>NC_061500.1:20022572-20622572 GCF_022539355.2 Hippoglossus stenolepis
GCCGTTTTCCGTGTTAGCTGACAAAGGTTTTCGCCAGCTAATGGCACATTTCGAGATCCGCTACACTCTGCCAAGTCGCTGCTACTACTTAGATGTGTCCCTGCCTGCCCTATAGGATGTGGTCGCCGCACACATTCATAGTCTGATAGATGCAAACGTAAGCAAAGTAAGCTTTACCACGGACAAATGGACCTCAGACATCAGTCCAGGGAGTATGGTTAGTTAGACGGCTCACTGGCTGGATGATGATTTCAATACGAAACGGACATTGTTGCATGCACTGTAGTGTTCTGGCTCGCATACAGCAGCCTGTCAGTTCTATAAGAGCCTTCTTTTTTTAATGAAAGATGCACTTTATATTTTGTTTCAACTAATTGTGTTTAATTGACATTTCTGTTCAGAGATATTGTCAGTGCATTTAATTTATTTTGAATTTTTATGCTAAACATTTGATAAGATGAAGGCCAAAGTATAGAGGAACCGTCTATCCTCGACCTTTTTCCTTTTCTTTATTGAGCATAATATTCCATGTGCTTTCGTCAGTATTATCAGGCTTTCAGTTCTATAATAACCTATATTTTTCAAAGTACATTATTTTATCTGAATAACTATATTAATACATTGACATCTTATTTGAGATGTCAAAATATTTAATTTAAAAATCATTTGAAGGGGAAATTTTCCTCCTCCACCTAAAGTTGTTTGAAGTTTTCTGATGTACTTTACTAAAGATCTAAATGAACACTCAGAACTGAGTCTGAACATATTTTTTGTGTTAACAATGGAATATTAATTCATCCATATTTGCTTACTATATTTAGCAATTTTACCCTCAGGTGTGCATAAACTACAGAATGTGAATTTATTTTTAAGAAACGTGAAATTATTATCAGTATAGACTTTGTGAAGCATGTAATTATCGGTTATTGGTATCAGCCAGAAAAATCCTTAAGTGCATGCCTAATATAAAATGATCCTAGCGATGTTTTCAGTGATGTGCTTTACTTAAATTGTAGCAATTTTTGTTTTCCCTTTGTATTTATTTATTTCAGAGGGCTATGATTAGATTATATTAGATTAACGGGGCATTGCTTCTTCTGCAACAAAGAAGGTTTGAAAACTCTGCGTTGTGTGATAATCTGCAGTACTTTGTCTGCTGCCTGTGTGTGTGTGTGTGTGTGTCTGTCTCTCACAAAAACTGATAACCACATGTATTCCGTTATTAATCAATGACGTTGGGTCATGAATCCAGATTGTTCTCGTCACTTGGCTGAACTACAGATGAACTACGTGCGCATGGGTTTAAATACGTCCGACACTTGGACAGGACACTCTGACTCGGTAATGACCAGACCAGACCTTTAATGTGCATCTGTCCAGATCCTGAGACAGCAGTGGTTATAATTATGCAGCAGTGGGACATTGCTAAAGAAATCATTCTTTGAAATCACATTTCTTTACCTCAGCTCCATCAATGTTTGACTTATTTGGTGGTTCCATCTTCTCCTTGGCTTTCTCTGTGTCAGAGTCAGACTGGCTGCCGGAGTCTGAGCCACTTCCTGAGTCACTGCTTCCTGATTGGCTGCTACTGCTGGAAGAGCTGGAACTAGAGCCTGAGCCCGACCCTGATGCAGACCCCGATCCAGACTCATCATCAGAATTACTGTCAAATTAAACAAAAGTCATGAAAAAAGATTTGTGTATAAGAAATTAATCATTTGCAAATCTCATTGACATATAAGACATAGGAACGAATTCAAAATTACGAGACAGCCCCATCATTAATTTCAATGAAGCAACTGCATGGGCAATAAAAGTTTCTACTTGCACAACTTTTAATCCTATTCAGATCCAATGTAATCCAGTAATACAATTTGTTAATTTGCAGCTGCACATTTGAGTTAGATTACTTGGTGGTGGGCTATTTCCCTTGCAATCATTAAGCTCAGGGGGTTATTGTTTCTGCCATTATAGCTTTCTTGAATTGAAAAATACACTGCTGTACAAGGAAAACAACAGACGTGTTCAAAACAACGCTGGCATAGTCATGAGTCTGTAACTGTAACTAGAAACTACAGATATCAGTGTAAGCAAACTACAAATGGCAGCATCAGACATAGAAATGGGGTCCAAAGACTACTGTCTAATTATAAAAATGAAGGGTCAAATATTCAGTCACATATCACTATATCTTATCTGCAACAACTGAAATTAGGCATCAATAATTTACCTTGATTCTCCACTGCTGTTGCTTACACTTTCCTCCTCACTGCGTCCAGCCATGTTGAAGTCCAAAATATAGACTTCCCCCTGACAACCTGTAGTACTATGTTCCACGTGGTTAAACTGTGAAATAAGATACACAAGAAAAACATTAGAACTAAAATCTGGAAATTGTGAGGACTGTATCTTTATCCTGTACTGTAATTCATAGCCTGATGTGGTTCAGCAGGCAGAATGGCTTGTCCACTGACTGGAAGATTTATGGTTCTATTGCAGCCCCCCCAGTGTCTTTGGGCAGATACTGAGCCAAAATATAGATTGAGTCCCAAATTGCCCCTGACACTGTGCCTGCAGTGTGTGAGTGATGTATGATGTTGAAACGTGCTGCACAGAAATGTACCGTGTGAATGTGTGTATGAATGGCAAAACTGCACTGTAAAGTGCTTTGAGTGGTCATCAAGAATAGAAAGAGCGCTTTGTTAATACAAACCATTTAGCATCATTGGAAAATTATACAATGCAGGTAAAAATCCTACTGCTTAGAAAGTAAAATGCAATAGCTTTTACAGAATTTTGATCTCAGTACACCATACCTGACAAAGTGTTCTCCCTGTATCAAACCAATAAATCCTCCCTGAAGAACTGTCAATTTACTTTCGCGTGATTTTTAACGTCAAGTGTCTAAAGTCATTGATGCTCTGCGCTTAGATTGTAGGAGAGACGAAGTGCCTCGCGTGCACAACCGAACGCTTTCTTGATGAATATGTCAAGTTAAAAAGCACAACACACAGATCGGTGTGGATGGCTGTGGCTACATGGAACTTCACTGCATTCGCTCCCTCAGCGCAGAGGCCTAAGAGGCCTGCGCAGCAGCATGTTTCCACTTTGACACAAAGCTCCCTGGACCCTTCGAGATTAAAAGGACCCGACTATATCTTTTCCATGGTCAAAAACATCCTATGCCAAACGGCCGTGTACCAATCCACATGCTGTCGATGCAGGGGGATATTTGGTCTTCCTACTGCAACAGCTTAGCTTGTTGCTAACTAGCCAAAACCGGCTAACGACGCAAACATTAGGTATTGGCGGGGCACGTTAGCCGTAATGTATATACAGACACGGTCACCGCGCCAGACACTCTAACGTCAAATAGAGACGGAAAACAGGATCTCATAACACACCGCAGTACCATATTGCCACCAGCATCTAGTTGGTGTTAGCCACTAGCTCTTAAATACAAGCACTCGCCGTTTGCTAGCTTTTAAGTGTTATGCTAATATTATGATTTACGAACACAGATGATCAGAACACTCACAAAACAGTATAGGCAACGATTACAGTTATAATCAATATGTGCAGCTAACATGTGGGTAAATGTTAAAAGTCGTGCCATTATTTATTAGACGTCAACGTGGGTTCGATAAACATGGAGGGGGATGATAGCGCAGCGTTTAGTGGGGTTGTCAAGGAAAGTAGCATCGGCTAACGTTATGAAGCACGCGGCTACCACGGAAGCTAACAAAATTACAAAACTTTGTCCCAGTTCATCTGAGCAGGGAACCGCTGGAATGTTCACTTTCCAACCAGAGTCCACACACGCGGTTTAGCAGATAGCGATGTGTAACTACGCGTATGTCTGTGCAAGTAGTGCAGCGCGGAAGATTTGTAAACGTATTTACTATTCAATATTAAACCAGAAACCAAAACTAGCTAACCCAACTTCACCCTCTTCCATCTTGTTTTAATTCGCCGCTCACTTCTCGCGGCTTTTACCACATCAACAGCTAACATTAGCTTACTTTCTCGCTTAACGAGGGACGCGTAGCTCCACGCTGTGTGTTACCCGCTATTGTTTTGTGTTACCTGTGAAACTCCAATGAAATAGTTTCCCAAATCCGCTCTTTCACTTCAGAGGTCCTTTCTTCTTTTATTTAAACAGTGAGCTAGCAGCTGCTGGTAGCTAACGCTACCGTGCGCTAGCTAGCTATCTCCCAGTTAGGGAGAGCAGCCGCGGACGACTCAGTTCGGTAAAACTGGTGCAATGTTGGTTTTCCTCTCCCTCCAAAAAATCAAGTAAGTCCCCGTTCCCGTCGTGGATGTAAGCAAACCGCGGTGCTCGTCGGTCAACTGCGATCGTAGAAAGCTGGCATTTCAATCCAGGCTCTTCCGACAACCGGCCTCCGCCATGACGCCGTAGGGTTCACTTCACTAGGAAACCCCGGGCAGTGACGTAACGACCGTGCTCCTCACTATACAGCGGCCGCACATCTGGCAGCACACACTCGATACGGAGCAACTAGATGCACACGTTGAAATGTTAACTTTAACCCAAACTACGTGTGGAAGTTCAGATGCAAACAGGTCTATTTTATCCAGCGTTACCATCACTATCACGATGCCCATTTAGTCTAAAGTAATCGGTTACGTACAGTCTGGTACCTGCTCTGTGATGTTCACTACAGATAAGCAGGGGTCTTAGAGAGCTGGAGGGCTTCAGTGGGTTTACACTCCTGCTGATGGTGCATCTCACTGCCTATGGGGAAGTTTCCTACATGCAGAAAAAAAGCCCTTAGTATTAATCTCTTCATTCAGGAACTACTGATATGCAAAGCAGCACTCATACACGCATCTTTCGGCACAAACATAAATATGTTCACTCGTGTCTTTTGCATTTTTTTAAGCATAGACCCTAAAGAGTGAGGAGGTTTTTGGAAAGTTAGGACATTTTGACTCAGAATCAGAATCAGAAATAAAACAGAATCAGCTTTATTGCCCATGTATGCGTACACATACAAGGGATTTGAGTCCGTTTTTTCCGTTGCTCTCAACGTGCATACACAGAAATAGACAAATAAATTTTTAAAAAAAGCAAGGACAACAAAGCAGAACAGTTTAAGCTAAACATTTCACTATTACATACATTTAAAATCTGAATATAAATATATATACAAAAGTATACATATATGAACATAAAAAACACAACAACAATGAGAATGGAGTGGGGAAATGGTGCAATGGTTTATGCAGAGTGCAAAGATGCTTCAATAAATATGGAAAGAAAATGGAGTTGAGTTTGATATTTGAAATCGACAAAGTGATGAAATAAAAAAAGGAGAAAATCCCTTTTATTCCATTCATTTGTTTAGTCATGTGAATGTATGTAAAAAATGTATATATTGGTATAATATCATTCAAACTATATGTACAACCTGCAGTGAAGGGAAATCAGTCCAATCGAACTTTAACCACACCGCCATCTGCTGGTCAAATATGCTCATCACATGTAAAATCGATCCAAATAATCATTTCAACTCTGATGTTTTTTCTAATTAAAGTAAGTTTTACCTGTTTTAACCATATATAGATTATAAAAGATAAATAACCACAAATCAAAATCTGACTGTCTAGGGATTTGTTCCAGCGAGCATCATATGTCCAATGATGTCATTTTCTAGGACTGTGCACCAATAGGAAGTGATCAGCAGCCCCCGGAGCGGAAGCCCACTCACAAACATTTATAAGCAGTGATAAGAGAATGGCACTGCTGAACCGTGAAAACACCAGTCCTGTCCACAGTTCACATCCACAGCTCAGATTCCCAGTGCACATCCACAGCTCAGATCCAAAGCTCAGATTCCACAGCTCAGATTCCCAGTTCACATCCACAGCTCAGATCCACAGCTCAGATTCCCAGTTCACATCCACAGCTCAGATCCACAGCTCAGATCCACACTGATCGCACGCAGCTTAACGATGGGCTGACAGAGGAGCTGCATGGGACTAAACGGGGAGCGCTCCGCAGGGTGAGTGTTCGACCGCCTCCATGAATTCCTCTCACACGATCACCCTGATCGTTTAATCAAGAACGCGACATTCAGCAGTTAAACACGTGACAGAGATGAGGAGCGACGCACCGGGTTTAGAAAGACGAGTTAACCTGGTGGCTCATGTCCCGGCACAGAAAGACAAGGACGCAGGCGGTGCGGAGAGAGATCTCTGTATGTTGTGAGCTGCTTGGTGCAAATCTCACGCAGGATTGATATTAAAGGCGCAGCTGAATTAACATGAGCGTGATTGTGACTCCTAATTGTGTGAATACAAAGATGGAGCAGATGCCAGGCTGGTATGAACCATTACCCCGCTGTGGTTCAGTATCCGGCGGCACACAGGAGAGTTGGCAGCTTGTAATATTTCACTCATTTTCCATGATGCGCGTTTGAATTGGCTCCGTGTTTTGTTGTCTGCTAAGTTTGAGTTGATTGGTGTTTAGAAATATGCATCATGTGATTAAAGTTATTGATAGCATGTCCCAGAGCCCGTCCACAAACAGGGGTGCAAAATCAGCTCAAATACAGGAGCTGCCTTAATGTCCTCATCGTGCCAGTCCGGAGTTTTACTGGTATAGACAGTGTCACCATACACTGGCTGCTACCGAGCCGGGAACTTTCAGCCCCTGGAGCAGTTTCCTATTGTGCCTGGTTTTTAATCCGACCTATGCAGAGCCATGATGCATATTTCTGTCACACTGGGTCAACACTCAGAAGAAAGTCTATACGTGAGACTATACTCCACTGATCAAAGTCCAAAATGTTGTCCGTACTGGTGTCTTAAACATCTCTGACAAATTCAATACATCCCTGCCGACCAATACCTAACCTCATCCATCCCAACAAAGCAGTCTGTAACGGGTCACTTCACCCAAATGATGAAAATAACCTACTCTCCCCTCCAGTGGTATCTGTCAGGGAAAATAGTCTTAATTCTATGAGTGCTGTTTGTATGAGATACATCTTTGAAAAATATGTAAAAATATGTAATATAGTACAGTAACATATACAATACTATATTTTATTCGAATTACCAACTGGGAATTTGAAGTATTTTTCGACGTCTCAGGAAGCAAACGCTCCAGACTCATGTCAGATTTAATGCAAAATGACCACCACAATTCATATGTGTATGCAGCATATAGTAATGTACAGTGGCTGCCACCAGGCGCTGTGCGTAGGGCACAAAGTGCCGGAGGGGCACCACTAAATTCACCTGCTGCCCTCTGCTGGACATTCTGCATTTTGCAATATTGGTCATGGGGGGGGACCAGATTCCAGATCATGTTGATACCTTTACTGTGGGTTCATGACCCCTACATGACAGGCTTGACTTTTGTGCTCAGTTCAATTTATATATAAATTATAAATATGGAATGGAGTTGGTAGTGCATGCTTATATATCTATATATATCTATATCTATATATATATACACATATGTATGTTATCAGGCAGAAAACGTTCCAAATAATACAAACAAGTACTACACCGATGTTACAATGTTCAACAAGCTCCAGCACACAGAAAGCAGCTCTACATATCTTTTCCTCAGTCACAAGAAGAAGAGCTGTGATGTAGCACCAGGCAGACAGCCAATCACAGACTTGCTAGCAGACTGCTGACTCAGTGTTTAGCTGCGCAGCATCCCTGGCCTCATGTTGCACTACGTCAAAATGATCTCAGTGAATTCTCTGCTCTGAGATAAAACGTCCCAATCTGTAAGATTAGTTATTTTTCTGATTATACAAATAAGTAACTGCAACACTTAAACTGTATTGTGAATGTGTCACTTAATTGTGTTAGAATTGAATGGCAAAGTGAATGTGAAACACATTGTAATCCATCGGTTGGATGTAATCATGTATTGTAACAGCGATTAGTTGGGTCTTCTCAAAACAGAATAAATGACTTGTAAAAAGTATATATATTTTTTTACTTTTGAGTGTTTAATAGGGTTCATCTCAGCTATGATTACAATCAATGTATACACACATCCAAAGACATACATACATTTGAGTATAAATAACACTTGGTTATGACCTGACACTTGAACTGAGACCAAACAGTTCAGTCTTGGTCTCATCAGACCAGAGACTCTTGACTCATAATGAGTCCATTCTGTGCTTTCACATGTCTTTCACTGGGGACAGGTTACTCTCTGACCACTCTGCCTTAAAGCTCAGATTTGTGGAGTGCTGCAGTGATGCTCCCCCTGTGGAAGTTTCTCCCATCGCCACACAGGATCTCTGCACTTCAGCCATGAGATCATCAGGTCCTTGGTCTCATCTCTCATTAAGGTCTTTCGACCACGATTAATCAGTTTCGAGATCAGCTCTAGTCATGGTTGCTCCACACTTTTTCGATTTAAGAATCATGCAGGTCACTGACGGATTTTTGAAAATTCAACATAAGGCTGCTTCAAAAAAATGAAAAGAGTGAATGGGTCTGAATGCAGTGTATTTTTTGACATTGTGTGGTCTTACGCCTTTTCATCAATAGGGGACGCTGTGATACTGTAAAGATTCCTGCCGAGGACACATTATAAGAGTAATGTGCACAGAAGAATTTCAGAAGTGGCCACAGGGGCTGTTCACTCTTTATTCCCCACTGGGATTTGAAGTTTATTGGCAGCCTGAGGATTTGTACAGCACATCTTGTAATGCAAGTGGCACAAATTAATTTCTACTTTAGAGACTGTTATATTATACAATCTTAAAATACATTTTACAGTTAGGTGTAGGTTTAATCCTTCCACTAAAATTCATATCCTCATGATCATAATGTATTGTGTATATCCCTTATTCACAAAATGTTATTATATTATATTATGTGAGAAATATGAAGGGGTCTGAAAACTGTGAGCAACGTTTTTCACACCGACTGAGCGAGTTTTCTTCCTGATTATGTTAGCTCTGTTGCGTCATTAGGCAGAGCTATATAAAGTAGAGTTACAGGTCAATCTTAAAGGGAATTTTGGATATCATAATTGCATCTTTTCAAAAGACATCTCTCGACTTTTTGTTGAATATAAAAATGATTTACTGTGAGCCCTGCAAGCAATTGGACACCAAGGGTAATTTCCCAGTCCTTTATCATCACATATGAAGAAAGACAGTGGAATTCAGAGTGACAGAATGGTAAAACCTGTAACTGAGCATTTAGCATTCTGTTACTGAGAGGACTTAAAAGACAGAGACATTTCTATGTAAAAACAGAAGCTTTAAAAACACAGACCACTTGCTAACAGAGGAAGTGAAGACACTTCACTTCCCTAAGAGGGTGAGATTTAAGTCTTTTCAAAAAGTTATAATAAGGCCACAGTACAACGCCCACAGAGTGTGAGGTGCCGATCATCGTATGGTGACATTTTCCATTCCTCAGTGCATCAAGTCCAAACAAAGCTGAAGGCCCTTGAAGCTGATTGAAGACTGCATGTCGCCTGTCTCTGTGTCTGAAATGTCACAATGTTGCACCATCTCCTTCATGCTGCTCTTCTACGTTTCACTCTTACTCTGACACTGTGATTCACATCGCTGCAGCATGATCCATTCACTCACAAACGGTTTTTCAAGAAGTCTTTTTTTTTTTTTTGTTACTGTCAAAAAAATTCTTAAAACGTATTTGAAACAAACGAAAATGTTTTCAGAAGAAAAATGGACGACTGTGCACATTCATGCAGACTATTGACTTTGTGACTTTGTACTGATAAGAAAACTCAGTGTGACCTTTGTGTTGGCACGGAAATGGATGTGATGAAATCCTATGAGGGGATGAAATCACTGCATTCTCAGCATTTTGATATGTCATCGTGAGATTATTCCTAGTTGATTAGTGTGTTATGTTATGTATAAACAGTAACAGTTATCAAAAACAAAAGTTATAGAACAAAATATATTGTAGCTTAATCTTTTCAGGAATAGTTCATTAAATATGTATTGTAGTATACAATACATATTTAATGACAAAAAAAGAAGAAGCACAAAATGACATGTTCACTGCAATTGGAAAGTAAATTTAGCATTGTCCTCACTCTGGAGGTAGAAAAGCTGAACTGGTCCCACCAAAGTGAAACAGTGACAAAGTGAACACACAATAACCAATGTGCACTTCCTGAGTGGTGTACATGCTCTGGTAGTGACACATGACTGACACACATGCACACACACACACAAACACACACACACAAAAACTACCCGTGGGGGATTTTGGTTCCTGCAGTGACACGAGTCACTAACCCCTAACCCTAACCCCATCATATAAAAACTAGCAAACACACACACATGCATGCACACACAAATAACGAGTTCATCACATTTTAAGAAATCGGACAGTTATTTTACGGTCTATTCTAAAGCAAATATTACAGTTGTATTGTATTTACTCCACTGCAAACTCCAAGAGCTATAGTTGCTAATTACACTTTCAAATCATATAAAAGCTTATATGATGTCTTTTTATATTTATATAAGTAGACTACCCTGCATGAACATCAGTGAATCCAATTACATTATTGTTATTCAAATTAAATGTTTATTTACGAATAAACCATTTCTTAACAACACTATTTAATAATATTATAATTCACTGGTGGCATAGTCAGAATTCCATATGGCCTGGTTTGTGTACACCATGTGGGCAAAAGCTGCAACATAAATGTTTCATGTAAAACAATAAATCTGGAACATTCGGATGAAATAATAGTTAGCTCACTTTACCTCACTTATAAAGGCTTACTGTCATATTCAAATTCTTATAAGATTTAGCTGTCATGTGTTGGACATTTCTGCAGAGTACAACAGACACAAATATATTGAAACCAATACAAATGAATTAAGTTAATGAGCAACTGGTTCCTTGTAGTAAAGGTTCTGACACAAAAACTTATACTTAAAGACATAAAAAACAGTGGGAAACCCATGACATGACAAAAAAAATTAACAATAATAATTTGTAGTTCTAATACTGCAGGCCTGTCAAATAATCCCGCTTATATTTTATGTTCTATTATATATTACATATCAGAGTTTAAAAATGTATGCAAAACTAAAACCTTTTCTGTTGCTTTTAACGCTTTTAAGTCATTCTCAGCAGCTGTTTCCTCCATGAACTAAAATTAAAAATGCAATGATCTTTAAGTTGGTGTCTTATTTGTTTTTTGTCATTACAGTTGCCACATCATTTCCTGTGTGCAACAGACGCGTTGGTCAGTGTTCAAATAAAAAAGGGAAGTAGGAGAAGAAGAAGTTGTTGAAATGAGGAAGCTTCACTGCTCCAGCAGCTCACTATGTGTCAGTGACCAAACTGTCAGTGAATCTGCAAGAAAACACAAACAGGATTAACTGTGTGTGACCGACGCCTTCGTGTTCATGGTTCTCATTTCGTGTTTGCCAGGAGCTGCTGAATGTGAGATGACCTGTTCATATGTGGTTCAGACTGTCAAAGGACTGAAAGAAGTTCTCTAGAGGAGGATCAAACTCTCTTCCTCGCCACGGACACAGTAAGCGCAGACTTTACTCCCCGTTTAAAATGTTCAACTTTTCATTGTCAATGTGCCTCTCTCACTTTGCTGAGTTATTCTGCATCAGAAAGCAAGCCTTGTTTCAGAGAACTTAGATGATAATCATTTTGTGTGGTTTCAAGACAAACTGATGAAAATATGTAATAATGGTACAAAGTTTGTTTTTGCTGAAGATGTATTGTACAGAATACAGACAGCTAATATTAATGTCAAGCATTAATATCTCAAAATATTCCAAAGAATACCAATTTAGAAATACTCAAAATGTGTTTACTATCAAAGTCAAAATACCTCTGTAGGAAAATGGCCCCTGCAAAGATATATTCTTATACAGTGTATTGCATTAAAATACTGTCATTGTGGTTTGTTGGGGTGTAACTAGTTAACTACTTTATATACGGTTGTGTACTCAAATCACTGAGTTTAATTGAGTAGTTTCTGACCTCAGGATTGGGCCCCGCTATAAGAGCTCCACAGAAATCTTGGGAGTTGAGAGATGATTAGCGTGTTGGAAAGTGTTATGTGCTACACACATTCATAGGAGAAATGTTGCTGTGTTCCAAAAAACGTATTGTAGTTTAGACCAAAAATGTTGTAATGAGTAATAACCCCTAATTCATTGTCCACGCTTGTAATCTGCAAAGAAACTGACAATAAATGTATTGCAGTAAAAACTGCATTTCCCCCGTGAAGCATTTAGTTCCTAATGCAACTCTGCCAGTAGACTAAGAGAAGAATTATTAAGGACCACAAGTTGAAGTTAATTTGTTATTTCAGCCATTATAATAAAGCTGAATGATTAATGACAAAAACCTGAGTGTAAGAAAATATCTGACTATGATGAAGTGGCAGAAAGATCTTGTGAGAAAGTGTCTGCGTCGTTTGAATCAACACAATTCACACTAAAAACAAACAGTTTTTCTTTATTCAATCAGTTATCTTTAATAACCAAATGCATTCCCGTTCGCTGACTACCTGTAATATAGATATTGTTTAAACGACTTTACAAAGTCAGAGGGATTGTCTAAAATGAATAAAGCTTGACATGCTCTGACAGAAATTGTAAAAACATTTAGTGTTTGATATCAGCTTCCAAAATCTTAACCTTAAAAAAATAGTAGGAAAATAAGAAAATATTTATAGTAGTTAAAGCTACTACGCAATCTCATTCTGTATAGACTTACACATTACAGATTTACATATGAATAGCACAGACATACCATCTGTCCCTTTATAGTTCAGCAAACTTTGCAAAAGCCTCATGTGTCAATTCAACCTAGTGTAAGCGTGTGAAGGCTCTGGAGCTTTGGAAGGTTAAGAGGCAGGGGACGTATGTCAGGCTGAGGAGAGCAGCGTGCTCACATTATCAAGATCACTCAGCACAGCCATTTCCTCAATGATGCTGCTTATTCAGCTCTTCCCATAAACACACACATGTGATTATGATTGATGTTCCATACAAGTAAAGCAAACTGAAATGTAGATTAGCCAAATAGTCTAAAAGTAAGAAAACGCAACTGAGTTCAGTCTAATCCCAGCATGTGCAGCTATACATTGTCATTTTACTTTGCTGAGTGTGGCTAATGTTAACAGTGCTAGCAGCCTTTTTTTCCGAATGTCAACTCTTTCAGTTCAACAGATGTTTGGTGACCCGATTCAGATGGTGCTTCATTCCCTCAGTAAAACATATTGCTGCAGTAAAACATATTGTCTTATTCTCTAAAGAGAAAAGGAAGAGGTATTACATTTAAATTTAAATTAAATTAACTTAAAAGTTACACAAACGCAAATATGGGGTGACAATAGTTAACATAAATACTTAAACCACATGTGCAAAAAACAATAGTAAATATTTAAGATATATAATAACAAAAAATCTACAAAGTCACTTAAATTTCCCTTACTACTTTTTTTCTTTAGTATCTTTAGACCACTCGCACACACTTCAGTTTGGCTAAAATATAATGATGAGACCTATTTATCTAATTTGTAGCTTTATATTAAACCAAGTGGCTGCTTCACCTGCTAGTGCAAGCTACCAAAATGAAATAATATAATACAATAAAATATTAATTTGTACTCAGAAGTCTATGGCAGGTTAGTGATGAAGTAAAAGTACTTTAACATCGCACCACTGACCTTTTTCTATTTTCCCTAATGATCTAACTTGTTCAAAATCAAGCATGGTTAGCTCACCAGGTAGAACCGACGCCCCAAGGAGGCAGTGCCTGAACTGCAGCAGGTCCGGTTCCGGCCCGTGGCCGTTTGCTGCATGTCCTCCCCCACCATCTATGTCCCCCCTTAACAGCCTTTCTCCTTCATATCAAAAGTAAAGGCCATAAAAGCCCCAAAAATATATACTAGTATCAGTAGGGAAATTGTTGCAGTTATGAAGTTGTAGGTCTATTATGACTTTTGATCATTTTCTACCATAACAATGTATTTTTTATATTTCTCAAACACTAGTTCTTAGAGGAGTAAACATGATCAGGATACACATAAAGGGCTGCTCATTGCTGAGGCACAGCAGGTTTGTGTATAGCTCACCTTACAGTGCTGATCCGATGATCAGTTTGTGAGCTGCACATGTGGTTATGTTCCTGTTTGAATTTTTCTGTTTTACACTCCCCTTCCAGTGTACACTGAGGTGCAAGTCAAATGTCACTGACAGAGTTCGGTCTTTGTTTTTAGGATCATTGCATCTCACTGGCTGAACTCTGTGAGGGGAACATCCTTAAGGGAGCCATCATCCAGAAGCCAAAATGGCTGAAAGTGTGCATACATTGCCATTCTTCTATGGCAACATCACCAGGGAGGACGCAGAAGGATACCTACAGCAGGCAGGCCTTGGCAACGGCTTGTACCTGCTACGGCAAAGCCGCAACTATCTTGGAGGCTTTGCACTCTCTGTGTTGCACTCAAACCGCTGCTACCATTACACCATTGAAAGACAACCAAATGAAACATATGCTATAGCTGGTGGTAAGAGCTACATGAGCCCTGAGGATGTGATTGACTACCACTCACAGGAGACGGATGGCCTTGTGTGTCTCCTCAAGAAGCCCTGCAACAGGCCCAAGAACATGCAACCGAAGGTGGGGCCGTTTGAGGACCTGAAGGAAAAACTGATCAGGGAGTACGTAAAGCAGACCTGGAACCTGCAGGTTAGTGTCATCTCTTATTCTTATAGCCCTATCATTCTGTTTGTTATTGTTACGTCATTCTCACCAAAGCAAAGCCGAAATGCAAAACATTGGTCAAGTGGGGCGGAAAAAATCAAACAATCCGACTTTGTCTTTTCTCATGTTGCACTGTTATAAGTACGTGTGCGTGTGTGCGTGTGTGTGTGTGTGTGTGTACAAGTGGATGGTCACCCCCACCATTTTTTGTTTGTGTCATATTCTGCTGCTGATCGTACTTCACTTGCTGATATACAGTATTTGGCTCCAACCGCTCATGCGCTCAATTGCATCTGCACACACTGTATATAGTTAAAGCCAGTGTCTTACTAACCAGCCACAGATCTGACTTGGTCATTAAAGTGTTCTTATTGTAGATACAAGATCATTGGTCATGTGTGTGTTCAGGGGGCAGCTCTGGAGCAGGCCATCATCAGCCAGAGGCCTAAGCTGGAGAAGCTCATTGCCACCACTGCACATGAAAGAATGCCCTGGTTCCATGGATCAATTACACGAGAAGACTCTGAGCCCAGGTTACAAAGTAGCTTCCGTACAAATGGAAAATTCCTGTAAGTATTTTACAAGAGTTTTTATAAATCCTTTGGGTACATTTACATTTGACAGTGTGTAATGAACAACTGAACAACTGTTCAGAGCTCAGAATCTCTAGAATTCACTGGTATGCAAGGTCTCACAAAATCAAACCAAATTCATCACAAGTGTTCATCCCTAAGCATGAAATCATCCAAGAAAAGTTACTGAACAACACATTGAGCAAAGTTCAAAGGACAATATTTGTCCATGAGGGGGAAGAGGGACAGAGAGGGCCTGCTCCAACTGACCAGGAGTGGTCAGTTGGAGCAGGCCTGAGACTGGGAAATGTTGGTGGACGTGGGCCAGTGGCTTACGGTCCCATCACATATTGTCACTACCACCCTGAGACCAGACCTGATACTCTGGTCCAACACACTGTAGAATTGTAGAATTGACGGTACCCGTGTTGATGAAGCGAATGAGAGGAAAAGGTAGACATGGCATTTGAGGGCTTCTCATCTCACTTTGATACAGGTTCTTCCTGCGGGTTCTTTACTTATGGGACATTCAAGAAGATCATTGAGAATGCAATGGTGGGATTGACAATTGCTGACTGTTGGTCATTATAGTCAATGTTTGGTGGACAGAGAGAATTGTAAAACGTTGGCATATTTACACTGGTGTTTTAGTTTAGTTTTCAGGTCATAGTTATTTTCCTTAGAAGCATCAGATGGGACAATAAGTCTCAATCACATATTTTGTTCCTATTTTGTTTTTGCTAAGGGCAGTAATATCCTGTCACAAGAGCCACAAAAACTGCGAAGTTCAGACAATGGAAACAGTTCACGTGGATTACAACTCTACCTGTACAGTCTTACATTTCTTCTATGCTCTTTGCTACGTTTCATAATTCTGTGGTGCGGTTGTTTTGCACCCCTACAAAGTAACATTGGGAGTTGTGAAATAAATGGAGGCGCTGAAAAGGCAACATCTGTACTACATATTTAACACTTGTTACACTTGAGCGAAGACGAGGTGGAGAATTTATAACTGCTGAGCACCCTAACACACAGACACACACGTAATCACACAGACATATACACACACAAGCACACACTCACTGTGGTTTCCGGTAGTTCACTTCCTGAAGTAGCCAAACAAGAGAAGCAGGGTGAGATCTGCGCTGTCCCCTTTCTAAACAAGTTGAATGATTAAAACATTAAATATATATTGATAAAGGGTTCCAGGTGTTGCATGTCTAAATTAAGGAGTAGAATGATTGTCAAACAATGATCAACATATCAAAATCAAGGTAGACAACACATCAAAGAAAATACTGTATGCATGAGTTAAAAAACCAAGTGATACATACAAAATTCTGTACAGAATTTGCATTTTCAAATGTTAAAAAAAAAAAAGATTTTTTATAAAATCAATCAATCGGCCCTTGCAGCAGGTCGAGCCAGATCCTGTATGCGGGTTATAAGAAAATAAGAATAATTCATGACAATATGACCCAAAAAAGGCGTCACTCAAAGGGTTTGAATAAAAAAATAAAAAACATTTGATGAAAGAGCCTCCATCACAAAAGTCGTAAACCACAAACCATGAGCTCTGGCACAGAGGTAGTCAGATCACAATATAAATAATCTTTGAGCTCAAAGAAACACGTTGAAGCTCCAAAAGCTTTCCTGTAACCTCAATGTCTTTTGTACTGATAGAGTTGCTGTGATAAATGTAGTGTTGTTCACTACATTATGTATTCAAGTCATTGGCAAATTAAACGTATTTTACCGCCATCTATCACCACAGACAGCAACTGTAACTCAGTGGAAGTGGTCAACAGGGTTGAAACCTTACACTGAAACTGATGCCATGGTTCAATACTTTGTATTTATATGATGTGTGTAAATGACGTGTTTTTTTCGGGTAAATGTAGAACACAAGATGAATATAACAACAGTATCCATCCGGCTGTTGAGCCTGTGAGACTCACGGGCTCTGATCGAAGCAGCTCAGACAGAGCTTTCCATCCAAACAGATATGGAGTGACAAGCCACTGGGGAAAACTACCCAGCTTGTGGAGTCCTGGGGACAATTTTGCCATAAAAACACCGTATACACACTGATCTTAATTATTGCATATTTTCTAAGTTTTCTACAAGATTGATAACATCAACTGATATATTTAACATGAAAATTTGGAATTAGAAAATTAAGAATGAAGATTCACTCTGTTTTAGACAAAGCAGGATGGTCTAAAGAAACGTGGTTTGCAGAGGAAGGACATGAGACAGGGTTCAGTACCTCTCCTCCGTCCTGCTGCTGACTCTGTCTGCAGGTCCCACTGACCGCAGATATGTTCATAAGATATTAATAAAATCATGACAAACTAACATTATCACCATGACTACAGACGGATTTAATTTGAGCTTCTCCATAACTATCCACTATTACCTTAACCAACGTAATGTTTCCTCTGACTACACTGTGTCTGTCAGTGTGCAAGCGTGTGTCAAGTCGTGTGGCCGCCGTGTGTGTGTGTGTTTGCATGCATGCATGAACAGGAGTGATACAAAATAAGGCTGCTCAGATATATATCTTAATTCAGGTATATCACACATATGCTAGTCTGATTTGCAGACAGGCTTGCGGGCCATGGGAATTTCAAAGGCGCTGTATACAGCCCGCTGGCCATTAGTTGGAGAGGCCTGGCATAAACTGGATGTAAAGATGGATGACATGTCTCCTCTTCCTCCTACTATCCAGAAATGAAGCCAAAATATCCTAGAAATGAACGTTGCCAGTAATAATTTGGGGACAGGGTCACCATATTGACGTCACGCATTTACACATCCTCGACCAATCGCGAGTCAGTCTCAGCTGTCAATCATCTCTCACGCTGTTTTTAATAGCATCAAACACGTTGGCTCCACGTTTGGGATTTGTCGTATTGTCCATCTTTATATTTAGTCCCTTATCCATTGTGAGCACTGAGCGGAACTTGTCAGTGTTGTCCCCTTTCTTCTCATTTTCTTCTTCTTGTGTGGACAGGATTCGACGGAGAGATTTGAAAGGATCATACGCTCTGTGTTTACTACATGAAGGACAAGTCATGCATTATCGCATTGACAGGGACAGGAATGGAAAACTGTCTATCCCAGATGGCAAGAAATTTGACACCCTGTGGCAGGTTAGCACAATGCTTTTCATATTTCTTCTATTAAATACTGTTCATCTTTAACTGTGAATCTGAGCACCAGGTTTTGAACGTGTCGCAGCGGCTGTCTGATGCATCGGTGACTGGGACCAAATTATTCTCTCAAAAATATGATTACAAAGATTTTCAGTCTGATCAGTGTCTGACGTGTGAACTTCTGTCTGTACCACAGCTGGTGGAGCACTACTCATACAAACCAGACGGCCTACTGCGGGTGTTAACAGACGCCTGTCCAAGACCTGATGCAGACATTGGTAAAAATGACTGTCTTTCAAAGTCTGCTGTATATCAATGTTCATATCTAATCTACATGTGTCATACGCTGTGCTCATACTCACACTGATACTAATAGGGCGGCCACTACTCCCAAGGGACCATCCTGGACTATCTACTACCCTTGTAAGTTGTGTGTGTGTGTGTGTGTGTGTGTGTGTGTGTGTGTGTGTGTGTGTGTGTGTGTGTGTGTGTGTGTGTGTGTGTGTGTGTGTGTGTGTGTGTGGTGTCATTTGCATATTCTCATATTTAAAGCATTGCTGCATCTATCTATCTATCTATCTATCTGTCTGTCTGTCTGTCTGTCTGTCTGTCTGTCTGTCTGTCTGTCTGTCTGTCTGTCTGTCTGTCTGTCTGTCTGTCTATCTATCTGTGTCTGTCTGTCTGTCTGTCAATTCATGTTTTTTAATAATTAAGAGCAGGAATTAAGTAACACCTGTTTGGCTCCATGTAACACAATTGAGATTAATGGAATCTTTGAAATATGAATGTCTGTTGTTGATATATGTCTAAATAATATAAATCTAATCTATGTGATCTGAAACATGTATTTGGTGTTCCAAGTTAAAAAAAAGAAAAGAAAGAAGGCGAATGAGGAAGGGAATGTTATATCGTGAACCCATAGTGTTGCTATGTTTTCTGTAGTTTAGAGTTGAAAGACTCAGCGTTTAGTCTCAGAAATAACCTTTTCCTGCGTCCTGAGTGCTACTGTGATGACCGGAACATTACCAGGTCACGTATTGATAACCTCTCTGACATTTTGGTTTCTAGCAAAATGCAGCAGGTGGAATTCTGTCCAGACTCAAAATTGTTCCCTTTCCTGGCCGAAAAAAGGTGCTGACACACCCCCTGCCTCGTCATAAAGCCACTGGTCACCGCCGTGTTTAACCGCCCCCCCCAACCCCAACTCTCTCCCTGTGTGATTTTGCTTCTTACTACACACTCAAACTTATTTAATTTATGAGATGTGATGACACTCTATCACCATCCAGAGGTCATTCAGTGCTGAATCACAGCCTGCAGTCTGTTCTGCTGTGTCCCATTCAGGAGCTGCCTCCCGCTGCAAGTGCACTTCAAGACCAAACATGTCATCAAGGATCAACACACTCATTGGTCCACACTGAAATATCTCAACAGCGAATGGATTGTCACGAAATTATGTTCAGGCTGATCAATCCTAATAACCTAACAGCTACCAGCAAGGCAAACCTTTCTCCTCTCCAGTAAAACAGCCTTTCATACGATTCCATGGTACTCTGCACCAGAGGAAACAACCAGAGTCAGACCACCTTGAAAGTAGGGTCTCAGTCTCATGTTGAAATCCACATCTGTGTCCCTTTGTTGGCTTTCATACCAAAAAGAGCCGCACTAAATTGACAAATGCATGAATTTGTTTTAACAAAACAATTAGGACATTTTAACTGTGTCAAGTTTAGAAACAGTGGATTTGAAGTCAACTTTAAAATGTATGCTTTCCTTTCATTTACATCGACAAAAAACACAAACCTGTCACAAAATGACAAACTGATGATGAATATCACATGTTCACCGAAGAGTTACATGTTTGTGACATATGAACAACACCCTGATCAGTTTCTCTAGCTTCTACTGAACTGAACAAAATATTCATTTTGTTTTGTTACATAGTAGTTTGTATGTATATAAAGCATATATTATACTATATTATATCAAAATATTTTTAGGAAGCTTATGCTTCAGTCAAATTGATGTTAAGATTCTGCGACTCATCTAGTGAGTTTCTAAACAACAGAATTAAAATGAAAAACAGTTGATATTAAGTGAACTCTCTTACATCACAAGTGTGTGCCACCTTAAATGTGTAGGAAGGGATGTGAATGTTAGCCTTAATTAATTGAATGATTTGTCATTTAAAGAGACCTTCCAAATGATTTCAACAAATCATCAGTACATCTAAAATTGTATTATATCCTCTGTAGAAATTAAATAAAATATAAATATTTGATGCTCTGTCCAATATGAGGTCACACCTTCCTCATTAGAGACAAGCCACAGAAGCATAACACTCACAGTGGACTGTGGGATATTTAGTGTGAGAAGATCCATTGGAAGTGTCAGTGCTGAGGGACATTTCCCGGAGAAGCCTTTGGTTTCGAACAACCTTGTCAGCCTTATGACGTGTTTGGTGTTGAAATGTTTCAGTGAAAAGAGGACTCCCTGAAATACTACTCTGAGTAGACCTCTGAGAGGTTAGAGGTTCAAACGCTGGGAAACCAGGTGTGATCCTTGAAGGTGGCAGCATCTGGAATGACTTCTGCCTGAAACTTGTGACTTTGTTACCTAAAGCTAAGCTTTATGCACCGCACACCTTTTCAGCATTTCCAACTTCTATAAATCCAATTGCATTTAAAAATGTTTCTGTGGTGCTCTAGTCATCAATGCTGGAGACCCAGAAAGGTTCTTGGATGTTTATATTTTTAAAGCAGGGGTGTGGGACTTATTACATGTTTCAACGTTCGCAGATCTTTGACACTGAGCTGTTACAAAGTGCCTGAGGAACATCTGAACAGTAAATCAATTCGTGAACTTGTTCCATACCCCTTCTTTGAATGCATGTGAAGGAAGATGTTAACACCAAGCATTTATTTTCTTCCTCTAAACCCCTTTGTATGGATAATCATACAATGGCCCATTTAATGGACACCATGTATTAGAGTGATATTGACTGATTACTAAAAAAGGTTCTCCTGAAACATATATATATACTCTCCTTTTGCCAATGGGCAGATTTAACAGACACATATTTGAATCTGACCTTGATTCATTTCAGTCAATCACTGTAATACAGGGTCCATATAAAGACTGGCTCCTTGCTGCATAAGAAAGACATTTAGTTGTTGCCTGTTTATGGAATGAATTCACTCATTGCAGATGATATTTCAGCAGTGTACCCTGTGAATAATCGTGTGTTTCTCCATCTGTATGTTCTCTCAAACTTTGCCTTTGATAACTGATCACAGGGCCAGGGACCTCGAACCACCACAGATCTAAATGCTTATGACACCAGGTTCCCCCACAATCAAGGAGACATCAAAGGTAAGTTATTTTAAATTTGGAAACATATATGAAAAAGAAAGTTTCACAGTGTTTCCTTGCTGGCTTGCTTGTGTGTAACTAAGACTGCTGAAGCTCTGATCAACTTTGAGATGTTGGTTTCAGATTAGCTCAGTTCAGTGGAAGCAGACAGAGTGAAATGCTTTGACTGATCAGATTGAAAAGTTTGAATGCTCATGACAGGCATTGATTTCATATCTAAACTAAAACATTTATGCCACCTTCAAATATATCTTTGATTATTTTCAATTTCTTTTATTTTTAGCCTCTGAAGGTAGAATCCTGGGGAGTCATCACAGAGTAATCTGCACATGTGTACACACCACTTTGTTTTTTACAAAGTATTATTTGTGAAGATGCATTAAATTCATCTTTCTAAAGACCTAAACTGCCATAGCACATATGTTTTAGTGAACATTTTAATTGCCGTCTGGATTATTTTACAAAGGCAACTTTTTATTATTTATTTTTAATAAGTCAAGGAAGCACTACAAGATGATTGACATGGATTTTGGGTATACAAAGTGCACAAATGTCACACCAGAGAGCCCTGTCCCATTTATTTCCCATTTCCAAACAACAGACAACTTTTCTTCTTAACGATGAACATGATCATCCTGAAACCATAACTAAATCTTCATTTTTGTAACCATGACAACGAAAGTCCTTTGGACAGAACAGGGTACTTGTTTTAACCCAAATCATGTTTCCCTACGTATGAGGGCACCTAATCAAGAATTAATTTCAAATCAAGGGCTTGTTGAAAAAGATACAGTATCCACGTCAAAACGTTTTTGTATCTAAGTATCTAAATCGCTATTTGTCTGATGTGACACGGTTCTTTCTCCATCAGAGGGCATGCCAATGGACACAGAGGTATATGAGAGTCCATACGCAGACCCAGACGAACTCAGGAGCTCCACAGTGGATCGCAACTGCCTTTTCTTGGAGGATGGAGAGCTGGGCTCTGGGAACTTTGGTACAGTCATGAAGGGCATCTACAAGATGAGGAAGTATGTCAAATCACGTCACAACATACAAATAACACAACTCCCCCCTTTTAACTGGCCACTATGATGCAATGATAATTGCTGTCAGACATCTACATCTTGCCCAAATTTTGATATTAGTTCATATGCCCTAAATTATGTATTTTTCTATGGGGACACACAAAGAGCACAAACTTAAGGATGCTTTCTTTCTTGTATGTGCTTTGTCCTTCGGGGCCACCAATAGGTCACAGACACAAACATGGCATATTTAAGTGTTGTCCCCTCTGCCATAACCTACCAATCACTAGAATAGACATGCATCAGTTCAACTGTGATTTTACTTGATTTTCCTGCTTTCTGTCAGTGTCAGGTTTTTCCCATCTGACCAGGACTACTTATAGCCAGAGACACAACATCCCTGTCAGAGCAGTGTTTGCTGAGATGTGTCTTGACATGAAAACACTTACCTTTCTCGTACATGCTTCGTTTATTGATGTAAAGACTTAGTTTGTCTCCTCTTATTCCATTATGTTGTGTTACTAATTGTGTTGTGCTAATACTTGTTTGTGCTGGTGTGCTTTTGTGGATTTGTGCATTTGTAGTGAGTGTCAATACAACCCATTCCTCTTTATTAGGACAGAAAAGCCTGTTGCAGTAAAAGTTCTGAAGAACGATGACCACAACCCGTCGGTGAGAGAGGAAATGCTGCGAGAAGCCAACGTCATGCAGCAGCTGGACAATCCTTACATCGTCCGGATGATTGGCATCTGTGAGGCAGAGAACCTCATGCTGGTCATGGAGCTGGCTGAGCTCGGACCTCTCAACAAGTTCCTGCAGAAAAACAAGTAGGTGCTCCGAAAGGATCCTGAGAACTGATTTCAATCTCAGTGGTAAAGGATATGATTTTTGCTCAGTGGACATGTGGCCCCTCACTTTTCAAAGCTCAACTTTGTGAGCCCTGATATCTGTAAAAGGTGAGTCAAAGGACTGTGCTCTTTGTATTAAAGTTGCAAATTCAAAATTGTTATCTATCATTAGGCATCAGTTCTCTATCATAGAAACTACTAAAGATTATTTTAGTTTGATATGTTATTGTGTTGTATATTTATATATATTATAGTTTTCATATTATATTTATTCTTTATAGCAACATATTCTCTGGGACCATTGTCCTGCAAGTCAAGTGCATTGGTAAATGTTACCGATCTTCTGAATGTAGGGTCTTTCACTGATTATTAGATGGATGGGGCGGCTGTGGCTCAGGGGATCGAGCGGGTCGTCCTCTAAACAGAAGGTTGGAGGTTCGATCCCCATTCCAAAGTATTTTGAATAGAAATAGAGCTGGCCATAGCAGCACTGTATGAATGGCAAAGAACTGTACTGTAAACAGCGCTTTGTGTGTTCATCAAGACAAGAAGAGCGGTATAGAAATATAAACCATTTACGACCTGTCCATTGCATCATGTCCTTTGGAAGCTTCCACAGGTCATTAGTAAAGTTAGTAACAACAAGTGTGCTGAGCTTTCCAAACGGCAGCAAAACACAGACACGTGTTTTGAAACAGAAATCTGTTTAAGGTTTATTCCTAATTGAGATGTTGGTAGAGAAAACATTTCAAGTCTGATTAATTCACTCGTTGAAACCTATGCTCAGAATTCAGGGTATCTCCAAAGATTGTTTGTGAGCAGCTTCCCATTCTCATTCCTATTTTTCTACACTCACAGTTAAAATAACATTTGACAATCTACAGGCAAACTACCATGAAGAACATCACAGAGCTGGTCCATCAGGTGTCTATAGGGATGAAGTACCTGGAGGAGCATAACTTTGTCCACAGGGACCTTGCTGCCAGGAACGTGCTGCTGGTCACGCAGCACTATGCCAAGATCAGTGACTTTGGCCTCTCCAAAGCTGTCGCAGAGGAGCATAACTACTACAAGGTAACTGCCTTTATATACAGTCTATACAAACAGTGGTGGGTAAACTTACATTACAGTAAAATGGGAGCGATTAGTGGGCAATATGGCTATCCCCCAAATTATTAGGCCATTTTACAGTCTTTCACAGTTGCACACCAGTAGAAACATTATTTCATTTGACATTATAAATCTGTTGTAGAAAAAGTAGAATCATATTTTGATTTAGGAGAAGTCGTTCTGGTTTTTGGGAACTTAAGCTCAAACAGTGGGAATGAAACCAAATAAAAATGGATTACAACTATGATATTAGATACTTTTATCTTAAGTCTCCAGTTTAATCTCTCAGTCCTTAACAGTAGACTCCTTCATTCTGCGCATAAAAGAAAATAAAGGACAAAATGAATGTGCATACAAAACATTACAATCTCTGCAAAGGTGGCAACAGCCTGTCTCAATATGCATATTATAAACATACTGTATCATCCAGCATTCGATCATATTCTGTCAATAGAAGAATTGCACTTGCTTAACAACCAAAAGAAAAAAACATGAGCGTCAGAATAGCTAACACAGTCTCTTCAGTGCAACGGTGTGGCCAATACAACGCAAAATCAGACCCACTGATGTTTTGTGTGTATCTTCCCCTACAGGCCAAGGGTCATGGGAAGTGGCCAGTGAAATGGTACGCTCCTGAATGTATCAACTACTTCAAGTTCTCATCCAAAAGTGATGTGTGGAGCTTTGGAGTGCTCATGTGGGAGTCCTATTCCTACGGCCAGAAACCATACAAGGTGTGACTATCACTAACACTCGCTCACTTACCTTCTCAATCTCTACCTCACTCACTCGCTCACTTACCTTCTCAATCTCTACCTCACTCACTCACTCACTCACCCACTCACTCGATCACTCACCTACTACTCACTCACCACTCACTCTCACTTACCTGCTCAATCACTACCTCACTCACTCACTCACTCACTCACTCACTCACTCACTCACTCACTCACTCACTCACTCACTCACTCATCACCACTCACTCACTGATCACCACCATCACCACTCCCACTCACACCACTCACCACTCACTCACTCACTCACTCACCACTGATCCCCACGATCACCAACTTACTCACTCCCTCCCTCCTCTCACTTACCTGCTCAATCACTACCCTCACTCACTCACTCACTCACTCACCACCACACTTACTCACTCACTCTCACTCTCTCACTTACCTGCTCAATCACTACCTCACTCACTCACTCACTCACCACCACTCACTCACTCACTCACTCACCAACCTACTCACCACTCACTCCACCACTCACCACCACTCACCACCACCACTCACTCACACGCCACCACTCATCACTCACTCACTCACTCACTCACCACTCACCACCACTCACTCACCACTCACTCGATCACACACCACTTACTCACTCACTCACTCACCACTCACCACCTCACTTACTCACCACCACCACCACTCACTCACCACCACTCACCACTCACCACTTACCACCACTCACTCACTCACTCACTCACTCACTCACCACCACTCACTCACTCACTCACTCACTCCTCACACACTCACTTACTCACCACTCCACTCACTCACCACTCACCACCACCACCACCACCACTCACCACCACCACCACTCACCGATCACCGCCACTCACTCACTCACTCACTCACTCACTCACTCACTCACTCACACGCTCACTCGATCACTCACTTACTCACTCACTCTCTCACTTACCTGCTCAATCACTACCTCACTCACCACCACCACTCGCACACGCTCACCACTCACCACCACCACTCACTCACCACCACTCACCACCACTCGATCACACGCTCACTCACTCACTCACTCGATCACCACCTCACTCACTCACTCACTCACCACTCACTCACTCATCCGATCACACGCCACATCCCACTCACCATTCCTCCCCTCTCCTCCCCCACTCACCACCATCACCACTCACCCCCCGCTCACACACTCCTCACCTCACTCCTGCTATCCTACCTCCCACTCACCACTCACTCACCACCACTCACTCACCACCACCACTCGATCACACGCCCACCACTCACTCACTCACTCACTCACTCACCACTCACTCCCGATCACACTCACTCACTCACTCACTCACTCACTCACTCACTCACTCACTCACTCACTCACTCACACCACCACTCGATCACACGCTCACTCGATCACTCACTTACTCACTCATTCACTCTCTTAATCACTCTCTCCCTTACGTGTTCACTCACTACCTCACTCACTCACTCGATCACACGATCACTCACTCGATCACTCACTTACTTGCTCACTCACTCGATCACTCACTTACTTACTCACTCACTCGATCACTCACTTACTTGCTCACCCACTCGATCACTCACTTGCTCACTCCCTCACTCTTTCTCTCCATCACTTACTTACTCACTATACAACAACGTCAACAACAACAGAATCTCCAGTTTAGAGTCCTGCAGTTGCTGTGCTTTGTTGTTTAGTGCATACCAAAACGTCCCCTCCTCCATCCTGCCCACCTTTCAGATGTAGTGATCAAAGCCTGTGATGGTGCCTCATTTCATCCGAATGTATCCCTGTTCACAGGGAATGAAAGGAAATGATGTCATGCAGATGATTGAAAGTGGAAAGCGTATGGACGCTCCACTGAACTGTCCACCAGAGATATTTGCCCTCATGACAACTTGCTGGACATACAAGTAAGCGACAAGCTGTCCTTTTATCATCCTCACATGTGATTGTGTATGTTGGTAACATCAGACTGGATCGAAGCAGACAGGAATATAAGAGAGACCTCATCTTTGATAACTACTTGCTTTTTTTCATGTGTTACAGGGCAGATGAAAGAGCTGGATTCACCGTAGTTGAGCAAAGACTACGAGACTATTATTATGACATCGCACAGTGATTCTTCACATGGATATTATGAGACTATGCAAAATGTTGGCTGATGGAAAACTGAATGTACTAATGAACAAATGATTGGACATGGTTTTGAAATATGAATTCATTTGTAAAACATTAACTTCAACTGGAGTATCCAGCTGTAACATCCATGTTACAGCAAACAAACTATATAACTAATGCATTTGCTAGAAGTGTTTCATATCAGTGCATTGTATGTATTAAAGATTTACCATTTCAATGTCATTATAGCTTAACCTAAAATCCTTGAATAAAAGTTTATTGTTTGAGAGTAATGCAGAGTCTGATTTGTCATAGGCAAAGGCAGATCCTTTATCGTGTTGGCATCTGATACTGGTAGTGGACCACGACCGAGGTGGCAGCTGATGGTGGATCCTAATGGCGGCAGTGGACAATAACTGTGGACTATAGTGGCAACCGATCTTGATGGTGGATCATGATCTTGCTGGCTGCTGACCATGGACTATGATTGCAGCAGGACTGCTCGATACATAGTATTTCTCCTCAGACACTTGACCATTAATGACATTAATCCACCAAATCACTGACCTTCAGTTATACTTCAAAATGTTTACCCTTATCAATGCTGCTAAAACCTTTATCTTGATGTTCTCCTTTACACTTGACATCCATTGCACTTCTGTCCGTCCTGGGAGAGGGATCCCTCACATGTGGCTCTCTCTGAGGTTTCTACCTTCTTTTTTCCCTGTTAAAAGGGTTTTTAAGTAGTTTTTCCCTTCACTCTTGTTGGGTTAAGGGCAGAGGATGTCACACCTTGTTAAAGCCCTATGAGACAAATTGTGATTTGTGAATATGGGCTATACAAATAAAATTTGATTGATTGATTGATTGATTGATAGGGACTCCACAGAACACTTTCTGCACTTAGACCCTAGAATCGGATTAGAAAAAAACGTTCCCCTGAAAAATATAATCAGTAAATCATCAGAAAGAACAGAATACACAAACACAATCATACAGAGAGAGAGGCAGACACAGTAAAAGACTGGAACTCCTGAAGGATGAATTTCTAATAATATTTTGGAAAGAGTGAATGGCACTCCTGGTCTCACAGCTAGAAGGTTCTTGGTTTGAATGGGATTTTCTTTGTGGAGTTTTTATCTTCTCATTATGTCTGTGTGGGTTTTCTCCTGGTTCTCCAGCTTCCCCCTCCCTAAAGTCCAAAAACATGCCAATTGGGGTTAGGTTAATTTGATTGTAGGTGTGAATGTGAGAGTGAATGGCTGTTTGTCTCTATGTCAGCTCTGCCATGTACACCAGCAGGTAGCAGCAGAGTCATGAAGAGGTTTAGAGTTGACACAAAGCAAAAATTCAGCCCACATTTTGTTTTTTGGGCTTTCAGTGCCATGGCCTTACAAAATGAATGGAGGGAAAGTTGACTTATAATTATAACACATTATATAGTTTAATGGTCCACATAAAGAAAGTGATCACACCTGCAGGTGTATGTTATATATAAGGTATAAAATGTTGTGCATTTAGGCCTTAACTGTCCAATCAATCTCCACTTTTTAATATCTACCTGTATGACTCTTGAACAAATAGCTTTTGTAAAATATACAGTGTGAACTGTGATTTACAGGTCCCTCTTCCTGATAGGGTCATTTAGATTCAAAATAAAGATTTCAATGCAAAGAGATGCTTTCATCTCATTTCACTGGCTGGACATGTCAATGTGTTCATATATCATTCTTTCTTTGACCTTTACAATGTGCATAAACTTAAATGGGCCTTTTGTTTCCTTTCTACGATTTCTTGGTTGTTTTATGAAGAGAAATAACTGAAGCCTTCTTCAATCCTACTGTGGTCTATTAACACATTTATTAAATATGTTAGTTTAGCTGGAACAGTGTCCGAACCAGTGACTTCATCGTCTGTTAAACGTAAGGAGTAAGGCTGAATCCCATATACGTCTGCACCTGACTCACTATACAGTGATGTAGGTGCTCATCCATATTCATTTCAATTGTTATCAGATGAAGTCAATCAATACAACTTTATTTGTATAGCCCATATTCACAAATCACAATTTGTCTCATAGGGCTTTAACAAGGTGTGACATCCTCTGCCCTTAACCCTCAACAAGAGTAAGGAAAAACTACTAAAAACCCTTTTAACAGGGAAAAAGAAGGTAGAAACCTCAGAGAGAGCCACATGTGAGGGATCCCTCTCCCAGGACGGACAGAAGTGCAATAGATGTCAAGTGTAAAGGAGAACATCATCAAGATAAAGGTTTTATCAGCATTGATAAGAATAAACACTTTGTAGCATAACTGAAGGTCAATGAAGTGATGGATTATTGTCAGTAATGGTCGAGTATCTGAGGAGAAATATTATATATCAAGCAGTCTTGTTGTAATCATAGTCATGGTCAGCAGCCACCACGATCGTGATCCACCATCAAGATCAGATGCCACTATAGTCCACAGTCATTGTCCACTGCCGCCATCAGGATCCACCATCAGCTGCCACCTCGATCGTGGTCCACCACCACTATCAGATGCCAACACGATACAGGATCCGCCATTACGATCTCTGATACGCGATCCACCATCATAATCCACCAGAGGCTGCAGCCGCGCCCTGGATCTGCGGACGATAAGGCAAAGGGACTCGGGAAGAAGTCAAGTCAGTAACTTGTATTGATGAGATATTAATTTCTTTGATGTGATAACGATTGAGAAGAGGAAGGAGAAGTGGGAAGAGAAGCTCCGTGTATATGTGTCCCGACCCTTCTAGACCTATAGAAGCATAACTAAGAGCAGATCTAAGACAAGCCTGGACCGGCTCTAACTATAAGCTTTATCGTAAAGGAAGGTTTTAAGCTACTCTTAAACGTACAGATGGTGTCTGCCTCCCGAACTGAAAGTGGGAGATGATTCCACAGGAGAGGAGCTTGATAGCTGAAAGCTCTGGCTCCTACTCTACTTTTAGTGATTGGCTCTAAACCCAGACTGAAAGTCTTCATATATATTATTTTCCTGGAGATACTCACACAGCTGATTGGCTATAACTTTTTCAAGGATTTTAGACAGGAAGGGGAGGTTGGATATTGGTCTGTAATTGGCTAAAACCTCCGGGTCCAGGTGGGTTTTTTCAGAAGGGGTTTGATTACAGCTAGTTTAAAGGACTGTGGTACATATCCAGATGATAATGACAGATTGATTGTGCTCAGTAACGTACTATTAATTAGGGGCAGAATTTCTTTAAGTAATTTGGTAGGGATGGGATCTAAGATACAAGTTGTTGGTTGAGAACATGAGATTAGCTGATCAAGGGTGATCAGAGAGAAGCTGTCTAAATAATCAGTAAGATTCTCAACAGTTTCTGAGATTTCTGTTCTTGATGGGGTATTAGTGCCAATTGAGGGCAGGAGATGGTTGATTTTATTTCTAATAGTTAGAATTTTATCATTAACGAAGGTCATATAGATATTGCTATTTAGGGATCGAGGAATACTGGGTTCGGTGGAGGTGTGACTCTGTCAGCCTGGCTACAGAGCTGAAGAGAAACCTGGGGTTGTTTGTATTTTCTTCTATTAAAGTGGAGTAGTAGGCAGCTCTTGCTTTGTGGAGGACCTTCTTATATGCTTTAACACTATTCTTCCAGGCTAGGAGATTTTCAACACAGTTGTTGGAGCGCCACTTCCTTTCTAGTTTTCTTGACGCTTGTTTTAATTCATGTGTGTTGGAATTATACCACGGAGCTAATTTACTATGTTTACACGTTTCTTTTTTAGAGGCGCTATTGAGTCTAATGTTAATCGTAATGAGTCTACAGAGCTATCGTGAGATGGTCAATCTCAGTGGGTTTTTAAAGAATTTGTTGGTTATATCGACAGATAATACGGGTTTAAATGTAATTGGAATTATTTCCTTAAATTTAGCTACAGCACTATCAGGTTGACATCTAGAAAAGGAGTTTTTTATTAGTGGCATATATTCTGATAGTGAGAAATTGAAGGTTATTAAATTATGGTCTGATAGAATCGGATTACGTGGAAGTACTATTAGATGTTCAATTTTGACACCGTATGATAATACAAGGTCAAGTGTGTGGTTACAACAATGAGTAGGTTGGTGTACACACTGACTGAAACCAATTGAGTCTAGTACTGAAATAAATGCTACGCTAAGGCTATCATTATTATTGTCAACATGAATATTAAAGTCATCGACAATAATAACTTTATCTGTTTTTAGGACTAGGCTTGATAAAATTCCGTTTAAAATTCAGAATAAGCCCCAGGAGCACGGTAAACTACAGCAAATATGATTGGCTGTTGGTATTTCTTGGATGGGTGTGGAAGACTAAGAACAAGACTTTCAAATGAGTTGTAGCTTAGTTTAGGTTTAGGATTAATTGATAAACTGGAGTTAAAAATAGCAGCAACTCCACCTCCTCAGCCAAATTCTCGGGGAACGTGTGTATTTACATGACTGAGGGGAGTAGATTCATTTAGGCTGACATATTCATCATGATGCAGCCAGGTCTCAGTGAGGGACAATAAATCAATGTTGTGATCTGAGATCAGTTCATTAACTAAAATAGCCTTTGATGATCATGATCTTATATTTAAAAGTCAACATTTAAAAGTTTTTGTTCTATTTATGCTTGAAAGATGATCTACCAACAAAATTCTAATGTATGGTAAAATATATATTCTCATCATAACAGATATATGGACTGATATTGTGTTTATATTGTAGAGTCAAGACTAAAGGACATTTCTTGTGAAAACTAGCCACGCAATTAGGAGTCTTGACTCAATGTCCACATCGTGACCTCCTCTGGTGGCGAGGAAGGCCTGGGGAAGGCCTTTTCCATTTGTCTGCTGCCCTCAACAACATGCTACACTGATTCTTCCTCTGTCATGCAGTCAGGTGCAGTGTAGTTTTTTCCAAAGGATGCCACTGGTCCAAGTGGCTCCGTCAGGTACAGTAGATCACTTCTATGGACCGTTTCTCCTCTGACCTTGTGGGAAAAAGACGCTGTGTATCTTGGCCACAATTACGATTTATAACTTCAGACTAGATGAATAATTAGAAAGCTCAGTGTCACATTAGGATTTTTAATTACACATGACTCATTAACTTTTGCGGTTGGTTCTTTAGAAAATGAGAAATTGGTGAATGGTGAAACTCATAATTGAATGTTTATTTCTCTTTATTGATGACTTATTCTTATTCTAATTAATGACTTGTGGCATTTTCCTCAGGTAAACCATGTGTATAGCACCTTTAGTAGAACAATGCATCCACCCCAATAGAAAAGACCTTTTTCTCTGAAGACAAGTGACCTGTCACAGTAGGAAAAGCCCATGTACAGATACATAAAATCAATGATGGCTTAGTTTCAATTAACTGCCTCAGGTCCAGTGAAGTAACATTCAGGCCAGTACCAGAACCTCAGATCACAAAAGGTTTCACAAAAGTTTCTGTGACATTTCAAAATGACTGTGAAGTTGAAGGGAATTTGGTTTGAGGTACTCACATCAGTGAGTGAGAGATGTGCACCATTACAAAGTGGGAAAGTGTTTTCTTCAGACTGAATCTGGTCACGTTTGAGGCCCAAATACATCTGTTGAAAAACAGTTTCAGAACAGAAATGGCCTCTCGGCATGACCGGGGGGGAAGCGCCACATGTTTCAGACTAGGCTGACCTATGGTTACAAATGCTGTTCCTGAAGAAAAATAAACTTAGATCTAAACTCCAAAATGCTTTGAAGGATGCTGTTACAGTTACACCTTCAACGGATTGGGTGCAGACCTTCATTGTTGGGGAACCGATTTTCTTTACGCAACCTTGACTTGTGGTGGGATACCCCCGGCATACTGCTGGACATCTGCCGGAAAGAGGCCAGCCACAGTGGGGATGTGCAGCCTGGTGTCGGCTCTGTGCAGCAGAATGAAGCCACAGGGCAGGTCTGCATGCAACCGCTGGCCAGGGCCTCAACAGTCTGTTAACACTACATCGGCGCTACATGTCTAATTTAAAACTGACAGGAACCTGATCCGACTGTGAACAAATAATCGCTAACCCTAAACCGTTATGTATTTTAAGCACGTTCAATTTCCATGTAACATTATTACAAAAACTCAATGTAAAGGGTCACATTTATGTGTTTTCAATCATGTTGCGTTAGTTTGAATAAATCTTGAGAGTGGTTTGATTAGAAAATGTGTGTTTAATGTATATATTTACTATGTGAAGTTTAACTTTAACTTGAATTAAATTGGGATTACAGCAGACAATAACTGAGAATAAATACAGAGATATTAATGAGATTAATGAATTGTGCTAAAACAATAGATATACATAAAACAGAAATACTGTGCACAGTTTTGATTAGTGACATTGGAGTCCTTCATTCTTGTTTCACGATACATTGATGATAGGTCAACATTTGCTGGGTAGCTTTATCAATCCCAGCACAGCTGGATGATGGTGAACTAGATGAAACAGTACAGATATGTTGCCACACAAGATTATTGACATGATAGTTTTCATCAGAACTCTCTGTTCATTAAACTAAGTAGTGCATTGCCTGCTATAAACCTGCCTGTTTGGAATGGGCTGGTTGCTTATCCTGTGTTAATACTCCAGAGCTACTTCAGAATTATTCCTTGTCCTCAAAAAGTCAGACAATATACTGTCACTTGTGGGCTTTTTATAAACCGTCTATGGTGCAGAGTGAAGTTAAAAAACATTGAGCTCATCCTATCTGGTTTATCTGCAATGAAGATTTTATAGTGTTTTTCATAAAATGAAACTGAATTTTTTTAATTAACCACACGTGAACAGTAATTAAAAAAAAAATATATATATATATATACGTTTGAACTATTTACCTAACTGGTATATTTTTCAAACATTACATGTTGGCTAGCTCAGAGGTCTGTTAAACAACCGAAACATCATGCTTTTACTTTGAAGACAATTTGCTAAAAAGGAAGCGATTCTATGAAAACTGGTGCCATGCCAGAGATCAGCACTGTGTGTCTGTGTCCAATATGATGAAATAAAAATAATCAAATCATCAAAACGATCTTTCGTGACAGATATTATTGGAAGCTGGCTGATCAGTTACCGCCCACTGCAGTGGGTTATCTGAGGATGTAGAGGAAAACATGTTCAACTCAATCCACAGACTTTGAGCACACTGCCCCGCCCCCACTGACTGCTACAGAATGCTGGTTGCCTGTTTTTTTCAATTCTTATTCATATATCCCGTGTCCAAATTGCACAAAAACTTGGCACTGCATTTCCACGGGCAATTTACAATACACATGCCAAGTGTGAAGCTGACTAGATGAACAGTTTGTGAGACATGTATTCCAAATACAGACAGACGTGCAATTAGTATAGATGTGCTAATGTTTCTGCATAATAAACCTTTTATATTTTAAGCATTGTAACTTCCCTGAATGGTTTCTAGCTGTGGACAATGATAATCCTAAACTATTGGCAGAGAGTGGGAGTAATGTCAGACTGGCTGGGAGATGTTTTCCTCAGATGTCCTTCACATTGTCATGGATAACAATTTTTAGCTCTGGATTCATTGCCAACACGCATTCCCCAAATAAGTAGCTGTTCCAGAGTTTTAAACACAGTATTATAGCATTAAATGTCCAACTGCAATCTAAACCACGCTCTCTGGGTCCTGTGTACACGTTGCCATGTGGCAAACATGTGTGCAATCCAGGCAAGGGTCACTTCAACACACTCAGAGTGGCTGGTGTACAAGTATGTGTGTGCGTGTCTGGTTTTTCATTTGTTTTTCAAAATTGTGTTTTTTTGGTAATAGTTGCAGCCATTATACTTTTGTTTTTGAGTTGTGTGGATGTGGTTGATATTATTTGGATCTCACGGGGCTTCTTGAGCGGCTGGTTGAACTCTGAGCACACAGCCATTTCAGTTATTATTCTGCTTTGAATTTGAAAGTAGAAGTTCTGATGATTACATCCTGATTTTGCTCCTTCTCTCACTTTAGAGCACTCATTGCTACTTTTCCACAAACCTCTACTCCGACATTAAGATGGGCCAGAGGCGACAGCTGAGCTCCTCCTCCTCCTGACATCCAAAACAGCATTGTGCTAACCCCAGCTCTGTCTCCTTCAATATCACAGTAATGCCAGATCATCGTCTCAAATCATTTCAATTCAACAAGTCATTCGACAATAATAAGAATGATAGAGATGTGGTGTTGTTGTAGGAAGCAGCTTAAAATATATATCCTGTAATGATATTTATATATGTGTGTGTATGTGTGTATAGGCAAACAAAGTTGTTGTGTTGTTTGTCTTTGGGTTTGACAAATAAGTTATGAGATTTTTATTTAGTTTTTCTTATTGAAAATTAGAGCAGAGGCACACTTTTGGAGGCACTATAAGGAGCTAAAGCAAATACAATTAACTGATTCATCTGACCTTTGAATGAAGCAATGGAATTTATTGTCTGGCACAGCATTAAAAACAATGATCCATATAAACAGAAACAGTGTCTTTAAAGTTCACGTTGGTCCAACTTTCTACTGAAGAAAGTCTCCTTCCCACAATCATAAGGTTTTATATCACCTCCACTGAGGCTGAGTCATTCATTAAAACAGTCTTGAAAGTGGTTTGCTAAAATTCTTGATAGCTGAATCAGTGAGGACTGAAACACATTTAGTACAGAAGAAAAGGCAACTCAGAGGAAATGCATTGTTTGCAAGACTTCTACTCATTTCCATGTGTGTGGATACAGAGGTGACTGTGCTCCAGTGCCTGAAATCTAACCAGGGCTAGAATGGGTCATACACAAGGCATTAGATTTAAGTATCTGTTATGTTCCGTAAGTCTGAGACCACAACTATGTTTTACATTTCCCGGGGTTGAAGGAGAACTGGGCAGAACCATCTCTAAAGTCCAGACAGACGACACGTCTTATTACCTTGTACCTAACAGGGCTATGTGGAAAAAAACATTCAAAAAATATAACTCAAGTTTCACTTACTAGTCATTTTCAGGGTGTTCAACCAAATCTCTATCAGTTAAGGACCAACGTTCAAGAAAAAGCCAGTAGTTGAGAATGAAATCTGAGGCTTTTATTACATTGTTTCTATAATATGTCAATATGTTAGTGATGCACTTGGGAGGGTAATCTGCATATCTGAAACATTTCTTTAGTGTTTTTCACATTAGTAACTCATCAGCCTCACTGAACAGATTTTGAACCAGCATGTCAATCCACAGTGTGTGTATGTGAGAGACGTATGTCAAACCACTCAAATGAAACAAACATCTTCCAGATAGAACTGTGGAAACTTTCTTCATTTATATGCATCTTTTCATGTAGTGTACATTTTTGTGTCTTTTGAATTGAATGTCCATGAAATAAACATATTTATGACTTTGATGAATATTTTAGTTTGCCATCTTTATCGCATACATGAGCCCCCCCCATCATTAGTGATCTCACAGAAACGTTCATGTTCAGACCATGCTCACTGTAGAAGTCATCATTCACAACAGGCTAATGACAGAAGCTTTGATTCGTAGAAAAAAGGAGCGATTCTGTTGATTCTTCATGAAGACTGAGTTGTTTTCATCAACGGTCACAGTGTCTTGTTTGTTATTAGCACAGAGAAATAAATCATCACACATTCAACAGTCAAATCCAAACCTCCACCCTCTGGACATTTTTTCAAAGAAGGGAAGAATGTCACAATAAGCATTTAATAAAATGTAATGATTTCTTGCAGACACATCTGGTGTTATGATCACAGGACACTTCTAACAAAGTATAAATCTAATACACTTTCTGATGCATCGGTCTTGCAGCATTCACAGAACTTAAAGGATTTTCAATGGCTTGGATTGGTTCACTAGTCAAGGAGGCTACTGTTGCTGATTGCCTGCCACTCACACTGCAAACAGCAATAACCATTTGAAGTAATTCTTGTTTTAGAGTGCAGAGGTTGTGAGTATTGTAAGCAGTGTTCAATGCTAAGTGAATTCACTTGGTTTCTCCATATGTTGACGTAATAGTTGTCACACCCAACGAGGGTTTTAAAATACACCAGCCAGGATCAGCCCTAATGCCCTGCAGTCAGATGTCCCCTGGATGCCGTACAGCTTAATGTGTTGTACAGTTTCACCCATAGATATGTTGGAAGCAGTTGAACAGTAGGAGAGAAGGAGGCAGAACTCTGGGATAGTTTCTGCAAGTATTCGGCCAGCGTTGCCTCACTCGCCCTTGAACTGAGGACGCCTCTTCTCCTTGAACGCAGCCAAACCCTCCAATCGATCTTTGGTTGGTATCACCTGAAATAACAATATAAATACATCAGTACAGAAGAGGAAACACCTCTTTATTTAATTCATCTTGACCCGTTTCCTGAGGGAGACATGGAAGAGTTGTTTCATATTGATGATGTGACATTTTTTGGTGTGAACTGATGTCATGTTAAAGTAAAAACGATTATTAACACTTAAACACTGATGTCCTGTTTGTGCCCAGCACATCCCATCGTGTGTTGTTTGTGGCAGATGAACAGCATGCACACAACATGTAGGACTTTTGGCCGCCCATGCAAAATGAACATGGCGGAAACCCAACCGTTTGTGAATGCATGCATTACGGAAAGTATTAACCGAATTAACTGACATGAACAAGATAGATTAAGTCGGTTAGAGGTAATAAACGTCTTTTTTTCGATAAATTTTCTGTTAATTGCCCAGCCATGGTGTATGTTGTTTCACACACACTATATAATGCAGGTCCAATAATTATAATTACATTAGCATCAGTCAGAGATTTTTTGTATGCTTAGCTCCTTCCACTAACAAAGGGCAGCTAACAAAAGCATATGTATATTTGTTTAATATACAGCAGGTCAATTATCTACCTACTAATTCCACAAACATCTCTGTGTCTGTCTATATGTATGTGGAATGCATATCTCGTGAATCGTTTTCGCTAATCGACCTCACAGTTGGCGCGTCTATTTTAAGTGCAGAGCCAAGTTTGGTGCGATTTGGACAAGCGGTACTTTAATATTAATACAAATGTAATAAACAGACGACCAGCACCCTGTAGCAGGCAGTGGGGGCGGGGCAGTGTGCCTTCAGTCTGCGGACCAAGTTGGCAACAACTTTCATAGAATCATTTCCTGTTTAGCAATTTGTCCTCAAAGCAAAAGGTCAACATTTGTTCTGCTGCAGTAATGCTTCATATAGAGCTGCATCACAGAGCTTGTATTTTAAAAAGTTGGGACCTTGGGTCTAAAGATTGTGTCAATGCTTAACAGGCCTTTGAAGTAGCCAATGCAAAGTATGAAAAAGTAACACCAGTTAAGTAAATCATTCAAATGTATATAAACACCACACATATGAACAGCAATACAGAACATTCTGTTTCATTTTATGGAAAACATTGGCTATAAAATCTTCATTGCAGAGAAACCAGGTAGGATGAACACAAACACAGGCCAAGCAAACAGCCCATTCCAAACAGGCAGGTTTAGAACAGGCACTGAGGTAGCTAGTTGACTAGTAGAGATTCTCACCTGGGCGTAGCACGCCTCTTCAATGGCCAGACCTGTAGATAAATCCACCTGAAAGAGAATTTGGTATCTCTCATAAGCAACAATGAGATACAGTGAGTGCAACTGAAAAGCATCTGTATTCAAAAACTCAAGACTGTCTCTGAATTGCCCTCTTTTACTGGAGACAGCTCCTATCACCATCTCACCCTATACAGATTTTATTTTAGTACAAACATTTAAGTTTTGTCATTTCTAAGGTTGGGAGTAACATGGCACATGAGTGGGAGCACCATCTGTGAAACATAACTAATGTGTGTCTTCTCAAAGACAGAGACCAGAATGACAACTGGCCACCATAAGCCCAATAACCGTTGATATACTGTATAGTTGCGCAGGTGCATGTGTGCTCACGCATGTGCAGGGGTGTGTGCTAATATCAGCAAACGCAATTATGGAAAATACAAAATCACCTATTAGGGGTTATTTTGGCTTTAAATCGGACACAACCAACAAGCCAAAGGTCCTTTGACATGACAAAGCTGCACAAGCATTTGCTAATACATCATCGCGCTGAGCACATTGTGTGTGTGTTTTTCGTACTATACATGTACAACAAACATTTGTATTCTATAGCACACCTGTTCACACCTGGTATTTAGATTGCCCAACCCTAGTGAACACAACCTTACTCGACAAAGACCTGCTGTTGAATTACTGGGACTTACCTCTATCCCCTGGTTGATCGCAAGTTTTGCCATCCTTACTGCAATCGGGCCCTGTGAGAGTCAAACATTCGATTGTCTTATAGATTACAAAGCTTCATAAATTGCTTTGTGTTGTTTGGAATTATAAAATATTATGATGCTGTTATTGCAAGATTAAAAGGAGTAAACAAAGTTGATCTAGTCACGGCATTCACGGCTAAATCACCGTTTTGTTCTTCTCTTACTGTAAAGTATAACTTCTTAATACAGATGTGTGCTGGTCAGCGAGGTGTTACCTGAGGGTTGATCTCTCGGGCGAGCTCCAGAGCCTGCAAGTAGGCAGCATCCCCACTCTTATTCTGCTCCACAGATTTACTGACGAGGCCCAGACGACACGCCTCTGTTCCGTCCACCACCCGGGCTGCGAAGATGAGCTCCTTCGCAAGAGAGACACTGATCACCCTGGGGAGACGCTGTGTACCACCTGCAAAAGAAATGAGAAACCTAAATGGAGCATGGCCTTGACCACAGATGTTGATGATAATGCGGGTTGTCAACTATATAAACATATAAAATGAGTCATGATAGAAACGTTAGAGGCAAAAAGGGTACAAGTATCAAGCAGTAAGCATGTATTCACTGTCAGATCTTGAGCACATAAGGTTTTATACATTTCAGTGCAAAATGCAAATAATAACTTTTAAATGCGTATCCTTAACTCCAGAAAACTAACAGATTGCTGTGTCAAGGAAAACCATGAACTTATCAGTATTACCTGGTGTGCCTGAGTTGGTAAAAAATCTAAACTTAGACTAATAACTTAAGTTTATACGAATACCATGCAATCTAGATGTTATTGAACACACCCACTAAACATTCATTGGACTGATAAAAGTCAATGAACCCTTGGGTTTAATAACTGGCTGAGCCTCTTCTGTAGCTGTGGATCAGACCTGCGCAGAGTTCAGAAGGAGGATCATTCTTTCTACAGAGCAGCTTCAGCTCAGATTTATTCTCTGTGGCCATTTTCAGACCAAGTATTAACGTCAACACAGAGTTCCGGGGCCTCATTTATAACCGTTGTGTATGCACAAAACAGAGTCTGAAAGATGTTTACACAACTTCACACGCTGAAGTCGGGATTTATAAAAACAAACTTGACGGGAGAATGTGCGCCAACTCTGACCCACTCGTATGAACATTTCGGAGACGGGAAGGTGGTGAATCGAAACTAAATATATAGATACACTTTATATTCTCAATGTCTCCTATTCAAGTCTGATCTGGACTTGTACTTTCACTTTTAAAGCAAAGCAAAATGTGTGAAAAATACTTCTTTAAAAGAAACAAAGGAGAATGTCTGAATGAGCATGTAAAACTGACGTATGTACGGGCCAAATTATATGTATAAGTGAAATGAAATAACTTTTTTTCCCAGCACATTCAATATGGAGCCTGAAGATATTACCTTAGGCTTTGACTTTAAAAAGTATTGTGAATCTGTATGGCAGACTTCATGGCCATCCCATTAACAAAAGGCCCAACTCACAGCTGCTGGCAGGAAGCCTTGGACAATCACGGCCATTCAGGCAATTTTCAATGATGAGTTAACGTGTAGACAAAATAAATATTTAAGCCAGAAATAAAATAAAATATATCCTTACCTGCTCCAGGAATAATTGCCAGTTTAGTCTCAACTAGTCCCATTTTGGCAGTATTGGCTGGATGGACCAAAAAGCAGTAGTTAGCACTATTTACACATATACACAACAACTAGAATACATGTATGATATAATACAGAGAAAATAATGAATGCATTCATTTTATATTTCACCAATATCACAGTATATACATTCAGACACACTACTATACAAGTGATTCTAAAATAAACAATATAATAATAATATATGTAATAACTATTTTCATATCTCCACCACTGTTTAAATCAAGATCCAAACATTAACTCCTGACATATTTAATAAAATCAGCAGGATAATCAAACTAGTTTACTCAAACAGTCTGATCTCTGCATCAATAAAGCCATTTCTTAACACAGAGAAGGTTTGCGGGGCTTTCACACACACAGTTTATTGCATGCTTGTCATTACCTCTGAAAAGGTGGTTATGTTTTCACCTGTCCATTTGTTAGTCAGTAAAGCTGGGCATACACTGTGGGATTTAACACAGTTTTGCCCCCATTTCTTAGAGTCACATGATCTTCAGCTTTGTCACGCGTCGTTTGCCGTGCAGTGTACAGGGGGGGTGAACTGCGATTAATTGCTGCCGACTGACCATCAGAGATTTTTGTTTGACCAACTTCTCGAACAGTTAAATCAGAGCCAAGAGTCGATTTCTCAAACTTTTTCATGACTACACCTTTGCAAAGTTGCAAACACAGGGACAGCGAATTAAACTGAAGAAGCCTCTTGATTGAGATGAAACCTTTCACTTAATGACACTATGTAGCCTTAATAATGGTTTTTAGAGTGACACACTCTACTGACTGATAAACTCTGTAAACTTACTATCTCCCATAAATAAATAGGATAAACCTAATTAAAGTGGACGATAAAAGTATCGTAAAAGTAAAGGGGAGGATAAAAGAATAAAACTACGTCTGATTATCCTGCCACCCAACACCCAGTAGGCTACATCTTAATCTCTCCCCGTTTCCAGATGCACCAGTTTGACCAATACGTTTTGAGCAGACTGTGGTTGCCCGCAGGTAAACAGTCCATGTGGAGAGCAAAAGAAGTAGAACACATTGACTGTAGGGCATCAGCTATTGGCTTTTCATAAATATGCAGATAGCTGTTAATAATCAAAATGTCATCTGGACCTAAAAACACCAAACGAACCGTTACCCCCTAGAGGCTAATTCACCTTCAAATGATTGGAGATTGCTCAGCTGTCTGCTTCATTAAGGCTGTGTGTAAAACATTAGGATATTGTTGTGGCGCTTGTGACATCTTTGTTTCCTTTGGATTTACTATAATAGTATGGAGTATAGAACAATGTGTTTCACAATTATCCGGGAAAAAAACAGCTTTGATTCTAGGTGTCGCTGATTCCACCAGATGACTTTAGCCTTGTCACGCTCCACAATAGCTTTGTGGTAGAACTGAAGCAGAGAAAATTCCGCAGAGAATTTGAAAAAAGGTGGAAACTGAATAAAAATACTCGAGAACAGTATAATTAACTGCAGCACAGCATTTCATTTAGGGCATTTAGTTCTGACTTTAACTTTCAACTGTTTTAGGGATTTTCTTTGAACTGCTTTGACCGAAAACTGATTCCATATGTAGCTGGTACACAGAAAATCAACGCATCTCATCTTAAAACAGACTTATTTCAGTCTGCTACCATCAACTGTTAGTAATTCTACAACAACAAACATTAACAGAGTTTTGCACAGCCTCAAAATAAAACCTTACATGCAATTCTGATGTCACAAGCAAGGGCCATTTCCAAGCCTCCTCCTAAGGCGGCTCCATCAATTGCAGCAATTGTTGGTACAGGCAGATTACCTGTAAAAGAAAAGACAATATGGTCCCAATCAAAAGCTATACAATGTGTTCATATGTACCTCACCGAACCAACAACATCATTCAACTCGAACATATCAACTACTCATATCACTAGACTGCTATTTTCTTCACTTCTGGCAGAGCTGCCTAGAGTCTGTCAGGTTGTGTGTTCAGAAACCAGCCACCTACAGAAACTCTCTCTCGTTTCAAGGCTTGGGTGTGGAAACTGTAGGAGAACGTAGCTGTGCCTCGGGCTCACACTGTATTGTTAACATTGAAGATGAACAATTTTGTATTTCTTTCAATTGACCAATTTATATCAGATGCTCCAAATCATATTTTTTTTAATAAATATGATGCAATGGAACTCCCTGCAGTATCCACTTCCACATCAAGGCTGATTGGCCACTATATCACCATATAGCATATACACATATTGAGATCAGATACATTTGAATCATGATCCACTTTTCATAGTTATTGTTGAATATGTGAATTAATAACTGGTGCCATGTCAAATGTAAATGTGGAAAACAGTCAAACAACTTGACTGATGCAGTGTGTGATATAGTTATAGATACCTGATACCAATAATGTAATTATTGTGCATCATTCCCCCCCAAATGTTTAAAGTAATGATAATAACAAAATTAGTCAGTTAAATTGACCTAACCGTGATTCCTTCATTAGTAAATGAAAAAAGTCAAAGTTGTCTTCTGTGAAGAACACATCCAAGTCAAACATCTGCAGTGAATTTACAAACAGTCACGCTCAGTCTTTACCAAGCTCTGTGATGAGTGCTCTGGCTTTGGACACAAATGGCCCCACTTCACTCTGCTGCATCTTGGCTCTCTCCTTCAGATCTGCACCTGCACACCAACAGAAAGTAGCAGAATCAAACCAGTGGCTTCCTCAAACATGCAGCACAGAGTGCGCACGCACACGCACGCACGAAATGTCATGTCAATGCACACAGAAATGTCATGAATAAGGTGAGTTTACCTGCACAGAATATCCCAGGAACCAAACTACAGAAAATGACACTACGCACTTTGTTATTCTTCTTGATATCTTCCACAGCTTCAAACATCTGAAAGGCAGAAAAAGCTTAAATTAAAAACTGCACATCTATAAGATTTCTCCAAATGTCTTACGATTTGAATGTTAAACTTATTTTACATCACCTAAGAACAATAATAATTATTTGGAACATACTTTAAGACAAACTTAGACAAGAGAGATCAGAAAATCTGAAAAAACCTAATAACTTGAAGTCAGTTTAGAGGTCCAGGAATTCTACGATATTCTGTTTCACATGGACTGAACACTCCCTTCACTGCTGAGTCGTCAAAGTAAAGCTAGGACCGTGCTTCTCAGAAGATGTACATAGATGTACACACTGCAGGGCACTATGGGTCACCGTATATCATGAAGGCTTGGAAAGGAACCAACGTGCACATCTTGCAAGTTTCAACAGCAGGTCATTTATATCGTCATGCTGATTTGCTAAAATCAACTCAAATCATAATAACCTACATGCTGCTAAGAGAAGCAGAGTTCCAGCCTCATGTCTGTTACCAATCACTGACTTTACTCTTCTTCATCATGCCAAAAGTAATAAAAAGGTTCATAGTAATACATACCATTTTGACCAGATTTTTGCTGATGGCATTTTTGGCTTTTGCTCGATTTATTCCCACGACAACAATACCTGAAAGACAATGTTAAATCAGGGTGAATAACAATGGAACTCTTTAATAACAACATGTTAATGATGAGCCACATTATAGACATCACACAATGTCACAACTATGAAGCACATTGTCAGATCATCCGCAGAAACTCTGGAGCAGCCGATGTGGCGACTGGGGGAGGTTTAAGATGTTTCTAACAGGTGACGCAAAAAAGAAAAAAATAAGTATATCTCAGGATGTAAAAGTGAAGCCATACGCGTCCAAGACATGGACGAAAATGTCACGAGAATTTGAGGTCATACGAGCCGACGTTGTTACTGTGCTGTAGACAAAAACACTCATGCATCTCAATGGAGAACTGATTGTGCATGTGTGAAAGGAAACCTCGGGTGGGTTTAGACATATAAATGTGGCCTGAGCCGCTCTCTATTCTTTACAACTGTGACGTCCACTGAACCGTTTCACTTCTCCTGCAGCTTGATGTGTTATTCTGTGAGCGGGAGGATCATTCTGACTCATAGCGTCACCTCGTGTGTGCTTTCCTGACAAAATAAGGTTTTGAGACCCGACATACTAGTTTGGGGTTCCTCCATGTGAAAGACCGTGCAGTGTGTGATCCCCTGTTGCCAGTCAGTCATGTGGAATGAACTCACAATGACTGCAAGATTCCGAACAAGACAGCAAGTTGTGTAACTGCACAGTGATTCAACGACTTTGACGGTCGTGTTGTGTGAACTTGGCTTAAACTACCAAATGTAAAGGCTTGATACAGGCTGTGTCTTTCTGTGACAGTAGACAAATGCCAGTAAGTTTCTCATTGATAAACAGGCCGGATACTCAGTTCGATGCTCAGTAGACCTGACATGAATTTTGCAAACCGTCTTCTCTCTCTTGCTGCAGGGGGCCCCAGGGGGCCCCAGGGGGCCCCAGGGGTGGAGGGAGGGATTGACTATAACATCTTCATTGCAGATAAACTAGGTATAGGGTGAACAGTTTCTCTCAGGTCACACTTCACGCAGGATTTGGTTGTTGTTGTTGTTGTTGTTGTTATGTATATATTGCACCTTTTTCTACTACTTATGCTGTTATTACTTATATTGTGCACCTTGAGGACTGCTGCTTAATTTCGTTGTACACTGTGCAATGACAATAAAATGAGTCTATTCATTCTATTCTGCACCATGGACTGTTTATAAAAAAATCTCTGCACACAAAGTTTAGCACACAATGAATCAAAGTGACAGTATATTGTAAGGCTGTTGGGTTCTACATCGTAAATGGCAAAGTAATAATCAAAAGTGAGGCTATTTGTCATAGTTATACCACATGACTGTCTTTGAACACATCTGAGGAGGCACCACAGCCTGTTCCAAACAGTTTACAACGGGTACTGCACTAGTAGCACTGATGGAGGGGCAGCGTCGGGCAGTATTTCAGCGGCCACCATAATAAGAGCTGCTGAAATTCTCTAAATGATAAGGAAAGGAGCTTCAATGCTTCCTAACGTACCTCCTTTAGCATAGGAAAGACCAGACCAGACCAGTCTTTATGAAAGGAAAGGAGAAAATGTCGCCCCACAACTCTTTGCAGCTGCAACATTTAAAGCGACACAACCTTGTATTTGCACCTGGACACAACCAAGTAAATATAGAAAACAGAACAGCTGTTTAACGCTCATGACACGATCCAGAACGGATGTGAATCATCACACGATTGTTTGATTTCTTCTCTGTCACATCTGTCCGGTCCGGAATCACAATAAACAGCAAACATAATGAACTTACAGTTCACAACATCATCATCACAAATGCAAAACTTATTTCAATCCTCTGACTGTGGAATGGACACAATCCTTTTTCTCTCCACTTATATAAAAGGTTTTCCCCTTGTATATTCCTCACATTAATATATTATTTCTACATTTCAGTCTTGTTTGTTTTATTTTTTAATAAATCTGTTTTGTTGTCATCTCCTGTGAGTAAACTGAAACCATCTTTTCTCAGGACGTGAAATTCTGTTTTAAACAGAAAACTTTATTATAACTGTCAGCGATCAGGACAGCGTACTGTACATTTTGTGCGCATCTTCTTATGTAAATAAAGTATTAAAAAACCTCTGAGCTTAAGTGGAGTCGGATTTTCTCCGCACAGTGGATCTCCTCTCCTAACTCCTTACGTCTTCTCCTATGCATCTCTCCTTGACCTAGTGACGTCTTCCATCGGGATCAATGAGTAGTGGTTAGGAAAGGAGATTATTAGTTATTGTTAATTATGATTCATATTATTTGGACTATCTGAACGCAGCCGGTGGCTTCTGGTCACGTAGTGTGACGTCAGCGCGTGCAGTCTGTGATGGTGGGCGGGGCCCCGCTGTGCCTCCATCAGGATGTCGGACTGTGACTTCACAGTTTGTATGAACGCCTGATGGCGCGTCCGTCTCTTCCCGCTGGTACACATTACACACACACTGTAACAACCGGGCTTACCGTCGTCCTCTCCGTCCAGGTACCGGACGCGCAGGTCGTCCTTCAGGTCGGAGCTGTAGTGTCGCGCCGCCGCCGCCGCCGCAGCAGCCGGGGCGCGGAGCCGCACAGCGCGCGACACTGCCCCGGTGAAAACACAACGTCTCGTGCAGGAGAGAGCCGCCGCCAGGCTGCACGCGCCGCCCCGGTGTGCCGCCTGCACGCGGAAGGTCTGCATCAGGGCCGCCATGTTGACGAGCTGCTTGACTTTCAACTGTGAACCCCGTCACGTGGCCACGTCACCTGACTCCACCACCAGCGACGGGCGCAGCCACGTGTGTTTCTGAGAGAATATGAAAAAGAAAACAAAACACGAAGCCACTGAGAACTTGATGCCTTACATTTAGTTGAATGTACCGCTTAACTAGTTTCTGTGACTTTGTTTGCTCTGTTTTTACTGTAATAATCTGCTATTGCCACACATCGTGCTCAAATCTTCACTATAAAGCTAGTATTAACACGTTAGGACAATAACATCTGATAAGGACTGTCCTAATACCACATTTGCTAATGTATAAAATATATGAGTAGCTTGAATATGTCACCAGATAAATGATAAATCCCCGTTCAGGCTACTGAAGCCAGTTACCTGAAAGTAATGCACACACTGTGCAAAAGTAGCACCTCATTTTGCACAGTGCTACAACGTTGGACTCAATTTTTCTTCAGCTTACTTTGGAAAAATAAAGGTGTTTATTTTTCTATTTGCAGACCATAATATGCTTCTAGGGTTTCACAGTCAAGCATCATCATGGTTTGGATTCACAGCAAAAGATGGACTCATCAGTCCATCGTCAGTCACAACCCTGGTTCTCATATGTTCATGTACAGATTTGTTTCCAAATGCAAGCTTTGTATACATGATGTATACTTATATTGGGTGAATATGAAAGCTATAAAAATATAAGAGCACACATGATTCAGTGATAAGACATTTATTGTAAACAAAAGAATCACTGTTACAATAACTTGATGAAAGTGGTCATCACCAACGAGATTGTCCAAAGTATGACAACAAATGCACACACATCATTCATTTGAAATGAACTACACGACAACATACAGCAGGGGTACGGTGGCTGTAAACTGTAATAATACAATTACAATTAAGTGTGAGGCTGTAATGCAGAATCTCCGGAAACATTTTTGAAAATGATTTGTTCACCAAAATGTGACAGAATAAATGTCAGAGCTTTATAAAGTCCAGTTGTCACTTCCATCAGATGGTAGTCACAGTTGTCCCGCCAGTGTCACACACGTTGTCAGTTTTACCAGCAGTCTGGAAGCTAACAAGACTATTACAAAAAGAGAGCGCAAGAGCCGTGGCTGTTTGGCAAAAACAGTGAAGCAGTGACAGTAGCAGAGAATTTAAAAGTGAACTCATAAAAGTTATTTGCATAAATGATCAGTCTCTGTAACAGTATGTGTACTTGCCATTCTCAAAGATGTTCTAATCATAGGACATTTTGAGTGAAAATGCGTCAACGAAGTAAAAAAAAAAACATTAAATGAAGAAATAAGGGCACATGTACTGCACTTTATGACATGAGGGAACATATTGAAGCTCTAAAGGGTGCTTAGTTACAGTAAGTGCAGATGAGTAAGACAGTACAGACCTAAATAACCTCACTGAGGAAGGTCACAAACCGCACAAACGTGTTTGCATGTGGTTAGAATGTGATCCCACCTCAATCTGAGCCAACTGCAAGGCCTATTCTGCTGCACAATAAATGGAAATGTGCCAATTCAAAATCTACTTTCCATTAATACAAACCAAACTACAGAGCTCCTTACAGGAAGTGTCATGACATTGATTATTCTGAAATGACAAACCTGTAAAATAAAGCACCAAATATCCCTTAAAGCAGAGGCATGGGCTGTACAATTTTCTCAATACAATAACCATATTGCATTACTCAATAAGTCTGTGGGTTTAAGTGTTACAGTGATGTCTGTGATGAATTTACAATTCTCAAATACTGTGTAAAATCTTTATTTGGTCAATCTGCTCTGCAGAGAAAACAAGGCTGAAGCAGATTGATATCAGAGGTGGGCCTCTTATTTGCCGTTTCACAACCATGCTATATTTCAAGAGGTTCCTCCCACTTTCTGATCTACTCCCGTTTAAATTAATCTAATTATTTATGGAGCCTTTTTCTGACTCTGTAAAGTGGCCTTCAGTACTTTGAAAGGCACTATATAAATCCAAGTTATTATTATTATTATTATTATTATCATCATCAGGTTTCTCTCAGCAGAAACTTTGATTCCAGTCAGAATTAGTTTCAGTTGCTTTCGCTTCCCTAATCCTGATCAAACTACTGTCAAGGAAACTCTCCAGATATTTCACATTGAAATCCTTCCTTAGAGGCCATTGTTTCCTGGTAGGCTTTTAATATTTCAGGAAGTATTAACTCCCGTTGGTGATAACTGAACAGTGGTTGGAAACACCGCCATAATAAGCAATGAATGAAAACATTGTGTTCGAAAAGAGACGCTGAGGAGCAGACGCAGCTCTGTTGTGGAGCTGAGCGGGTGCAGTGGTATTGTGCACTGATTCTTTTGTAATTATACCTCTCAGCTTGTAACAGTGAGCAGTCTATAGGTTTAGACTCTGCCATTAGGTCTACACATTTTATTTGAAAACTTACATGAATGGAAACATGATTTAACCCTAATAACCTCACAGTGCAACAGCAAATGAAGTGGAAATGCAAAACAAAAGGATATTCAGAGGAACAACCCTTTGATGACGCACTGATGATCAGTGGTGCTTCTGTTGGACTCTATCACAGAATCTTGCTGTGTTGCCGTCAGTCTTTTCAAAGGAGGCCACTTTAGCAGAAAGGGAGGCGAGGTCCTGTTTTATATACAAGTGCTCAGCGTGTGAGTGTGCATAGGAAGGTTCTTCTCCATCTACGGCAGCTTTGTTTGAGATGGGGCTTGAGGTTCGCCTGCTACTCTTGCAGCCATCCCACAGTGCATCTGTGCTGCTTCTATGCCACTGCTCAGACCGGTGGCTCCAGCCCTGCATGTTGGTGACCTGTACTGACAAAGGGCACAGCAGGGGGGACTGTGTGTACTCTGAAGAGTCGTGAGTGGTCCGGCAGCGTCCTCCCTCTGTAATGCTGCCCGGAGTTGGGGACTTTCCAGAGAACTCGTATTCAGGGTCAATGGTCTCCGCTTTGATTTGAGTGGCTCTGGCTTTAATCCGCAGTTTATGGGGCAAAGCTGAAGAAGTGGTGTCGGGCACTTTGTGTGTGGAGACAATGACACTTGTTGGGCCAGCTGTAGACGGCATGAACCCTTTGGGGACTTGCTGCTCATCCTCACCATCGGACAATTTGCCTACAGCACCATCGTCTGAGGTGCGGGGGGAGTTACTGGATGACCTGGTGACTTGCAGTAATGAAGCCGGCTGGGAGTAAACACCAGACAAAGGACTGGCTATGTAGTTTCTATAGAGCTCATAGGGACTACTCCTCTCCTGTGCATAGCTGCCATTCTCCGATGGTTCTTGCTTGACCTCTGTGGCATTGCAGACATTGAAGCTACCCTGAGTTGCAGTGCATGTCTCAGGCATGGGAGGTGAATGCTTGATGACTGATATACAGCTACTACGCAAATGAAGAGACTCCAAATCTCTGCTGGAAGAACCTTGATCATCGGTGGGTGGTACAAACTCCTGGTAAAGATTGACAGTGGCGGAGCTGGATAACGTCTGGGCTTCTTGGGCATACGCAGCTGAGCTCAACAGGCCAAACTTCAGCTTCAGTGACAGGAGCTCCGCTTTGAGGGAGGCATTTTCCTCTCCAAGGGCCATCAGCTTGGTCTCCAGCACCATGTCGTTAATGCGCCGCTTCTCCCTTGAGCGCTTGGCCGCCTCATTGTTTTTGCGACGCCTCTCCCAGTAAATGTTGTCTTTCTTCTCCTCGGGGATAAACTCCCTTTTCCTGCGACAGCTAGTTTTAGCCTTAAATGGAATCGCAGATATTTTGTGGCCCATCAGGTCTCTGTTAGCCCCCTCTAGGGCCAGGGCCAGGGAATCCTCTCCACTGTAGGACTCACTGGAGTCCAGCTCTTGCTTGATTGATTGCATATTTACCACTGTCTGCAACGGACAATATGCTGGAAAGTCTTTAACTGTTCACCATAATGCATGTATGCATTGACAGCCACATTCAATGAATCCACTGGAGGAAATCTGGAAAAACAACGAGAGGTTGAAATGTTAGTGTTGAATTGAAACAAAGTTAATCGTGTAATCAATGGTAATGTCATTTTTTAAAGTGGTGTATTTTCTCTAGGGAGGGTGTTTGCCTTGCAGATGATTCAGAACAGTTGTATTATGAGATGATACAATGTTTTGCAATGTATCAGCAGACATTTCACTTCCTGTGTTATTTGCATTCATCTCGACTTACTAAATGAAATAAAAAACATGTCCTTTAAATCAACATTTCAACTAAATAATCTGAAATGCGGGAAAAATGCAAAAAATTAAGCATAATAATTTCCTAATGAGGATGAAGTTCCTTTACTGATCTTTTTCATAATCGTTTATTAATAAGAATGAAGTTTCTTAACAGAGATGTTGTCTTATTGTTTAGTTCTCCTCCTTGTCTGTTGGTGCAGCCTGTCTCTTACGTCAGTGTATGGCTTGAAGTAAAAATGCAGCAGAGGATAATTGTTGTTCATGATTTATGTCATTTGTTTTATAATTAATGTAATTACATGATTATAAATGTTCTAATTATCTCTACAGTAAAGACAGGGAGATAAATGAGTTTTACACCAAAATGACAAGTATCTGTCTGAGCTCGCAACTTTTAAGCAAGTTCAGTAGTAGATTTGTCTTATGAAATTTTGATTATTTCCTACAAATAATTAAAAAACATATCTCAAAATATACGAATATTTAATTTCGAGTTTAAGAAAAACTCTATTCGTACAGTATAAATACCATGTATCTCTAGGTATAGTTCAGTACATGTAACCACAATCATAGGGAAGACTGCTGACTGGACATTTGTCCAGAAGGCGATCAACAACACCCTCTACAAGGAGAGTAAGCCCAGAAGGTCAATGCCGAGATGGCAGAGCGCTGTATCTAATGATTCTCATGGAAAGTTGACCCTATGTGGTAGGTCAGGGGGGAGAAGATGGACATTTATGTATGTTTTGTGATTGATCTTAGGAAATATTGAATACTTTGATATACTGTTTTTTTTTTTTCAAGAGCTGTAAGGCATAATCCCCTATTAGTAAAATATGTCATGGGAAGGTGTGTGACGGTTAACAAGGGTGGAAAATACATACAGAGTCAACAACTCTAATTACTACGCATTATTTTGTCAAGCAATTCTAATTCTGTATGTACAGAGACACACTTTTGTTTGCTTATGTTGAATATTAAATCTAATTTCTAATCCTCGGTTTAAAAATCATTTTGCCAGGGGAGAATTGCCTAAAAAAGGCCTGTATTTGGATTCCAAGATCCCACACACCCAGAAAAGGACTGAAGACAGATGTGACATAACATGTGGCCTGGCAGGAGCTCAAACACAGAAACAGCCTGTAACCGGAGGCCGCCGTTCCACAGCCACACACTCCCCCATAACTGATGTTAATTATGAGTACAGCACCAAGTCGTCTCCGTATGATATGGAGAGGGGTTAAAGGGGTGTGCTGACTGTGTCCGAATTCTGCTGCTGCTGTAGGTCAACATTTATTCGTTGAGTGAATGGGAAGTGACAGGTGGGCTTGTGTGTGTGTGTAGACTGGTGCCTTTCATATGGAGTGGGAATGTATTTGATTGAACCTGATCCCAGAGAAGCCACATGCCACTTCCTTAGTAATCTACGAGAGTACTTGCAACTCAGCAAAATGTTTGCATGCTTGACGAGTAGTCCACTGTGAACCATTTCAACAAGCTCCATGTGTTCAAATCAGCAGGTCTCGCCAATGCTGGGATCTGACCCAACATGGCTGCTGTTATCACTCGCTTTTGTCTTTTCTAACGAGGAAACATGTGACACCAGGACTAAATTTGGACGACACGTGAGGAGGATGGGTGGCAGTGTGACTGCACCGGGCCGGTTCACCGTAAGTTCACAGAGGGCTCGGCCCGGACCGGGTCGGGTCGGGCTGACCACATTCCCTCATTGTGTCCACATTACACAATAACAGAGTCCCTCCGGCTGCCAGCACTTTCGATGGCTGCACACATTATGAAAGATCTGCTGGGTGGCAATCACAACACGGGCCTGGGTTTGGGAAAGTCTTTCTAGATGATCGGTTTTAAACTCCGTGGTTAGAGAAGAGAGAGAGTTTAAAATCAGATGACCTCTATGTGAACACATTTCGGCCACAGATCTCAGGCTGCGTGCTCACACACTGTTTACTCACATGACATCATAGGTTACTCAGAACGGTGGAGCTCTTCTGTGTTGTTAGAACGTGAGGAGAAACTACACCACGTACAGATCCAGGGCCGCTGATGGGATGGATAACTCGCCGTTACTCTCAAACTGTGTAAACCGTGTCGCAATGTGTCACCTCACATTAGACCATGATTAGATCGCGTGTCTGAATGCGATCTAATCAGCCCCGTGCCACTGGACTCCCAACACTGACCAGCTCCGACTAAACCACAACAACAACAACACGAGCTCTGTCGCACAGTGGAAACACAACCCAGAGCTCCGCACGCAGGCGAACGTGCGCGGCGCTGCGCTGGACTGTGGGCGGTGTTCAGGGCGAGTAAACACTCATCCAACACTGGACACGAGAACATGGAGCTGAGCGGCACCTCCAATCACAACTGTACCTTCTCTACCCGCGGCCGGCTGACCTGGCTCTGGTTCTCCTCCTCGTACCAAGCTCCGGGGACGAGTCCACTGGCCCCATCAGGCAGTCAGCACACAGGCGGAGGTGGTGGCCCGCTCTCCTCCCGGACCTGCTTCCCTTCAAGGTGGCTCCTGACTCATGGATCTATGTTAGTAGGTCACCGCTCTAACTATATTGGTAGAGCCAGGTTAAAGGACGGCCGCTAGAGCCAATCGCAACGCAGCATCTTCAGACTTTTCAGCCAATGACGCTTGGCGTCGGCAGAGCGCTCAGAGCTCATAGAAAATGTATGTCGTCATCGGCAACGCGTGTGGTGCGTTCAGGTGCGGCGCTTCACCAGGAGATACTACCACCACACTACTGCTGCTAATAACATTACATTATTATAGATATTATAGTATAGTGGTAGTATTATAATATAATACAATTATACAATTATAATGGATAATATGGTATAGTGCTAGTATTATAATAATATAATAAAATTGTAAAATTATAATGGATAATATCGTATAATGCTAATATTATGATAATATAATAGTATTATAATAATTTTATGGTTATCGTACTATAGTGTCAATATTATGGTAATATTATATTATTATCAAATTGCTATGGGTATTATAGTATAGTGCTAATATTATGACGATATAATATTATTATAAAATTATTATGGATATTAAAGTTTTACTAGCAGTTCAAGATATATATGTGTGTGTGTAATATATGGTCAGACTGGCTTGGCTTATATGTGGTCGGTCAAACCCAAACCCATATCTAATATATATCACAGTGTGATTTGTAAAATTGACCTTTGTATCACTTATACCATACTACAACTACTACTACTGTTAGAATCAGTAAATATAAGAATCTGAATTAGTTAACGCTGATTAAAATGTTATAATGTCCTATAGATACTCAGTGGTGGAATTATGTAAATCTTATCCACAAAACACAGCCTATTATGGGCTGCTATAAAACATGCTTGCACTGCATGGATTTTGATGAAGTGAGGCAATGCTAAAATATAAAACGACCAGAAATCCATCTGCTCATACTGCTCAACACCTCTAGGGGTCACTATTGGATCACTGGTAAGAATTTGGATCGTACCTGGAGGTTCAGAGTTAAAATGGCTGCTTCAGACCAGAGTCTCTGCTGAGTCTCTCCCAACACCCACACTCACAATCCTGGTAAATGGCCCAATGGTTACTACTGTGACATATTTATGGGCCTAACTGCTACAGTGCCCACGTTCCAGTTCAAAGAGTCTGGAGTTTTGCCAGAGTTCACTGGGACACAGCCTGTCACTCACACAAATACTAAACAACTAAGCTCAGAGTTTTTTAAAGTTCAAATCAAACAGAGTTTAGCTGTTACATTCAGATGGCAGCAAAAGTGAGCTACAATAATTAAGTACATCTCCTGTACTGTACATCAGAGCATTTTGGTTGTTTCTGTATGATTATATTTTAAAGTAGGGAAGCTATTTTTGATGAAAGTATACATCTGAAATTTATGTTAACAGTCACATTTGCAGTATTAATGTGCACCCAATAAGAGAAGAGGCTAAATGTGTTCCATCTGCTTCTGGATAATAAAAATGTGGTCGATGAAGGAATTTCAGCTACAATAGGAGCATAAAACTTATGCTCATTAGTTCCCCTCATTACAAAACACACACACAATTTATTTTGTACACTGAACACTTTTGTTTTCGTTGCCATTTTTCATAAGTTGAAAATATGCTTTGTACACTTAACTTCATATATATGTGTGTATCAGTCTATTATTATATTATCATATATATATATATACACATTGAAATTATTATACTGCAAGGTGCTGTGTACTATTCACTCACTCACTCACACACACACACAGTGAATAAGAATCTAAAGATTAGAGAAATACAATATAAAATCCCTGAGATAATTTTATTGGTATCAGCAATAAATGCATTTCTTCTCTATAAAGTAAAATTAACAAATGATAGCACATTATTTTATTGCTCTGACTGAAGTGATAGACACAATTTTCTTCATATGACTTTATTGGATACTCCACAGATGGATCTACACAATGCATGGTAAGCAAAAAACTGCAAACAAAGCAGATGTGGTGGAAAGGACATAGTTTTCACACTAGGCTTAGCAATTTTCACCAGTAAAGGAAAAACATTAACAACTAAAATGTTCAAAACCAAAGTACATAAATTAAAAATCTGTACAACTTGGTTAAAAAAGTATATATAAAAAGGATCCGCTTCATGGGAAACATGTTGTGAATAAGACCTTTGTCAATGGCCTCAAAAGAGATTCAACAAGAGTCTTTGTTCTTATTCTTTTGTTTGATGGCGGTAAGTTACAAAATACATCGTAGTGAACTTCATTAATAACAAAGTTACTTTCAAAACCACTATCTTTGGTCATCATACATTCTATTGTTCTATGTCTGTGGCTTTCACAAACCACAAAATAATCACCTCAAAAACAACATCAAATTGTCAAAGGGTGCACAAATTGCACACAAGTAAAGCCCTTGTCTTCTACCACAGAAACCTGGGTTCATTTCTGGGTTCTGGTAGCAATACCTATGGCCTGGTTGTACAATCCAATAAACACCACTGGCATTGTGGGCGGGTGGGAAGAGTGTGAGTGATCAGCTCACTTTTTGCTAATTCTTACCAACTGGTAGGCAGGGCTGCCTGTAAAGGAGGTGAACAATGCCCTTGTGGCATTCAAGAGAATAGGATTGCACTTTGAATTTTGCTTACTCTTTGACACAGGCATGTAAGAGGTACAAACATGACAAACACTTGGCATTCAAATGTATCTGTCCTATCTAAGAAACCCATAAAAAACATTCAGTCACAGTTCTGCAGAATTTCTCCTTTCACTTTACGATGCTCATTGAATTTTCTGGCAAGCAAGCACAGCTCACAGAATATTTTAGCTCAACTGTCCTTCAAACATCACCACACTTATGTGTCTGACAAGCGGACCACCATTTCTTCAGTCTGTGGAGGGTCATTATCACCTAGCAATTCTGTTTCAGGCACTGACAAGTCCTCGTGTTGGTCTATCTCCTCCTGGGATGCCCTGTCAGCCAAGTCCTCGTCAGTGGTCTTGGAGTTCTCATTTAATAGAGCTGCTCGCTCTGTCGCAGAGGTGTTGGAGGGGGCAGTGGTGACATAGCCTGTAGATGTGGATCCACTGCCACTATGGTGGGAACCAGCTTTGGGAACCATTTGGGGTTGGTGGTGCATCTGCTGGTGGGGCATTGCCATTGGTATTTGCATGGGGTAAAAGTTCTGCAGGTATGGGTAAGCTGACATTGGGTGATATCCATTGACAGGAATGTAGAGCTGTGGGGGCACCATTGGCCGATGCATTTGACCCTTCATGGGCATGAACTGGGGCTGATGGAATGGTGAGCTCTTTTTCGGGCTGGTGTAGCGGGATGCATTTGCGGTGCTCATGCTGATGTTGCTAACAGGGCTTGTGCTGAGAGAGCTGGTCTGAGTAGTGTTGCTGGTGCCAGAAGTCTGAGCAGAGCTGTTATAGTTAGACAGACTCTCCCAAGTGCGCAGGCGTGTGTGAATGTCCTTGAAGCGAGGTCTTCTTGCTGGAAATTCACTCCAACACTCCAGCATGAGAGTGTAAATCCAGGCTGGGCAGTCATCTGGACATGGCAGTAGCCGGTGGTTGCGAACCATCTCGATCACGTCCTGGTTGGAGTAGCCACAGTACGGCTGCAGACCATAACTGAAAGTCTCCCACAGCAGCACACCGTAAGACCAGATGTCAGAGTCGGTGGAGAACTTGCCATACATAATTGCTTCTGGGGACATCCAACGAATAGGGAAAAGGCCTGTGCCCATGAGATTGTAGTAATCGGCAGAGTAGACATCTCTGAACAGGCCCAGATCAAGTATCTTGATGCTGAGTTTGTCAAAGACGAGGATGTTTCGTGCAGAAAGGTCTTTATGGATCAATTGTTGGGCAGAAAGGTACTCCATTCCAGCAGCAATCTGGGTGATAACATGAAGGAAATCGGCTTGCTCCAAAGTGGACTTGACGGTCTTATCATCATCTGAGCTGCCAACATCTGAGTTTGGGGAGCGCATCACCAGATACTCATGCAGGTCACCAAGGCTGGAGTAGGAGAATATCATGCTCATTGGCTGCTCTTTGGTGACCACACCCAGCAAACTTACTATGCTTTGGTGCTGTATGTGAAAGCGGAGCATTGCTTCATGGCGAAATTCCTCACAGAGAGTGACATCAACCTTGTCTTTCAATGTCTTTATGGCCACCACTTGGACCGGCTCACCAGGAGTGGTGCCATACAGTTGGCCCTTGTAAACCTTGCCAAACCGATCCTCACCAAGCTCCTCCATGAACCGTACTGCTGACATATTGATCTCCCTCAGCTTGGCCTGCAGCAACAAATCAATAAACACAAATACATGTCAGCAAAGTGTATGGTCAACAATAAAGCCTAATGCAGTACGTAAGCACAGGAATACAACTGCTCTTAATTCAGGTGTATGGGTGTAATGGATGTTCGGACCAAAATCCGCAGGGTATCAAAAACATAAGAATCTGCATTGGTGGAAGTGTTGCCTGAGGAACCAATGAAATGAAGAACTAAGATTCATGGATGTGACTTTGAGAATCAGGCTCTGTTCAGACCTAATATTATCACTCAGAACACGTTCAGAGGGGGTCTGGGATCCTTGTGGTCACATTCTTTTAGCAGTGTGAACATAATTGTGTCCTGAGCCACATTGAACAAACTCCTATTCAGCTGACGTCATCTGACCAGCTACAGTTTCATAATGAGCCCAAATTATTTTTACACTTCTCAGTGTTTCACATACATGTGAAAGTGTTTATAGAGGAGGAAGTGAAAATCTGAAGTTGTCACAGGAGACACATGAGGTGACACATACTAATGCTAGGTCTGAACAGAACCCTAGTCACAGTGGTTTATCATAACCTGAAAAGGGAATTTTACAACTCTCAAAGGAACCATCACTGTAAACTCCATCTTGACAATCCCCAAGTAAAGAGTAGATTCACTCTGTTTATGTCACTGCGTAACATACCACAAATGCAGGTATTTGATTGATTTGGTAATGAACCACAAAACGCAGAGTTAACTGAAATGACAGGGGCCTTCAGGTCTTAAAGTCCCACCTTACAGGGGTTGCGTGAGTTTAAACCTGGTTTAAAGGACTTTGCTATTTCAACTCCTCTTGTGTTCACATGGAATAGATTCCACACTGAATTTCAGCATAGTCATTTATTTTGCCAGAAGTCTTTGTTAAGAAATAAATAAGACTACTACGTCTTTGAATGCACCGCTGATATTGGTAAGAACACTGCTATTCATCAGAATGTTAATATAAATGAAGTACCCCTTTATCAAAGAGTCTGTGCACTGTGTGTATGCATTACCTGGTGTTTCTGTTGACTGAGGAGAGAGAGCTCCATGTCCTGGCTGGGTGAGCTGCTGAGCTGGCGAGGTGGTGTGTCAGTCGAAGCCTTTTGCTTAGTGCGACACATACACACCAGAAAGAAGAGGCAAGCGATGACCAATGGGATGGCAATTGCAGGGATTAAAATGAACAGTATCTCCTTTCTTGGGTTCTCTGGAGGCTCTGTAAGATAACAGAGTAACAGAGATAGTCATTATTTGAACAAATTATCTGTGGAAAGAGGGTTCATACAACACTTGATCAGAACCTGATTTGGCTATTTAAGTGAAAATAATGTCACTGTGGATAATCCCCATTAAAAGCCACATCCTTCCACATGGTGCAAGAATGAAATTCCACTCAGTTACATCTGGTAAAGTCTTACTGGAACAAATGTGCTCTGTTCTCTGAAAAGCAAATCAAAGAACTAATGGAAAAAAATACTGAGGGCCCATAGGGACTAGAACAAAAATTAAACAAAGACAGAAACACAGGATAGATATATATTGACAATAAGCTTAAATCAGGATGCATATACAGTGTAAAAAAGGACAAGGATCCCTGAGGAACACAGTTCTGATGCATTTCTACAGTCTCCAGTCAAATTACCTCATCTAAACTTCTGTAAATTGGCCAAATATGATAGAGGTACTGGCAATTAATTCAAGTGCATTGATAGTGTGAGTTAACTGGGGTCCTAAACCCCAGAATTGCACATTAGTAACAGAACTGATGTGGTGGTTCTGACGTCAGTGGTGTTTAATGGAGGCCCTGTTTATTGTGGCTGTGAGCTACCAGCAGAAACACTTATAGAGACACTGTAGGCTACGAAATGTTATTGATTACATGCTGCGCAAACTGTGTTGTACAGTACTCTGTAATGAGCCAATTCAAGGTTTACTTTAGTAACCTATAGGTTTCTCAAATAACGAAATATGGAATCTTCAGCTCCACATTATTATATGAATCAGGACTTTGACTCAGGAATCTTTTTTCATCAAATTATATATAAACATTATTACTTTTTTCTCATAAATTACTACTTTATTTTTGTAATATTACAACTTTATCCTCTCAATATTAGCCTACAACTTTATTCTCTAATTTAAGGGGATTTTTTAAAAAGCCTTTTCTTTCTTCAATATGGGTCTAATACTCTGTTGTAGGAAAGAGACACTTGAGGGAGCTTTCAGAATGTCTTAAGTAAACTTTGTGTTGACCTTCACAATGTTCCAAGACCTCTTAAAGCTGCCCCAGGTGATAGCCCAGTCTGCTGTGTGAGTGGGCCCTGCCGTCCTTCTTATGAATGAACTATGTACTACCAACAGCAACAGGGACATGTGACACAGGAAGAAGCAGCTTCTACACCTCAATATCAACCTGTAGTCCAAATGAAAATGTGGACAAATTTGCTCGAATGTGTCTGAACGGTCTTTTCTGGCCTCTGGGTGGCCACAGGACATCCTTCATTCTACTGCAGCATTATGTTACAAAGCGTGTGGTGAAAAATGACTCACGCCGATGGGCTGTACAGTCCACGCTGCTACCCACAGTCTCTTATTTCATCACCCTTCCATTGTGAAAGAATGCTGGTGGTCTAATCGTGACAAAAGATGATGTCTGAACTCCTTTTCACACATTCACTGAGTGACAATGATGGAATAAACAGCCTGATCTGGTCAACTCAAGGCAGCAGCTTCTGTTGTTCAGACGTGCACTTTTTTAAAAGGTGTGACATTCACACACACAACCAATCAGTCACACTAAACTGTGCTGCCCCATACATGTTGACCAAAGAACCTCCTACATCACAGCAGTTATACACCCACAGCGATAATGTGATACTTTAGTTCACAAAACGTTCCAGTAGAGAAGTATTGTTACAATAATTTGAATGGTCAAAATGTAGGAACAGATTTACCACCATCAGCTCCCAACATGACCTTGGAGGAAATTCTGTCAAACTTAACCATAAAGATTGCAAATGTGAAAACATTTAAACCTTGGCTTTTACTGTTCTGTTAAGTAGGCCTGGGCGAGAAAAGTGCCATCAGTGGGTCCTCTGTTCTGCAGCAGTGTCGATAGTAAAGTGTTTGATGATATGTCAGTCTCAGTTCAGTGTCATATACTGACTCTTACAACAGACACCACTCCGCACTAGCATATATTGATTTGAACTAATACAGCTCTCAATGATGCACTGCCACTACCTTGTGTAACTTAGAAATGAAATCCCACTCCGGCAGATCCTACACTCTGTACATACTGATGGTATGCCCCTCTTGTTTTGTGTCATTTACTGGTTATTTGTGGTAAACACTCGGACTTACTGCAGGATTGGATGTCACACAGGTCCACCCTGACATGTGGGTCCAAGGTGAAGCACCAGGGGGCCTGCATCTGGCCTCCTGGGTTACGACAGAAGTTGTGACTTCCCCAGAGCTCGGGGTACTCCTGGGACAGATGGTGACTGTGAGGGTACTGAGAGCTCCATGGCTGGCAGGGGTGACCAGATCTAGTGATGCTGACGGTGCCCCTGTATTCAGCCCCACTTTCATTGTAGCAGATGTGGTCTTCGGGGGAATCTGTAAAGCAGACAGTGACACAGTGAGGATACTCAAACACTCTGAGAGAGGTGACTTACCTTGTGTACAATGATTGTGGATTCAGTTCAGTGTGTGGCATACCAGGACAGCTCTGAGGTGTGCAGCTTTATAAACCATGCTCACAATTTGAATAGGACTGTATTACCCAGTGTTTCTGTGCACTTCACATTCTAACATTTCACATTTTGGAGCTTCAAGTTGCAAACTAATGCTTTGGATGGAGTATGTCAATATTTAGGGAAATATGCTTATTTTCTTTCCAAAAAATCCTAAGCTAAGCAAACCACATCCTGACTCCAGCTCTGTACTTTACACAATAGATATCCATCTTCCTTATCTCACTCTCAGAAATAAAGCAAATCAGCATATTTCTCCAAATTCTGAACTGTTCCACTTCACAGGAAAATTTTTATTTCATGATGATCCTCAAAGTTGTAAAATAACAAATTTCAAACTTAAGTGAACATGGGTTTTGGTTACGATACCAACTCCTCAGAGTCCTCTCTGAGACTGAACACATGGCTACATCCCTTAAAACTCTGAGGTGACATCAAAGCTGAAGCTTTTACAAACAGTGATTGGTTGCTTGTTCTTGGGCTGGATGTGATTCCTTTATACTTTTGAGTTGCATCAAACAGGTAAGATCAAATGGTGGTTTGACCAACTCCATTTAGTATTACAATAATGCATTTTTCCTTGATTTTATGAGCGATGTGTTTTAAATCAATAATTGTAATGCGTGTGTGTGTGTGTGCGTGTGTGTTGTGTGTGTGTGTGTGTGTGTGTGTGTGTGTGTGTGTGTGTGTGTGTGTTGTGTGTGTGTGTGTGTGCGTGTGTACGCATGCCATAGCATCTACCTACATGGACCTAGTTTTTCTGGTGGCACTCCAATCCTCATGCAGGACGCAGCATCAAGCGTGCCTGGTCGTGGCAGTAGGTGGCAGCTGGGGAGCTTCAGTTGCATGAGGATCATGGGATTGGATCGGGCGATGGTGTACTCTGCGTGGCACAGGTCATTCTCCAGGGCCTCGCACTCATCCCGACAGAGCTGACGGCGCCGGGGGACCCGAGAGCCTTCGTCACACAGAGGGAAGACGTAGTAGCAGAAGGATGGGATGGCAAACCTGGAGCACTGATCCGACAGGTGGGTGGACGTACCAATCATAGTGAAAGCAGCTTTGGAGAGAAGAAAGAGACACCTGGTTGAACCATTTCGATCTTGCCTATATGGACTCAGAAATCGAAGAATTACAATATAATTGTTTATTAACGACTCAAGTATGTCAACTAATGTGTGGGTTATCTTACCAGTGATCCGGTTTTCACTCTCCCCCTGCATCTGCAGGGACTCAACATAGATGCTCTGGTTGCCAATGAAGCGAGCACAGGCGATGCCTCGGTATGGCTGGCAGAAACCTTTTTCAAGTGACCTAAAAAGAAAAACAAACAATGCTGTTTCCTCAAATATCTTATTAGTGCCCACAGAAGATGGCCCAGGGCAGTTTATTTGCCTGGTTGTGAGGGCTGCTGGGGGTCTAGAGTCATGGGATCAGGGGCAGTGACCAACTTTGCACCTACAAGTGTAATTTTAACAAATTAAAACGTTTTTTAAAAACAGCTCTTTCACAACATATCAGTAAGGAGAAGGATAAAGAGGTGAAGTAGCAGTGGCATTGTAGCATTGGTCCGAGCCAATGTCACAAGAAGTGGATGCTGAGGATCCAACCCCAGAACAGCAAAGACACTGCTTATCCAATGGGGTCCACCAGAGGCCTTCTTACATGGAGTCAGCACCTTCCACGAAGCATTCAACACCCACGAGATCTCTGCTGACAGGACGACCTTGTATGGTGTCCTCAGTATTTAATTTCCTCCCATACACAACCATCTGCTTATACTTGAACAGAGCACCATACTGAAGTATGTATCTCAAATGGTGTTTAGTTTGTCCAGTCTGGGCTACTGTAAAAAAAACATTGCTGCCTCCGTAGAGAGGATCCGCTCCCGGTGTATATTTAAAGTATTATAATATAAAGGGTCCATTCTAAGGTAAAGAAAACAACAATTCATACAATTTAGATGATAACCCTTTCAACTCAATCTTCCAAACTGGACCTTTAAGCCTAATCTTATTTTCAAACTTGGATCTTTGCTAAAGTCAATCATAAGTTCTGTTTGTGCAGGACTTAAGTCTCAGTCCACAAAGCAAACAGGCTGAGGCCAAAGCACAAAGTAAAAACCTGCCTGCAGTAAAACCAGCTGATGATGGCCTGGCTGCTCTGCCCTGCTACATAGGACGCTGGGAGTCTTTTCTCTTTTCATTACCCACAATCAGATTTACACGGCACACGTAATTTCATTCAGCTGCTGGGTATGGGAATAAATATTGACAATGACTCTTGTTGTTCACATTGTTCTATTTTAACCAGCATTTGAATCTGGACTTTACTGAGTGAGTCTGTTTTGAGTTTGACCCAGAAGCTGGTATATATCTTACTGCACACCACAACTTACTAATAGACAAAAGTGCTCATGGTGTCTTTTATTTGAAGTATCCCCCTTGGATCCTTTCTTTTCCTGTCCAAACAGGTTTTGAAAGGACCAACTGTAGACCAACTACAGCCACAAAAATAGTTTGACAGGACTGCCAGGCCATGTGTGAGGGGTGAACCTGGAGGGACTGGATGTAGAAATCAAAAGGACAGGATCAGCATCATAACAATGCAAAAGAGCTAATTTGGTGGGTGATGTTGTTTTGGATTTATGTGAAATATGATCCAGGAAGAACCGAGTCACAGACCCATGATGTTACAGGGTTATCATGCTAACACACTGCACACTGGGAAGTTGTCATGGCAGCAGCTGTGAAATACAGTGTTCACATTACAAAGTCATGGAGCAAAGGAGCACAAGCTGAGCCTGGTTGAACCTTGGCCTCAGTCTGAGCCCCTGGTGAACTGCTGAATGAGGGAGGCTGCACTTTTCATGCTGGGCTCATGTCGATATGAACACAACTTTACAGTTGAATCAAAATTTTGCTGGACATTTAGGTAGAATTTTGAAATTTTTATGAATAATTGCTATCAGTTGGTTGGTCACACAAATCTAGACAAATGAAAACAATAACGGATTAATTGAAAAAATAATTGGCAGTTTTAAGTTACGGTTCTAATGAATAATTCTACGAAGGACACCAGTTAGCTCATACTGATATTGTCACAACGTTACATTTGACATTTCTGAATAACTACACAATGTAAATGAATACCAGCTATTCCTGAAGCCCCATACTCCCTGACTCTAGCTATAAGACATTAAAGGAATCACATTGTTGGCTGATGAGATTCATTCAGAAACTGTTGGTCTGACTGAGGACATGAATCAGCATTCTTTCTAGTTCAGAGCAAGCTCATGCAAACTACTGACTAGTGTCTGACTGTTGGCTGAGGAATTTATTCTGAGCCTCGTGCTGGTGAGTCAAACCCGCAAGAGAGAGAGAGAGAGGAAAATGTCCTGCTACCCTCATCATTGGCTGCATCACTCAGTGCAGCGTAGCACAAGGTCTTCACCACCTCTAATAGTCAGACAAAGCAATGGAGGTAGCTGACATGTCTTTACATGCCCATTTTAGCTTTGGGCAGCCACTTGTAATACTTCAAACACATACATTTGCACTTCTGAGGATTTCTACTAACTACAGTCAGTTGCTAAAAACCCACCTTCTAATACGTTTTACCACTACAAACCTTCAGCTTGTCTGATAAAGGAAAGGGTTGCTTTGCTTGTCTAATCTGGAGTCTAAACCTAAAACTTGAATCCTTACCCCAATTAACATAATCTGGAACCAAACCTGACCCTAGACCAATGAGGTGAAAACACAATTTACAATAGTTCAGGATAGGTAGCTCCATAACCCACCTCCTCGTCTGGCAGAGAAAAATGCAAATATTTACTGGTGCTAAGTAGTAACACCACTCAGTTAATATACTGGCGTAATAATGATAATGAATATAACCAAACATCAACCCAAAGAAATCAGAGGTTAAGAGCCCTATTCCATAAAAGCACAACTTGTATTTTGTTGCTGCAATACTTGAACAAACTCTATACTGAGCAGAATTATAGAGCTTTCATTTTGAAAAGTTTTGGAACTTGGGTTGATTGCTTAACAGACCTCTGAAATAGCCAACATGCAATGTATGAAAAAATAAAACCACTTAGGTCAATCATTCAACCTTATATTTAAGCCACATATGTGAACAATAATTGAGAAAATTAGTTTTATTTTACGAATAAGATTGTCTATAAAATCTTCATTGCAGATAAACCAGGAAGGATGAACATTACGTTTTTTAACTTCACCCTGAACTATAGATTGTATATAAAAGAACTCTCCACACAACGTCAAGCACACAAACAATACAAAAGTGACTTGTATATTGTAGAACAGTTTGAGGAGGACTCACCAATGTGAAGGAATAATTTTGCGGTAGACTCCAGAGCATTAACACAGGCCAAGCAAACAGGCCCGTTTAGAACAGGCACTTTACTACTCCTACTAATGCAAAGAATATGTCCATGCATGGGTGTCAATGGTGTGTTGCTCCTATGAGCCCAGGAGGTGCAGCGGTGAATTTGGTGCAATGTGGACAATATTAATACATTTGGAATAAACAGGCAAACAGCCCTCTGTAGCAGTGGGGGCTGGGACTCATCAAATTGAATAAGAGTGGGGGTGGGGGTGGGTCGGAATCTCTGGGTGCAGAGCTCAACTCTTTGTTTTTCAAGTGCTGATGAAACATGGAGTAAGACCTTTTTATGAACTCTGTGAATCCTAGATGAGGCGTATAAGTGTGTTCTGGGAACACAGGCTGTTTCCATCAACTTTGTATTTCCTGAACAGACAAACATCTCAGGAAAGTGCAAACAAGACATTATTCAGAGTGAAAGTACAAAAAAATGGGTTGTTGGAAGTTTAGCAGAAATGTCTAAATTTGGTAATATAATGTTTCAAAGCACAGGGCCAGAGGAGCAGACAGTGTAAGAAGTTTTAAGAGGGTTTAAGAGTTACTGAACTCACTTTTTATGACTGTTTGGAGAAATCTTTTAGTTTTCTATTTGACCTTTTTTCCATATCCTTTTCACTTTTACCCTGAAGACTAACTAAGTTAGAATCGTATCTGGTTCAAGGTTTGTTCTGCTAAAGAACACAGGCTTTCTGTTGGATCACACTTTGTTTGCGGAATGAGGATTTGAGCAATGTGGATGGTGATTTTGCTGATTAATTCAATGAGATATTTGACTTTATTATCAAGATCTAAAAGATTTTAAATGTTTTCAAAGTGCATTTTTAATGATTGTTTATTGATTATTTTACATGTATTCCTTCTTGATTTAATTTTGTGATCGATCACTGCTTGTTATTGATTTTATTTTGATGTACTATTTTAATAACCGTTTTCTGATTATGGCTTGATAAAAAAAAAACTACTGTGGCCAAATGTCTGGATATATTTATATACAAGCTCCTTAGACATTACAAAAGGTACAGTTACATTAGGTCCCACCTGTCCCGCTCCTATTTACTGCAAGCCCAAAAAGTATAAAAAGTACTCAAAACGTACTCAAATAAAAAGTACTTTTTATATTGGACTACTACTTTTTATATTGGACTAATATAAAGAGATTTATTGTTAGAATAAAATACAGAGATTTACTACTTTTTTTCATATTACAAATAGTTGCAGTTTTTTAAAATACTATAATAGATATCACAGATCCTTTGTCATTATTGAGGGATTTTAATATAGTACAAATTATTTTGCAAACAAGGTTAATGTTCAGAAATCAACTTGCAGACTGATATTCTAACAGGCATCTGATTGCACCAAAAACAAAGCACTATAAAACTATCCCTTTCATATCTCTATGCAAAGATAATACAATGCATGTGTAAGGTTGTTTGGTAGGTATAAGGTTGTTTGGTAGGTATAAGGTTGTTTGGTAGGTATAAGGTTGTTTGGTAGGTGTAAGGTTGTTTGGTAGGTATAAGGTTGTTTGGTAGGTATAAGGTTGTTTGGTAGGTATAAGGTTGTTTGGTAGGTATTCTACTCATCCCGTTTACACTAGTTTCAGTCTCTAATGTTCTCCATAGGTATCATTTGCAGTTTTACCGGAAACCTGGACCTAAAAAAACATACTGTTCTTTTACATAATCAGTTAATGTAATGAAAGCGGGTTCCTTGGTTAACATTTATGATTGGTTTTTGAATCACTGATTGGTATATTTGATGCTGCTCATGCATGCACACATAATAACAAATCAACAGCACAGAACCTCTTCAAATCCTCCTAGAATGAAACTTACTTCTCCCCGATTTGATGATTGTAAAATTACTTTTCTGTGCTTTGATTGTGATAGAAGAAGCCTATGTTCGATAAAATGTGCCATTCATAAATACAGAAATGGGTAAACTGCAGGAGTGGCTGGAGAAGTTTTTGCAACTTTTCTGATGAAAAGATTCTTAATTTGGAAGGTTCATCTTTCCGTAGCTGTTGGAACATTTATTCACACATACTCTGACAAACACATGAATCTGTATAAGGTGTGCACTTACGATTCATCTGGGCCCTGTGTGGGCATCAGTCCTGTGGAGCCAAAATAACAACATAAGGAAAACATTCAAATTGTGTCAACAAACGTAAATGGGGCTCTTTCTGTTTTTGCATTTCCACAGTTCCTCCAGTTGTTTCAGTCCTGATGGGTGGCTAACTGAGAAAACAAATGGGATACCCTCTCTCTGTGTTTTTCCTGCAGAAGCACTATCTCTGACAGTTAATTGATATTAAATGTTTCCATGAAATGTCCTGCCTGGTGTCAAACAGAATTGTATACTGAAAGTGAGGCTTCAACAGAACCAGTCTAAATGCAGATGGTGTCATTACATGTATTCATTTATTTCATCATGATAAGGTGAAGCATAAAGGACTGTGTTTCACTTATTCATCACTTACTGTGTATACAGTTAGTCAAACAATAAACCTTCAACATTTTGTACATATGGTTAAATTACTAGGTCAATGTATAAGTAATGAGAACCTTACCAAGTTTGACGTACAGCACGCCTGTGGCAGAGATGACCTTGAGTGAGTTGGAGGCGACACACTGATAATAGCCAGTGTCTGTAGTGTCCAGGTCCTGGATGCGGAGCTTTGATCCAGCCTCTGTCTTGCGGATGGTTATACGTCCCTGCTCCTGGACCACAGGGGCGTCATTCTTCAGCCAGCGGATGGACGGTCGTGGGTTTCCTGTCACTTTGCAGTGCAGTGTGGCTGTCTGGCCCTGGAAGTGGGTGATGTTGTTGACTTGCTCCTGGAACTCCAGGAAATAACCTTAATGAGATTAAACACTATTGTTAGAAGTTTGAAGGAAGCATTAGACCCGGGAAAATGGGGTCTATAGACTTGTTACATTAACAGTGCAGAGCATTATTTCAGGTAGAGACCTGTCATAAACGGACAATTAACTTAGGTGACGCGCTCGTGCCAAAAAGGTTTGCAACCACATGGACTTCCTCCTCCTCCAACAAACAAAAAAACATAAATACAAATACACAGCTGTGGGCAGACCATGTTGAGACATGTTGAGGATCTTATCAATTTTCTGTGTAGGAAATTGCACCGTGTCATTTGTTTAACAATCACCCACAACCAGATTTATGTACTGTAAAGTATGATAATGAATATAATCGATAAAGAAAATTCACATTCACACATAATGATGTAGTATACCGTCACATTACGGAATAGGCTACACTTGGAAAGTAGGCTACTTTTACTTTTAATACTTCACGTGTATTTATAATCCAGTACTTACATACTTTTACTCAAGTTGAAAAGTTAATGTGGTACCTTTACTTTTACTTGGGTAAATATGTTTCTATTTATTTGCACTTTTATTTAAGTAGAATAAGTAAAATGATTGAGTTCTTCCTGCACTCCTACTAATGAATCAGAATAAAAACGAAGCTAGTAATTTCTTATAATTTTTTCTCACTCTTATTTTTTGTTTCCTTGAAAATGTGCTAAATTAATGGACCAATAGATCTCCTCCACCACCTACGACTGGTCCCATTTCTCCCTCATCTCTCACAGGGTTTAGTTGGACAGTAACAACAGTAGGTGAAATAAAGCTGGATAAATGTCCTTTAGAACGAAAGAGACAAAAAGGAAAGAAAACGCAGGTATACAAGGATGAAAGCAAAAACATTAGCAGACCACTCAAGACTGGGCAGTGAGCCACTCACATTCCAATTGGAAAATGACTCCAGAACTGTTTCCTCTCTCCGGAGGCCTGAACGGTTGCTGGCTACTCACCAACTGTTGATTCAAACAATTCTGCCTTGAAAAAACCTTGGAGTAAGAAATTATTGGGAAAAAAAACCCATTGATAATATATTTTATTTCCATTAAGATTGATAATAGTGAGAGCGTAGCAACTTACTTCCCTTAGATCAAGAAGCTGTATGTTCATCTGAGAGACAATAATGCTGCACTACACCTCAGTAGCATTGAAGGGAAATTGTAACATGCTTGCTGCATATTCAAGATGGTGGTTCGTAGTGACTCTTTTATTTTTCTTCTCTTTTTTGAGTGGGGAAGGTTGTTGATCTCTCTGCTAATATTTATGAAGTCTTTCTTGACAAACAGCAAGTGTCTCTGGCTGAAATCATGCAATGCAGTGGTCTCAGATTCAGTCTTGGACTTTAGTCAGTTAGAGTATGAATCGGTTTTGAAAGGACCTCAGCACTGCAGAGATAATGCAGGAAAGTTTATTCCCAGTCCTGTTAGCTATGGACATTACTGAATAAGGAGATAAACACACACACAGACACACACACACACACACACACAGACACACACACCCTGGCTAATACCATCTGCATTTTGAGCAGCAGCCAGGCTCTGGGGTTTACGCAATGGAAAACTGAAATCTGTGCCCAGCTTCCCAACCTGGCCGCAGCATAGCTGTCCTCAGCACGCTGTAGATGAGTGATGTCACAAGGCAGCTCTTTAATTAAAACGTCTTCATCTGTCATTAGGGGATGTATTGCAACTCCGAATGAGAGAGGTGTGAGGGCAGGGCAGAAAATGAAAGATAAAACAGCTGACATGCAGCGGTGATTACATCTTTGACTGTATATTGAGGGTATGCTGACCCACAGGAATCTAGTGATAATACAATTTCCCCTTTCAAGAATTCAAAGTCACTCGACTCAGATTCCCAAGCAGCACTGACCCCGCCATGTTCAACCAACATCTTCACTGAAACCTCAACTTCTCAAATCAAATCACCACATCCCAAGAGGCTATCATAAACATCTCTGCTGCGGAAACTCTCTTTTTTTCCTATCACTCAGGATAAAGCTGTTCCAAAACTTTTCACAAGTCTGTAACCTGAATATCCTCCCTTGACCTAAACAGCTTCATCACCTCCACCTATATTCTCAAAATAGGAACCAGTACACCCCTGGTATTAACATGGGGCTTTTGTGATCCGATCACACCAGGCCACGTTCGGAGGTGGTCTGGGCCACATATGTCCACATTCTTTCAGCAGTGTGAACACGAATGTTGCCGTAGCCACATTGAAGGGCCGCTTACTCAACTCACGTCCTCTGTGTATGTGGAAATACATACCGGCGCCACATGTTAATAATACCAGGTGTGTACGGGGCCTGAGAACTTCCTCTATCAGTGATTTCAACTTTTTCATTTAAATGCTGATGCTACCCTTTCCATTTCTCACCCTCACCTCTATATGATAATCAAAGGTCTATAACTACTTTCTCATATACCTCTTTGTTTTTTCTGGAGCCCTAAAAAGGTTCCTGAATCCTTAAATCTCAAATACAGAAAGACCAAACCATTGAAATCCTCTGCCTCTTCCTCTGCATCCATCCATCCATCAATCAATTACTTAATCATTCAATCAAATCTTTGTGTGTAGCCCATATTCAAAAATCACAATTGGCCTCATAGGGCCTCAACGACGCCCTTTCATTCTTCCATCTTTGACAGTCATTCATCCCTCAAAGACTGATCCTTATCAAACCCTTCATAACCTTGACATTTAATAAATCTTTTTTATATAATTAGCATCATCTTTGTAGATGAAGATGTAAACGGCATGGTCTTTATTAGTGAAATGAAGTGATAATTAGTATAGATAAGCTACATATCGGAGACACAACACTGCTACAACACACATCCATCACCTTTCTCTTTCAATGTGATGCAATTCAAAAGAGTTAGTGGCAGCATGCATGCTGGGACACTGTGGGATTCAGACATCATCATTCCTGGTTAAAGGTCAAACAACTTTATGACTTTAATAACTAGGACTATAATGGGTACTGTGGAGGCATGGCTGCTTCAAATATCAAGGTTGAAGTTGTTGATGAATTAGTCAAGCTTCCACAGCCTGTCCACCACCAGGTCCAGTGGACCATCAGTTTGTCTTTAGAATGACTAAGGAATGCAGCAAATGACAAACACTTAATGGATGAGTCAGAGTTTACCCTAACCTCAAAGAAGATAGTACTAAATCAAAGGCTGCACAGGACAACCGCTGAGTTATGGTACATTCTTGTGCTGATGAGATGCTGTGACATTTGAGATATTAGACTTGTATAGAAAATCTCTGTTTGAAAATTAAACCCACAAGACACAAAATAAACACACAGGTGAAAGCTAGCCTTCAAATTGTTCTCGTCAGCTGCCGATTTATATCATGTAGCTGGGTATTGAGCCTTAATATATTTGGACATTCTGATGAGTTTTTCTTGGGGGCTGGCCAGAGAAAGTCAACAGAAAGTCAAACACTCTCACTCGGACATTTGTGTTCTCACATACTACCCCTCCAAAGAATGTCCAGAGGTTCTGCAGAGTACAGTGAATGTCTGAAAGCTACTTGTTTTGTGTGGTGGTATACGGCCATACTCTAAATAAATATCCAGGACTGCTTAATGGCAAAACTGGATTGTACATCCATGCATGCCTCCATCATCTATACTGCCTATCCTTTGAGGGACGCGGGGGAGCTGGAGCCAATCCCAGCTGGCACTGGGCAAGAGGAGGGGTACACCCTGGACAGGTCACCAGTGTATCACAGGGCCAACACAGAGACACACAACCATTCACACTCACATTCGCACCTACATACTATTTAGAGTCTCCAATTAACGTTGGTGTTTTGGTTCCCCCTACTGTATTTTGGTTTCACTCACTATAGGATAGTGCAGACTCCAGGTGATTCGACTCAGATCTCAAAGAGCATCATCAAACAAAAACAAGGACAACGTTTCTGTGTTCAGATCTCAGTGTTCGCACCTCGTCCTCAGTGGCAGTGAAGCAGTAAGGGCCTGGTTCAGGCAAAGGCAGCAAAGAGGAGAAAGTGTCTTCACATGTCCTTCTGCATTGCAGTAAAGAGGTTATGTTGCCTTTGTTTGTTTACACTGAACCAAACAAGGCAGCATTTGCCGCCTCATGTGTGATTTTATGCAGCGTGTCACTCTTGTGGAATCAGAGGCGTGACATGTAACACAACAGTGTCAGCCTCCCGTCCCGTCAGGCTTTCCCGTTTATACAGAAGTTGATTTGGCTCCGTGGCTACCTCCACTGCAGGTGTAAAAGCAGAAACCTCTATAGACTGTGTCCAATAAAAAGAGCTGGTACACCATTTTCATTTCATCGGAGAAGCAAAGCTACCAACATGCTGAAGCTTGACACAGATGCTGCAATACTTCTCTTGCTGGGAAGGAACATTGTCAGGGAACATAAGGTTACATAGCAAATTAACAGTCTACATGACGCACCTTTGCACAAAAGTTGGATCTGGGTTGGCTGTTAGTGAGTGAAGTGTCTTTAAGAAGTACTCGTATTCCAAATTTGTGCACATTCAAGACTAATGCACAGTAGGACAGCTATTTTAAACCAGTGGGAAAAATGTATACAATTGAAGAGCCCCCCAATCAAAAACAACTGATCCTCAGCATTAGCTATGTGTTAACTCATTTACTAGACTTGCAGCAAGAATAGATGCTATCAAGTTCTCTTGTGATAGTAAAACACTCCTTGAGTACTAGAAATGTGTGTGTGTGTGTGTGTGTACTATGAATCCAGATCAGTTCCTGCATCACACCTGACAACAGAACTCACTTTTTCAGCTTTCCTGCAAGACTTTAATAAATCAAACAATTTATACAGATGTAGAGAGTTGCCCAGACGTGATAGGCATCATTACAAAGACTAAAGAGACAACTCTTACTCAACAATTATCCACTACCAACTCACTCCTAAGAGCTGTAGCCCTTTCTATTCAATTCAATTTGTATAGCACCATAACATACATTATCTCAAGGTCCCACAACAAGCCAGCACAGTGCTTACTACATTAGAGTAGCAGGTCTGTCCAAAACAACTTAGATCAGACCATGGCAGGTCCTAGATGCCTGTTGGAAGGTTCAACTCTCTGTATGATCCGATGAGCGAGAACAATCCCTGACTCCATGCTGCTTCAGGCTTTCACCTTCTCTCTTGCAACTCTTGTGCTCCCTCATGGCAGAAGTTACAATGATGCAAATCCTCTCCTGTTCCTACATATTCTGGCCTACCACTAATATTAACATCCACTATGATACTCTATATGTGTGTGGCAAATATAACAGTTTAACATTGTATATTTTCTTTATTCTTTCAGTTTCACTCCAGTTTTGTGACTGTGTGTGCATTGGGTCTCCATTAACAATTCAGAACAAGAAAGATATTTCAGTTTATAACACCTAAACTAGGATAGTATAAATGAGCCGGCAACATGACAACCGAACAAATGTGCTGATAAAGACCGAAAGTTCTGGAAAAAGCTTGTGAGTTAACCTTGAGTAATTATTCCAGAGTTATGGTGTAATCCTTTCTACTAGGAGTGTACCAGTGCAGTATGTGCCTATAAATATATATAGGTACAAGGCAATGAAGTTAGTGAAGTTATGGAATAGGGGGAGTAAGAGGATTATAAAGAACCTATTCTGTAGGTTTGAAGTTTTATTTTCTTAATCAATATTACATGGTTTTTAAGGCATTGAAACTGACCAAATAATTTTATTTCAGAATGTCCTTGTTACCAACAAGCAAAACAGCTCCTTTAAAATGTTGGGAAAGGCAACTTAAAATATTCAGGGTACATGTGTGCATTTACTTTGGAACAAAGGTCTAGGGTCTAGGGCTTCTTTCACAGCACACACACCAAAATTCAAGTCTGTGGATGTTCGATATTATAGTAATAAACTACTCTACACGATCTGGCTGAAACACTAACCATGACCTCTGTGAAAACCCTTACGAGGCTTAATACTTAAAGACGTGACATATGTTAACAATGTGCTATGAAACTACACCTAAAATAATTATTATACCAAGGAAAGAAGAATCCCATAGAAAGTTCTGCAGTATTTTCTTTCTGTTCTCAAGAATGATTAGTATTTATGAGAACTATTACTGCTCAGTGTTCCCTCTAGTCCCTAGACAGTCAACACAAACAGTCCTAACATTGTACCGTTCCATTTCCCCACCCTGGTATTAAACAGACCCTGCTGCAGCAGTGTCTGCCTCCCCTCAAATTATAACATGATTGATGATCCCAAGAGGCCACACTCAACACACACCATGCTGCGTGACAGAGCTTGGCTGAGAAGACATGGCTTAAAAAACCAGAGGGCACAGCCATTAACAAATCTGTTTCTAATCATTAATGAACTCTTTAATACTCTTGATTGTTTTCAGGAGTAGACCACTGACACTGACTTCTGGAGGGAAAATGGCTGAGCAAAGTTAGTTGGAAAAATGAAACAACTGAAACTTACAACTGCATATAAAGACATTAAAGTTTCCAGATCTCAGCAGTTAACCAGGTGAATACCAATGCCATGACCAGTAATCGTAATAAAATTGCGGTGAGCCAGAATTAGGTTTTAAAGCACGGTGTTCAACTTTGCCCATCTCAAAAAGACCAAAACCAACAATGTGTTTGCCTGCCTCTCAGTGCTTTACTCTACTCTGTCTGTGCAACACACATAGTATTCACAATAATGTGTATGTGTGCGCATACATTCATGTGTGTGTGTTATAAAACTCCCATTTTGAGGACGTGTTCAGCTTGAACAAGCAGTGTCACTGCATTTGTGTTTATAGTGCCACAGGTGGAGAACTCGATGCTACCTTAGAATCCTGTCTGCTCGTGGTTACAATGTGGGATGTCATGTTAACAGTATGCTTGGTGTTTAGGAAGTTAAGACGTGAAAACACTACTGCTAGGATACAGGAGCATCGACGCTTAGATTAATGTTGCTGTCCAGAGTCCAGAAGCCACAGAGACTGAGGAAAAAGATGAGACCATTGATAATATCAACATTTTCCTCAGTTGTTAAACGTCCATGTCCTCTGCCATTTCTGAAAATAACATGTCATAGCTCATGAGGTCTGAGGTTGTGAATACCACAAGAGGGGGGTGTTCATGTAGACTCTACTTGGGTAGACAGGAAACATGGCCCCATTTGAGGGCAGCATAAGAAGACACACATGTGCAAGTCTCAGGTCACGTCATCCCAAACTGTAAATCTCTATAAGTCCAAAGTTTCTGCGGTGAGTCCGCTATAGGTCTCAGCTATAGGCCTCTGCTATCAGGCAATGAAAGTCAGGTCAAGTCATTGCTCGGGATCGAAAAAAGTCAAGTCAAACTAAATTCTGATCATCTAAACCAGTAAAGACAGTGGTCACGAAAGCTTACGTTTCATTTGCCACATTAACTAAAACCTGTTGAAGCACTTACACTACTTAACCACACTGTAACGTGCGGTGTGTTCATTTGCAATGTCAGATGGTAGCATGTGAAACAAAAGATCATAATTTGTCACTGTGTTTTCCTGACATGGCTGATACGCTGCCAGTGTTTCTGTGGTAGTGTGTTTGCTTCTGCTCCGTGACATCACAACCCTTTATTCTTCATTACAGTGTGTAATTACCTACAGTACATTTACTCGCTACTATTTCACTACTGTACCACAGTTGTTTACACACTGCTCAGATCTGCTGGTTACCTGAGCTTAGCAGTTAGCAGTGGCTTCTCAATCCCACTCTCCATCTCTCTCCAGCTCATTGTGTCTAATCTTAATTATTTCTCGACCTCCTTTAGAGATGATGGTTGATGTAATAGTAAAATGTGGTGTATTTTCTGTAACGGAGGGGAGGCTCAGTGAATTGGAAGTGCTCTACACCATTGAAACCCAATCGTACTCTGTGGTAGTTGGCCGGCCAAGCTCCCAATTTACTGAAAGCTCAGAGTTGACGAGTTGTGACGTGTTTGCTGATCTTTTTCCGAAAATGGCCCAACAAGTTCAGTTTTCATTAAACGGTAAGAATATATAATTTCACTTTAGATGTAACATAAGTTCTTCTTTTGATATTTTATCATGTCTGAGGCCAACCTTGATTATCCTAATGTCCTAATCAATTCATCCCTCATTATGCCTTTGCATTTCCCAGCATTACATTAGCTGCCTGGGCGCTTGCTGAATTGTTGCCCTTTGGCTTCTAGACAGCGACAGTGATGTTATTTATTAGTGTCAATGTCGTTGTGGGGTTAGGGGTTTCAACGTAACCACTTGAAAGCAAACGAAGCACACCGTGTCCATGAAGCACACCGTGTCCATGAAGCACACCGTGTCCATGAAGCACACCGTGTCCATGAAGCACACCGTGTCCATCACAAGGCAGCATCCAGTTCCTCTGAGCTGTAGCTGTGGGCAGTTAGCGTAGCTTAGTATGGAGACCCAAAGCGGTAGGAAACAGCTACCCTAGTGATTCGAACACGGACTCCTCCAGTTGGCAATTTGAAGTGTTCTTAAAGACCAAATTGCCCATGTCAGTGCCATCACACATATATTTATAACATTTGTTTAATCTCTACTCAGACAAAAATGTAAAATGACTTGATAAATGCTGGACCTATTATCGTCTGAGCAGCATATCCAGCTATCGTGCTGGTTGTCGACCACAGCCTTTGGTTTTAGTTTATGTTTCCAGCATTGAACACATCTGTTTTCATATGGATTTAACAAAGCAGATATACAACATGTGAAAGAGTGAGCTTCACTGGGGGTTTTGTACTGACTTCAAACACTGATAACAACTCAGAAGACAAAAACAGGAGTTTCAAACTTACCTTCGGCAGTAGGTGCAGCGCCACTCTGAGCTTCAGCCAGACCATCTGTATCCGCTGATGGTCCTGGATCAGCTGAAGAAACAGCAATACACAAGTGTTGGAATAAGTAACTACATAGGAAAATCTGTCTAGATCATTAAAACAAATATTGTCTAAAACATCAGCCACCACACCTCTCCAGCATCAGAATTAGGGGCTACATGGACGGTTAAATTGGTCGCAGCCAGCTGGAGCTGAGCTCTGCTTCCTCACATCCAAATCACACCCTGCTGAGGCACAGCTCTGTCTCCTCAATCACATCCTGTCTCACAATCTTGGATTACCTAAATAAATGTCCCACGAAATACAACAAATAGTCCACAACACTAAAACTGAACTGTTTTTTATGTTCTGGCAGATCAGTGCAAAAAAACCCCCTCCATGGTTAGAACTAAGGCCACTGAGAGCCTATTTGGAGAGAAGTATATTAATATCTGGGATGTTGTAATATTGTGTTCTAAGACCACATCTCATGGTTTGGGTTGCTTTAACAAAATACCCAAAAAACACTTGGTCTATTTGAAGGATAATGACACTTTTTAGGCATTTCCGGTGAAAAAACTCTCTATAAACGCAGCAGCAGAAAAAAAAACATGACAGACATAAATTGGCTAAAAGTCACATTTTGTGTTTGGTATCATGGCGGCAGTTTGTTTTCTTTAGGGGATACGTTTTGAGGAATATGGGTAATGGATACTCTGGCTGCTCAAATTGATTGGGCCTGGCTCTTCCTGGAAGCTAATCAGGATCAGGCACATGTACGCAGACACAATTTATGGCTTGGTTATTAGCTAAACTCGACTTGGCATGGGCTCATATCCATGTGATGCAGAGCATGTGCTTGACAGATGTGGGTGGTGGTAGAAATTGGTGTTATGAGGACTGCAGTGAGTAAAACCATACAGTATTCCTCTCAGTGGCTGTACTTCCCTCTGTAGATTAGAGTTTAATCCAGCCATAGATGTGAGCAGAAATGGAGACAAGCTTTGTTCAACATGAGAAGGATGGATTATATCGCTAAATATTTTGACATCAGATACTAGATTTGCATTCACTAGATCTTGGCAACCGCCTCTGAATCGAACAGATCAAGAACAGAGCTCTAATGTTTTAAGAAAGTACGGCTGACCGGCACTAACTTCACGACATCCTTGTAATGTTGCATATCATAGTGGATATGATCACACTGGCAGGATGAAGCACAAGCACCAACACAGAACACTAGGGTTTGTTTGATCTTAGCCTTGAATGTTCTTAGTAAAATACTCCCATCTGTTCAACTGTAAATCAACTGCACAAGTCACCGACTAAAAACCAAATGGAAACAACAAAGAGATGTCTACTCCTGTAAGAGAATGAATTAGAATGAGGACAGCTAAACATTTCCAGGAGAGGGTATTAATGAAAAGGCTTGTGGTGTAATGTGACATACAGATTCTCAAACTGAAAATGACAAATATTTGGGAATTTGGGAGGAATTTCCTTAAATGCCCACAGAGAGCAAATGGCAAATAGGTTGAAAGCCAGACTTGTCATAGTTCTTGTCTAGAGCTTCCTGGTTCTGTGTACCAAAGTGCACTGGTCTTTGTCGCTGGTGATACATGTCTCGCTCCACATTGTAACTTGCATAAAAATTAAATCATGTATAACTAAGAACACTAAATTGCACAGTACAGTACACAACCCTGTCTGAACCTCATACAGTAGTTTAGATTGTGTTGTTAACTGTCCATGTTTAGAAATAGTTCAAATAAAGTCATATCAGCTGACTCCAATTCAAGATGCTCCATGTGTTCAGGCCAACTCTGTAAACTACTGTATTACCAGCTGGGTAATGTGGCAAAGTCATAATTACCGAAATGTACTGTGTTTAAGTTCACAGGTACTTTGCATATATGTTTTGAACGCTGTCAGTAAATCACAATGTCACTTAAGGTCCGATAACAATGAACCTTCTCTAGTGCCCCACTCGGGCCTAATTTGAATTTGGGAGAATAGATTACAAAATCATCAACTCACACTCAGTGGGGTGTCATGAACACACCAGCCTCCAGGGGCCACTAGTAGGGCTTCGTTCTTGCTACTGCCAGATGAGCTTGCCTATATACCACGAACCCCACAACACATGTCGTGAGCAAGTTAACTTATATTTTGAAAAAAACCAAGACAACCACGACCTGCACTAAGCTTCGGTGTGCCTGGTTGTAGGCAGTGGCTGTGATTGATTCCATGTATCTACAGCAGTGGAAAATGTTTGATTGGGGGCGATAGGATGCTTTTCCATCCCGAGCTGAGTGAGACTGCTGGCTGCTGCATTCCACCATGAAAGGGCCCTTTGAGAGCTGAGAGGCCAAGCCACAGCTCCATCTACTGGAGTTTTGACTGAGGGCCTTCTGGCACACCTCAACACTTTCCTTCTCTCCCCTGTTTAAACTGCTTGTTAAGTGCGTGTGTATGTGTGTGTGTTTGTGCATGCGCGCGTGTGTGTGTCTACGCTTGCCTCTCAGTCCTCTATCCTTTGTCTCTCTTACACCCCATCCTCCACCCCTCTACAATTTCTGCACTCACTTCCAACCTTTCCCTGAGTTTTGGACAAGGGTGGATTTGACAGTTCGCAGAGAGCAGACTGGAGTTATACAAACATTTCCTGAAGACAGAGCTGCTCAGGAGGCAGAAGCGATGTTGCTGGTTCAGTTAAACCTCAATGGAAGTAAAGGACCACAAAGTGTCAATGGAGGAAAACTCTTTTCTTCTCTCCAAGAATGTGAGTGGATAACGGAGGATTTCAAAGCTGCAAGCAACTGCTATATTTCTTTTTTCTTTCAATGTAACTGTATAGAGAATGTGAGTTAGAAACGTGGTTGGTGATGTACATCCTGCTGAGCTATCGAAAAAAGTGTTCATCGGTATTTGTATGGTTCCATCTCAGTTGACACTGCCAATACTGGAGCCATTTTCAGACATGTCCTCAGGGGATTTCTGTAGTTTGCATTTCACACATACACAACGCAGCGGGTTGTTCTCTCACAACAGCAACAAATTCTCCACAGGATTCAGGTGAGGGGTGGTGCAGCAGGCAGAGGCCGGACTGAACGTATTAATTCCCCTGCGGGGATCACGTGATTTTGTTTACAGTACATCGACGCGGCTGTTGGCTCTTGACTTCTTCGTCGGTGAGTTCTATGGCTACGCTTTGTCATCTGGGAGATATTCAGATTTCCTTTTTGTTCGTTTTTGCGTCTGTTGCGTGTTAGAAGCATTAACCCCCTCCCACACTTGCTCGCAGTGAATCTAGCGGGGGATCCCCTGCTGTGCGCTCACATTCTGTGCACTCACATTCTGCAGACTTTCAAGCTGACTTTATGCTAGGGGGCCAGGCGGAGAAGAAAGTAGGGAGCCTCTCACTCGGATATTTAAGATAAGATAGGATAAGAAGTCCTTTATTAGTCCCGCAATGGGGACATTTGCAATGTTACAGCAGCAAAAAGACATCACATAAGTAACATGCAGTACTTGGGTGAAGGAATATAAAGAAATAGAAATATACAACAATATAATTTGCGTTCACCCATACACTTCCTCCGGAGAAAATGTGGAGGATCTCCGGAGTGCATGTCTGAAAGCAGCTTTAATGATGCTGGAGATACCTCTGTAAGACACAGGAGGTGGAGATCAGTAATAATAAGGGGACAACGTGCACTAAAAGCACGACCACTATTTTCAGCACCTGACCACCTCAACTAATAACAATGTGAAGATGTGATATTTGACCTTGTGGATGCCATTCAGAAGGAGTTAGAGTCAGCTATTGGAAACCAAATCAACATTTTTCAGCATCTGACAGAAGTGAGGCTAAAACAAACAGCCAAACAGTTCAGGGGAAAAAGTGCACATGGACCCACAGCAGTCTGTGATTGACAACACAGGAAGATCCTTGAAATCCCCATAAGACTCTGAGAGGTTCAGGTTATGGGAAGCTCCAGATTATGGGTCGTTAAACTCCTACAGTGAAAATAACTATTAGTGTGGATGGAAGGAACATTAACGTGGTCAAAGTTCATTTGCTTTGATGTTTAGCATTACGGGGTTGAATAATGCTGTCTTCAGTCATTTTAACGTGCTTTTACTTCTCTTCTCTCACAAATAGCTGCATTCTATCTGTCCATCTGCCACTTGGCCTGCTGTGATTCAGGCTTTGTGTACATGACTATGATCTAAGTGAAGCTGGAGCGGCACATTATCTCCCCAGTCAAAATAAGTCAAGTCCTGGTCAACCTCCCTCCTCTAGATATCCGAGTCAGACCACACTGTGTGCCTCTGTCGGTCTCACCCTGCGGAGCCTCTCAGTTTTCTGTTGTGGGACTTATCCAGGCCCTCCTCAGTTACAGAGATAAGTGCTGTCTTAGAAGGAAACCCCACACTGCTTTTTGAGGTTTTATGTCAATGGGATCATTGCTTACAGACATAGGTTGTTCTCAAAATAGTTAATTCTATGCTTCATACAGATGTCAGTCTGTTTGCTTCTATGTGGATTCAGTGAGAAATGCACTTTCTGTTGCATCTTAATTTTCATTGAATTTCTAATTGTTTACTACAGGTTAATCTAAACGCCTGCCCCAACTGAGAGCAGCTCATACTGCAGAGTTTGTTACATCAACCTGATGAGCACTAACCCTTATAAAAGGACATACTTTTATCTATTGCCTCCTTCACCTTGAAGAATGACCATTCTCTGGAACCTAAAGCCCATGGACTCATCAGGGAGGTGCCTACAACACTTTAAAATGTATTAAATGTATTAATATCAAAAATGTCATTAGATACCAGACACAATTTCCCCCTGGTGACCATGAAAGGCAAATTTGTTTTGAATCTGGCCAACTGCTGTCCCCGTTCAGGATGAACAAAGCCACCAATAGACCGGAGCAAAAATGTGTTGTTGCTAAGAAACGAAATCTTCTAAAGATCTACTTTAACTTTTCACTCTTTGCTGAAACGGTCTGTAGCCAAAGCAGAAATGTTACGAAATTAGATAAGTGCTCAATGTGGGGGGAGCACACCTTCCTCACTCTGAAGCTAGCTAAATTGGAAATCGTAAAGACGTAAGACCAACAGAAGAAGAAAGAAGATGTAAAGAACCCTCCCACAATCGAATTGACAGACTCATTTTGCAGAGAAGCCATTTGCACAACACCACAATTAATGTCCCGTCTGCTGGAGCTAACGGGGAAAGAGAGTGAAATGACGCCAAATCAAACAAGGAAAAAATGAGAGCGGAAATCCTAAATTATTACTCTCCCAAGCCAGTTAAGAGTGGTATGGAAACTCTGAATGTAACGTGTTGGAATGTGCTAGGGGTATTTCAACAAATCACTTCACATGTCCTGTCTAACACACACCGTCTGTCGAGCTGGAGGAAGAAAAAGAAGATGTCCTGAAATTATGACCCCTCGTAAAAACTAAAAGTCCATGTATCTGATGGTAGCACTTCAGCAGTAAATGAGCCACACTGCCCTGAAGCTACATACTCACTCAAAGCATCTGTTATGTTCTCCTACAGATGGGTCAAATGAAAGGAGATGCACACACACACACACACACACACACACACACACACACACACACACACACACACACACACACACACACACACACACACACACACACACACACACACACACACACACACACACACACACACACGTGATTGACTCTTACTTTGGGCATGTATTCATCTTTCTGATACTCTTTTACTACAACATACTGTACTGATTGTTAATGAACCCAATAATTTCTGAGGAACTGACAAGTCAAAATCCTGCGGTCACTCTTTCTATAAGCTCTGATGTAGTCACCACCAATTCCTGCTAAATGCTCCCTGTGTGTCTGCTGTGCACAATGGTCTTCTCAGAGGGTTTTCACTGCTAACAGCTGCCTGCAGGAAACAAAGCCCGAGCCTGAGACAAACCATAAACATCAAAGCTGTGGGCCATAAAAAAATAAAACTTAAAAGAGACTGAAAAGCTCTGAAGAGCTGCAAAGTCGAGTGTTAATAATCGGTGATATCTGCACTGAGTGACGCTTTGGACATCATCAAGTTGGTTGTTTTAATGTTAAAGGGCAACTCCTTCCACAGATTTTATAAATCAGGTAGTTATGGCACTACTCTGAAAGGAGCTTTGTCCAGTTTGGGAAAACAGTCAACAAAAACAAAAATATGCTAATTCATTGCAATATGGGAGGTAGAGGACCCGGTGATTGAGTAAGAGATTCTGATCCAATACATTTTTGATATATCCTGTGAATATCTCGGTCTCTTGTGTGTGTGCTGACCCGATTCCAGCCAATCATATGATTTCAATTCAAATGTTTGTTTCACAAAACAAAATCCTAATGTTTTCTCAAGGAACTTTAGAATCTGTTGCAATGTGACCACATTATTTTAGAGGAACCCAACAAATCGTACAATGAGCAAACACTTGCTGACAGTGAGAAGAAAAAAACTAACTGTTATAAGAGGACGAAGCCTGAAGAAAACATGCAGAGACCAGGAACTGTTGAGTAAGAGCGCAGATAGAGGGAGAGGGGGACATGGGGCAGTGAAAGCGAGAGATGGTAAATCTGGCCTAGGATAATGGATAGGGCCAATTTAGGGATTACCAGTCAAAGGAGAAGGAGCTATCTACCCTTCCATTGCTGTCAGACTTGGTGGATTTATAAAGGGACTAATTGGGAGTGTAGATGAGAGCCAGGCGGTGAAGTTAAGGCTAGTGCATGGGCAGAATGACTACCGGTTGCAGTGCGATGGCGGCATATCTTCCAGAACTTAATTGCATAGGCAAGAAGGAGAGAGAGCCAATGATCAGGTCAGAACAACGAGAACCAGCGGCTCGCCCTATCGTTCCTCCGTGAAGCAGCCAAGTCTCCATTTACATCCATGTCTGTCCAGACTCATAAAACTGAATACATAGTTCAGTCAGACAATCACATTAAAATGTTTATTGCAATTTAATCACAGATATGATCACGTAGATATGATGGGAGTGATGAGCAAATACTTCTAACCCCACGTCGGGGCATACAGGTGGATGCATACAAGCAACGCATCGCACCAGATATAGGTTCTCTAATAACAATGCATACAACATGCATTGTTGCATTATACTGCATATGACAAAACTATACAACTATGTTTGGATATGTTTCTATTAACACACATTTTAAATTGCTTCCAAACACCAGAGTGAAGCCAGATTCTATCGGGCTCAGCTTACATTGTCTTCTCCAAAAATACAACTTCAACTCCCTTGTGCACACAAACAATAACTTAACCTCTTTAAAACCACTGCTAGTTTCTCATGGTGTCCCTCATTCTCATTTGATCTTAAACTGCCAGTGTTTTAGCTATAATCCATCAGTGTGTTAACAACAGTGGCTAATGCAATGGCAATGCTGACCCTCTGTGACCTTGCTATGTCAGAAATGCTCCTTACATATCCAGAGTCTGTGAATAATCAAAAATTAAAACACACGGCTCTCCTCCACTGGCTTTGGATTAGTAACTACTGTACTTGTGCAATGCTTGGTGTGTGTGTGTGTGTGAACTTGTGCTCCAATGTAAAATGACCCCAAACATGTTCACACTTAAAAAAATGGAAGGGTCAGCTGACAATGCATGATGCGAAACAGGCAACTTGTAGTGCCAAAGAAAACCCTACAATAAATCCAATCCAATGATGGTGCTGCTCTGTGGACTGTTTGGACTGTCAAACAGTTTGTAATACCTCCTCCTTCCACACGCTCCACATATTTTTGCCCAGAAGAAAACTCCAAATGGCTTACAGGGAGATCGAACACATTAGCACAACATAAGAGACAAATAGGAAACATATCTATTCATGATGTTATGTCATGTGTTACATGCAACAAACAATAACAACAAGCATACAGTACTTTGTATTTGCTACAAGAGACAGGGCACAGGTTTGCTTGAAGCACACTGGACTCTGCAGACACCTTCCCCTTCCCCTGATGGTTTCTGGGTTGAACATTGAACTCAAACTGTATTTATTTAAAAAATTTTACCAAACCTGTTCTAAGAACTTTCTCAAGCTGCACTGGAAGCATTCTTACGTCTGTAACACCAGGTTCCACACAAGTGATGGTGGCGAAGTTCCTCTCTAACACAAACGTTGTCCAGATGCGACTACGTTTGTCACACGGGCTCCATCACTCTTATCTAGACATAAACATGCATGTAAAACAAGTTGACATGCTTTCTGACATGATGACTGGATCGTGGCACTCTCTGGGCTGTCAGATGGTATCACTTGCCATGGAATTTCCCCTCTACGGGCCCTGATGCTATCTTCCCGCCCTGCGAGCCCTCATCACGAGGCGGCTTACACAGGAGTAACTCCATCCCCATGACTGAGTTAAAACAACAATAGCCATCTCGTAAAAAAACCCAGGAACTTCCGTTCAAATATTTGGCCATTTGGAGGCTCAAAGACGAGACAATAAATGAGACCAGGACGGTCGAGATGGGCCACAAGCTGAGTCATTTGCATTTTATTGGCTCTGTGATAAGATACCAAGCTGTGCATACCAAGCTAGCTCTGTGGAAAACTAGCACCGGCCATTAGGAGAAGGATTTTGGATGCCTGTGCAACAAAGCTCAAGTGTTAATTGTTTATCTTTCCCCAAACAGCACTGAGTCATTCTTGCTTCACACAAACAGTCATCGGGAAGAGCAGGAATGTGGAGCTGAAAGGTACACAACTGAATATTAGAGATTGGAGTCTTCCTCTTTGCTCGCTGCCTCTGAACTATGATTAACAAGGCATCTGCTGGAGGAGGGGGGGGGACAGGCTGTTACTTTGACAAGCCTGCTGTTAACATATTTTCACAGACCCATGGCAGACTGTAAAGGCCAACCACCGCTTACTGTGGCCGCTCACAATGTTTTACTCATCTGTCTCTATCAACAGATCTTCTTCAGTTTCCACAGATTCATCACTTAACACAAAGTCATTGTGACATTTGTGTGACGGGGTTGACATCACATTCGACCTCTGTTTCTTCAAAACCTCTGTAGTGGAATTTTGGTTCATTTGATTGTTTTCTTTTTACACACCTACTTAAGTGAAGAGCCAATTACTGTTCAAATCACAAACATGTCCTTTCCATGTGCTGTTAACCAGTGTAGATGGATTCCTGTTTCATTATGGCCACAGGTTACACTCCAGTAGGCTGGATAATAAAATAATACACTCAATGAAAATAGCCCACTGCTGCATTCTTTCTGTCCATTCAACAGACATGTATTGTTTTCTGGTATTTCTGACTCAGACTGTCCTCCATAAAAACAGGCCCACTGGTTCTATGTGTGAATAACATATTAGGACCTATAGTAAGTTTTATTGTCAAGTGGCCTCTGGCTGTGTGACGAGGTATCGGTCATTTCAGTTCAGGAGTCAAAACCAGGACATGAGGAAGTCAGCGCCGTGTCTTATCGCCACAAACTGTGTTGGCCTCTTCGTGGGTGTGTTCTACATGTGTGGCACCGCTTTTTCCTCCTGAGATATTTGTCTCCCACTGTGTTCTCACATTGTGTCCTCCGGACTCTCTGCTGACTTTATACTAGGGGGCCAGGCAGAGAGGAAGTCCGCAGAAAGTCCGGAGGCTCTCACTCAGACATACATACACCTCCTCTGGAGAAAGTGTGGAAGAGCTCCTCAGTACAGCTCTATAGAGCCACAGAGTAGAGAGAAGCTCAGACCTGATGGAAGGATCAAGAAAACTTTTCTTGATCCATCCCTCATTTCAAACATTCAATGTTGTTTCTATTAACTATGACTTTAACTGTGTTTTTTACTGTGATTGTCACCTGAGCTTCTGGGTGCTTCCTCCTGGGTTTTCTGCCTCAACTGCTGTTTGCCACTGCCTTTTATTAAATAAAAATAATAACTCATTTCTTACACTGCACTGCTATTTTCACAATTTTTATTTCTTATTTTATTTAAATGTTTTAAATTCTGTATTCAACCCTTTTAATTTATTTTTAAATGCTTTTTTTGGTTTTGTCTTATGTTGCTTTTACAGTGTGTCGTGATGCCTTTTATATTTTATGTAAAGCACTTTGAATTGCCTTGTTGTTGAAACGTGCTACACAAATAAACGTGCCTTGCCTCGTAAGTCGCCCAGTCCTCAATCCTCATTTGGATTGTTGACTTTTTCTGTGTGAAGAAAACTCTTCACCTGTGGAACTCAAAATGGATCTGATCATGACTGGCACCATTTTGAAATCACATTTAAAACAGTTTTTAGAGAGGGATTAGTCGTGTAGCCATGAACCATGTGGTGCTTGACATTTTATGGCACTTCTATTATGCGACTGTAAATTGTGTTTATGTTGTGTATTTTATGTATTTTAAAGGTCCGTTTCTTACAGCCTATATGCTGTGGTACATGACGATGGCTCATGGTGGTATATCCCTGTTTCTACACAAATGAAATTAAATAAATAAATAAATGATTCTCTTAAAATTATTCAACAAAAAGTTCATTCAATATGCAAATTAAAGATGTACAAAAAATATTTATATTGCACAATAACATCGGCAAAAACACAGTGGATGAAAATGGACCCAGTAGAACTAGAAATAGCCAACCATCTTTTTAAAAGTACAAACTCCTCTTCCCTCCTCTTAAAAGCTGCTGTACATTCATCAAAATCCACTGACGCCAACAGTTGGATGGGAGATTCCGTGTGTTATACTCGTGACTAATGTCACCTCAAGCAGAGATGATAAGCAGTCTGCACCAGTCTTTCTAAGGCTACGTCCACACTACTCCGGAGTTTTGGAGCCACTAAAACAGACGGTTGGAAACGCTGCTGGTCCCATTTTAGTTCCACCACTTGCTGATTGGGTCGTAGCCTTGATTCGTCAGGCTCCCTTCACATGACCCCCCCCCATTCGAGAAGAAAACTGCAGCATTAGCCGAGGCTGCCAGGCAGAACGCAACATGGATAATCAATAACTGGTTACAATTACTATTAGTTAAAATGTTCTAAATAAATCCATTGGCAAAGTATTATGAATGATAGAAAGAGAAATAAATATTCAGCTTTAGGATTTCATGGTTTCATTGAAGGAAGAAAGTAACAAAGAAAGTTGCCCATGGTTTTGGTAAGTTTGGAAACTTTGTGTTCTCAACTTCAAGAGATTGTTGAGTACAAACCCTGTATCTGTATTTGATGGACTCTATGTATGATTCTCCTCTCTGAATAATTTCATATCAAAAACGGTATCTCAGGTTTTTGGTTTCCTTAAAAAATGTGGAGATATAAAGTTTTCACCTGACATCCGATATTTTTGGTTTACTGCTGAATGATCCATAATCCAAGAAAAACTGTACAGGGCAACACGCTTTTGAAAGTGACCCCGTTTCTATTAATTTAGTTACAAAGGAATGCGTGAGGGATCCCGAATCAATATACATAAATGCAACAAAAGCTCCTCTAAAGATAGTTACACAGGTAGAGAAGTATTCACCATAAAACACGAGAACACATCCTGGGCAACCTTAACAGGATAATTATGAACAGACTCACCAACACTGCCTGTGGCTCCAAAAACCCTCTCATCTAAACAGATGACGGCCAGGCACATGCTGGAATTCAACAAGATTAAAAACATCCAGAGTAACTTCTTCTGGGGAAACAGATAAATAAAAAATAAAAAACTTTCTTTCTGCAAATACTATTGATAGAGAAGTGTTGAGACAAAATGTCTTAAACATACCAACTGAGACCGAAAAAGTCCTGCCAAGTGCCCCAGCTGACCTTTAACCTCTGGGTGTGTGTAGAGGGGCTGGAGGGGGAGGGACTCGCTCTCACTTAACAGACTATACAATTTATGTAACATAGGTCAAAAGGTGATCCAGCCGACTTCCTAACCAAACAACCGATAAAACCTCCCAACATGACGAACCGAACACAGTAAAGGGAGTGTGATGTATGACGTGTGTTTTGTCTGGTGCAGAATAAATCTGCCTGCGCTCCTATGAAAAATCCACTCAGACCAACTCACTGAGACATGCTTTATCTCCTCCGGTCCCCACACACTATAAATCCACCCAATTTGCTGGAATTAACTTCTTAAGTCAGCAGTGACAGATGGAAAATCCACTCGGGAAGTTTCAAATTTACCTTCCAGTTAAACGTTCCTCTCTAAACAGACAGGAGTGATAAATCGTATCTCTTCACCACCCCCCATTAGAGTCAACCGAAACGCAGGGATTGCTAGATTGTGGTATTTGTTAATAATATATATTAAGTACACAAGATGTTTATGTATGTTTTGCAAGTTACACTAAGAAGCCCGGTTATAGAGCAATGTGACACGGGTCAGGGATGCAAGTGATTACGGGATAGTGGTAACGGAAAATGAGCATTTAATAAAGTTGCACACAAAGTCAACAGTGAGGCCCATGTGCTTATGTTTAATGGAAACACGACACCCATCTCGGTGTCCCTGAAATGTGCTCCATCAAATGTCCGGATTTCGAAGTGTTTGAAATTCCTGTTTTAGTTTTTAGATCTTTGTTTATTTGCTGGCAGTCTCCTTCTCCCCTGTCTTTGTTGTGGATCAGCAGATCAGAGGGAAGTCGTTGGCAGGACAGTAGATTGCACCGGCCGCATGCATGTGGACGAGACAAACTAAAGAGGAATATTAACGTTCTCATACTGTGCATTAAAAAGGCTCCCTGCCTTTAGCTCTCCTCGGATTCTTCTGATCGTCTCTGTTCCCCTCTCTTTCTGTTAACCTCTTCAGTGCTGTGAGGCAAAATGGCTGTCCTGTTTATTCTTCCCACATAAACATATACAGACACAGCGAGGAGGTACAAAAGGAACAGGGGGGTTCTACAGCAAAACCATGTTGTACTGCTTTTTCTCCTTCAAACACTTGTAGCCCTCCTCCTCTTTCTCTGTTTACCAGCTCCACTAATTAGCACCACATGTTAAAATGATGCCTCTATGGTTTCTTCTCAAAATGAAATCAAGATAAGTCCCCCTACGATATTTATACACATGCTGTATACAAATGTCTTCTTTAAAGCAGTGGGGCTGACACAGTTGAATCAAAACCAAACTTTATGAATATTTAAACAAATGATCACCAATAAAATGAGATGTTCTCCCGAAAAAGCCAGAAACTATGATGTCTTAAACACACGACTCTTTTTACAGCAGCAAGCCAGCGGACTCTATCCTGTCGACTACTCCACACTGAGCCCTGTCCATGGGAATGCATCGCGTTGCTCTAATCAGTCCCAGATCCAGAATTATAATTAGTACCAGACCCAAGGCATACCAGCACATAGCAGTCTGCCTCCGAACGCTCATTTCACTCAGGTCACATCAACAAATACAGAAAAAGAAAAGCTCTTCACTCTTAATCTTGTTTATTTCAGGTTGATCATTGTAGCTCGACACATTGTTGTCATCGCTTTCCTTCTCCTGCCAGGGTCCATGTTCACTGATGAGCTGCAGCAATGGAAATGTAGTACGTGGCTGACCAAGCTATATACTCCGTATTCACAATAAATGTGTGATGATTTGGTTGGATTTGGGCTGTTCCCCGTATTACAATGACTGTAACTCTTTATTTTCATGTTTATATGTAAGGAAGCATGTGCAGTACAGTTTGATAGGTCAGTGGTCCCCAACCACCTGGCCATGGACTGATACTGGACCACAAGCATCTTCCAACACGATCTGATTCTGCAAAATACAGCTGACCGATGGTAATATAATGGTCAAGGGTTTTGAAAACGATTTTCCTTTCACATTGCCAGTAGATGAGTTTTCATTTGTGTGACTCTGCCTTTTGTTTGACCCTGGTGCAGTCTGTCATCTGGATGCTGATAACTAGTCCACCAGCACTGAGGCTTATTTTTGTGTTGGTAACCAAGGAGATGGCGCCTGAACCAGTGCTTACATGAAACACCAAAATGAGCGTGTATATGTGGGTTAGGAGACAAGATTGTCTTTCAGTTTTCTTTTACGGCGGATCATATTCAGCTTCACAAACATGCCAGAAAACATTTGGTAATAGGAAAAAGGAAGATGGAGGCCAGTGATGTTCAATAATTTCCCAATTTGGGATAATTAAAGTACATCTACCTATCTATCTATCTATCTATCTGTTATCTATCTATCTTATTGACTATGTCTTTTACATCAGTCTTTTCAAAGTCAATGAGGACTGCATGAACAGAGGCTGAATTTGGGGCCGAGGTGGCAAAGAGTCGCAAAATAAGCGTTAAAGAGGACGTGTGTCATTGCATCTCAACGAAAAAACGAGTGTGTTCATCTGCTTTGTTTTCATCACTGGAGATCGGAGGTGGAGCCAAACTGTCTAAAACACTCGAGAGAATGGCAAGACATGATGAATCATACAAATAGGGGTAAGAGAGTGCACATACACAGTGGACTCTGTCGTCCACCCAGCCCAGTACTTGCACCCATCGGAGCACCAATGGGTGTGCTGGTGTTAAAATGTGGTTTGTTCAGGCGCATTTTCGGTGCGTTGATATCTTGAGGCAGCAGAAAGGGACTGATCAACAAAAACATGGTCTATTTCACTGTTATTTCACATAGCATTATCAAGACAGTAACAGTCATCTATATACACGAGTGCACTACAAACAAGCTGCTTTCAGACATGCACCGAACTCTGGATTAATCTCCAGATATTCTCTGCAGTGACTGTATAGCCGTTTTCAGACATGACCTGTAGGTAAAATCCGGCGAATTTGCTACGGAGTTTACCCGCAGTTTTCCTTTCACACGGGCACAACACAGAAGGTTCTTTGCACAGACGCGTTCACAACAGCAACATTTTCAGGCATACGTGCAGCCGGGTGCAGCAGACAGAGGCAGGAAGTGACGTATTAACTCCGCTGTGTAGATCACGTGATGTCTTTACAACACACAGACACCGTCGTGTCCTAAATGTACATGAGAACTAGAGTTAGATCATTCAAATAGAGCCCCGTGTCTCTTCATAGGATTTCATAGTGTTGCATGTTCGCACAAAAAGTGAAACTATCTTGAGAAAGTGCGGCGCCTCCATGCAGCTGAACACTTCTAGATGCAGTGCATTTTGAAGCATACTAAAGCTTCTACACCCTCGTCCCTCATAGACCAGTTATTACTTTAACTGCTATTTCTCTTTACCTTCCCCCATTCAAAACGTCTTACCCTCATCACTTGTCAAGGAAAACTGCCCATGTTAGACACCGAAGAATTAGCACATAGCTCAACCTTGTTTAACCCATTCATAGCAGATGGCGGCCGCAGGTCAATCCCTCCTTGTTACTCTTCACACAGGACCTGAGACTGCCACTGTAGCTCCATTCACATTAAAGACGGCTGTGGCACTGTTGACACTGGAGAATGGAGGTAGAAGCTGCATTCCTACCAGAGTAAGGAAATCTCAAACCTACATATTGTGGCTTCAACTCTACAGCTGTTTCCTTGGTAATACAGATGTTTCGACCAGAGGAGTCGGGATCTGCAGTCGCAACAAAGAACACTCGGCCAAGATCCTCTACAGCCACATTGAGGGGCCGCTCACTCAGCCGACGTCCTCTGACCCACCACAGTTTTGTAATGAACCAAAAATATTTTCACAAACACAGATTTATCTGTGCACAGCGCATTCATTCACTGAACCCCTCTCAGGATCTCTCTTTCTCTCTGGCACTCTCTAACACACACACACACACACACACACACACACACACACACACACACACACACACACACACACACACACACACACACACACACACACACACACACACACACACACACACACACACACCTTTGAAGTGATGAGGCCATGTGTTTATTTACGTTATGGTGGGACGTGAGATCGGATCACAAGTGGTCACTGGGAAGCCATGGAGACACATTGTAACGTCTGCTGTCCACTTGGGATCCCCACGGTCGCATGTTAATGCAGGTCTGAGCAGGGCTGGAGGGGCTGGAACCCTCTGGAGCTCTGTCTTTATGTTGTGGCACAGCTACGCATATAAATACAATAGCGCCCTGGAGCCTTTCTCAAGCGGCTTCGCACTCCTTTGAATGCTTGTCACCAGCCAGCAATTAGCTGCAACTTGGAACAAAGCTAGCACTGTTGCAGGCAGGATGACCAGGCACTAGCACTGCTGGAAGAAGGTTGGCTGTAATGAGGCAGCTGAAAAAGTAATATTAAAAAGTACCCCTGGTAAACTTCAGGAGAGAAAACAAACATATAGTAGTAAGATCACAATCCTCTGTCATCGGGGGGGGGGCAGTGCACGTGATACAGTTTGTAGTAATCATAAGAAAACTATTAATCAGTGGGCTTTGGAGGAAAAAAACAAAGATAAAAAAGAAAAACAAGATGAGGACAGCTTATAAAACAAATATTCAAAACAGCTTCTAATAAACAAACGTGACTTTAAAAGTTACACTTAGTTAATTATAGAACACAATTGTGCACCCAAGTATTTGCTCATAATAGGATGAACTTGAAAACATCAACAGTGAGCTGGAATAAGAATTTAGGGGCATTTTGGGCCCTTTAGTAAAATCAGAGAGTGTAGATTTAAAGTTTAACTCCTACGACTCACTCCTATTCTCACAGCTGAAGAAATTTGCTTATTCGCCAATCAGTCAATAGTCACAATAGAACATCTATGAGCATACATTTTGATAATCAACAATCATTTACAGACCAAAGACCGTGCATTATTCCATTTGTCAGCATTTAGCTGAAGCTGTGCTGGCTTTGTTTTAACTATACAAACATATCATTGCTTTATGGTGTCACTTTGGTGCTTTGGTTGTGCACATCCTCAGACATTAACATTATGTGTCTGCAGGTTGCAACACGCATGTGAATGCTCGGGGCAGTGCTGACGTAAGGGCCTCACATGTGATGCTGCTTTGACCCTGGTCCCTGTCGCGATCTCAGAAGGAACCTCCTCCAGTGTGGCCATATCTCTTTAATCTCAGATCGCGAATAGTAGACACATAGTGCATAGTACACGCGTGGCACATACCAAATATGTGAAACAACAATTATATTCATGACGCATCTGGTTGTTCACGTAACATGGGGTATACCTAATTATTACTTTTTGTACTACAATTTGAAATGGATTATGCCGTCTCAATGTAAAGTCTATAGGATGGGACAGTGGAGCAAAAGCAGCCCTTTTAAAATACCATTACTACTGTGCATTATGCAATGGGTCCCACAGCAGTGAAGCAAACCAGAAGGAAACCGAAAAGAGTCACTGTCACCGAAGTGACTCGGTAATGTCAGTTGCACAGTGTCATCTACTTAAGTTTACTCTACTGGTCATACCAGATCAAGTAAAGCTGCAGCAATAAAACCTCTGCATGTACTGAATTGAATAACATTATATTTTGTAGCTTATGAATTCATTTTTTCTTTCAGGGGGAGGATTTAATTATTTCTTCATTCTAAGGTTACATTGTCACGCTTTAAAACATGTTATCTCTTGTTGTCCTTGGCAGAACACTCTGACTTCATGCCCAGTCAAATTAACATGGGATATACTGTACATGGCTCAATCTCCACTATCTTATTGTTCATGTGAATCAGGTTTTCACATCTTAGCATAGAATTACCACGTTCCTTCCTCCAGAAACTGAGGGAAAACTCATAGCACTGAACACCCCCCACATTTCTAAAAAACTCCAGATTAATGGACTGACCTCTGGCTAACTCTTCTGGCTTTTCCAGGGCCGCTACACATTGCTTTGCTTCACGACTGGAGTGGGGAAGGGGGGAAATGGACAGGGGGCAAACCAGGGTGTAACAGGGAGTACGCTGAGGGAAACACAACTTTGGAAAAAGCTTGTATGTGTACACCACGCAAAGGGTTAATCCTCTCTCCCTGTGTTTGTCAGTTACATCAGTGCCTGCCCTGTAGGTAAATAACAACACCATTAGTTCATCCACTCCTTCAAACCACAGACAGGTTCCACCCTGGAGTGGCACTATGGATTTATTAAACTGTCTGATTTCATTGGTGGGGCACCTGATTACAACAGCATGAATGGTTTACATACAGTTTCTGGCTTCCCCTAATTAAGAGTGAGACTCCACATTAATCACTGTCACCCGCTGTTTTATGACTATTTGAGGAGAGGTGCAACGTACAAACACTACACGGGTTTTACTCAGAAGGAAGCAAGAAGTTGTATTATCAAAGTAAAACTGCAGTTTTCTATAGCTTGTAACATTAACTTAACTTTCACATGGATCTCTGAATCCAACTGAATCACAGGAAATAGGTCCAACATGACGTAAGCACCATGCGTAGGTCATGTTGGACCTATTTACAACTATACAGGTTGTAAACAAACAGACACCAAATGGAGAACATAGCCATAATGTCAGGAGTGCTCCTTCATCTCAAAGGACATGTGTGCCCACTGAAATACAGAAAGTACAGAGGGTCAAAGTTGAAGCAGTAACTGGTTTAGTAAACTGTTGTTTACAATTAAACATTTTCTCTTCCACTTGACTTTGCCAAACGTGGACATTTTGCACATTGTGCTTCTTGCCAGACCTTTTTAGCACATTCTGAGATTGCCGCAATTAGGCCGGTTCAGACCAACGCAGTCCTCAGTCATTTGAAAGGAGCCAGTCACTAAGCACAGCAGGGAGGCCAGTGCAGGGGGCTCCAGCCCAAAAAATAACAGTGTTGTCCAGCTACAACTTAAACCGGGCTCAACTTGTTTCATTGCAAGTCAATGTGACATCATCCAGCAAAGCCCTGAACTGTATATACGCAGGGGTTTAAGGCTGGGGTATGTTTGAAACCTGTTTTCATGTGTGTTCTTACATGTCTAATGTTAAATGTGTTTATGGCTGTCTTGAAAGGCTACACTTGAAGGCAGCCTGTGAAGCCAACAGCTATAGAAACAAGTTGCTTCAGTGGATCAGTGCACACTCTGCATGGTGCTGCACTCAGTTGCATTGGACCCTAAAGGTTTACAAAACTGGGCTTTTTTGCAGAAACGAGCCTGAGGGCTAGTTCGTAATATTCTTCAATGGCATTAAACACTTCCCAGTTCTTAACCTTTTTTGGTAGAGTCCTAGTGCAGCCGCTTATGTTTAAACTACATGTGATATTTGCGTTCTTTGAACAACGGTACGTACCTACACAGCTGGGCTTGTTTTTCAGAATCCCAAACACGTTTCATCACAGGTATGACAGAACTCTCTTTCAACACGCACCACAGCAAAGGAAGGCCCTCTGGCTTCATTTCCATCAGCAGCAGCAGCAGCAGCAGCTCGGCCTCTCTACTCTAACCTCAACATGGTGACGCATACCACTGTGAGCACTCATTAGTTACAGCTTCCACTACGTTCACAACTGCTACCTTGGACTGCAGCTATTTCTGCTTCTCCCTCCATCGAGTGTGCTCACATCATTAAGGTTTAGGAACTTCTTATTCAGCTTTTTTTTTTTATATAACTGACAAAAACAGACACAACATGCTTAAGCTAATAATGCACAAACCACTATTGTATTAAATTGTGCTGTAATTTGATATTTCCATGTGACTATGCAGGGCCCCATTGCAAAGTGTCCTGCCTGTGGTGTCCTGCCACGGACAGAGATGTTAAACAGAAAATACTCCAAACATGGAACAGCGATGAAGAAAAGCCAAACCAGGGATTGCTTTTCCTAAACCAATGATGATGTGGAACTGTTACTGACAGTGTTAGCGGTGCTTGTGATTCATGTCCATGTTGCATTGACCACTGGTAGTTGAGGCTGATGATGTTACAGGGTCACATAATATGAGCATGACCAATCAGGGAAGGATAATAACTGATAGGAAACAAATGTGGGTTTCTGCAGCATTGTTTCCAAAAGTCTTTTTTCCCCTCTCCATTCAGATTAAAACACAACTCCAGAGTTTTCAAACTAAAACATGTACAGCCTAGGTTTGGAAAAGTGCAGTGGAGACGACAGGCATACATTAAACCTGCTTTCAGAAAGTCACTGAACTCCGGAGAACTGGAGGCTGAATGTGAGAACGCACGTCAAAGTGAGAGTCTCTGGACTTTCTGCTGTGTTCCTCCAGTCCGCCCCCTGGTAAAAACTCAGAGAACTCACGGAGAATGTCCGCAGGAGCAGGAGAAGGAACACAGCAGGTAGATCTCAGCAGGGTTCACCGTGAGGGAGTGGATGTGTTGATGTCTCTAACAATCTCAAATCTCAGGATAATTACTCTCCACTTTAATGCAATGCCTTTATTTTTATAACAATGGAAAAATAACTAGTTATTTGATAATTCCTTGAAAAATGGACCCTTACATGTTATTATTTTGTGTGGCTTTTAATCTAAACTAAATTCATTTCTGTAGTACTTCACATAAAAGCACTAAGGAAAAGTCAGGGCACTGTACTGCACTCTGATTAGCTGTTGTTGCTGATTCCTCTAGATATCTAACAGGAGGGTAAACCGTGTCAGGGAGACAGGTCGGGTCGTCCACTAACCAGAAGGTCGGCGGTTTGATCCCAGTCTCCCCTATAATGCATGCAGAAATGTCCTTGGACAAGATACTGAACCCACAGTTGCCCCTGCAGTTTATGAGTGATAAAGAAACTGCTACAAATAGATGCACTGTATGAATGTGTGTGTGTGAATGGCTGTAAAGAGCTAAGAGTGGACATCAAGACTAGAGAAGAGAAAATGCAGACCATTATTTTCCATTTGGCACCAATCGGAGGCTTTTGTCAGCGAGAGGAAAACTGTGCTGATATGCTACTACACGCGCCGTTTTTCAGACATGACCTGCGGATACGGTCCGGAGCATTGTGCACAGACTTTACCCACATTGGATTTCACACAAACACAACGCAGCGGGAGGTTCTCTGCACAGACACGTTCACAACAGCAACAGATCATCCTCATTATTCAGGAGAGAGGTGGAGCATTGCATTACATTTAGCGGACGCTTTTATCCAAAGCGACTTACAATAAGTGCATTCAACCGTGAGGGTTCAAACCCAGAGCAGCAAGAGTCATGTAAGTACATTAGATTCAAAAAAGCCAAACTTCAAAGTGGCAGAGGCAGGAAGTGATGCAATAACTCTGCAGCAGAGATCACGTGTGGTTTTTCTTGCCAACACACAAGACACTAGTGCCGGCTCCCAAACTCCACTGACATCTTCTCTGTGTGTGTCACCGCTTTTTCACCGGGACATACTGGTTTTCTTTTTGTGTCTGCCGCATGTTGCCTTCATCATCAACCCCCGGCCGCTGTGTTCACACGTCAGATTCTCCCAACTTTCTTCTGACTATATACTCTGGGACCAAGCGGAGAAAGTCTGCAGATAATCCGGAGCCTCTCACTCGGACATTTGCGTTCACACATGCTCTTCCGGTTCGGCTCATGTCTGAAAACAGCTCTGTCGACACATTACAGAAGACAAGTTATCTGCAGCAATGGACGACCGACCTCCAGCATGTTTCAAGGTTTTAGTTCATAGTTTTATGGATGGAAGCCACTGGCTACCTTCAAGCTAAAATGAAAAGCCCAAAGTCCCATAGGCCAAAGTTTTCTGCATGAAAACCAGTTTGTGTGATAATTCTAAATGATTGATTATCACAAGGACCAAATTGTAATTAAACACCACCAAGATGAGTGGTTTCTTTTTTGTTATGGTTAACAATGAGCCCTGTTCATTCCTTTCAGTATAAGTTAAACATGTGCTTTGGTCCTGTTTGTACATGAAATGCTGGAAATCCGATTCTGCACATGTGGTTTCCATACAATCACCAGCCTATAGGAAAACCACACACTTCTATCTCTTAATAGCTGTGTTTTTCAGTTCTGGATAAGAATTGTTAATATTGTGACGTGGTTTCAACTATACTAGGAAGTTTTTTTTAATGGTCAGCAACATGAATTAGTAGTGGAATGTTCTCTAAAACAAAGGGGATGCACAAACTGGGGGGGTGGGGGGGTTCATTTACCCCGCTGCGCCCCACCCCCCCCCTGCCCCTTGACTTCATACCAAATGGTGAGTCCTCAAAGACAGAGCTGAAAACAGGAAATCTCTGCAATCCTCACCCCCCGCAGGGCGAGTCCATCTATTAGCATGACCGACAAAGGCGCGCCGTCACCTCCACCTCAGCCTTCGATTAACATGACAACGACACAGAGACTGACACAAGAAGCTTTTATGAAGACGAAGAGCTGCAGGAACACATGTCAACAAGCCGCTGAGGACAAAGAAGGTCCGAGTGGCCGCAGGAACTCACATGTATTCAACTTAGAAAGGTGGCTCGGCCGCTTTACGCAGACGGGAGGGATGAAGAAAAGGCAACAAGTCTCTGTCTGCAGAGAGGATGTGAAATGTGCGACTTCAAAACAGAACCATCAAAGTACTGCAACTTTTTTTAATTTACATTTCACTGTAACAAGAAAAAGTCTTGAGAAAATAACGTGTGGGCTGTTGAGTGAGAAAATCTCCACAAACACGCACCTCCACCAACAGCTCCTCTCCAACTTTCTCACGTGGATGAGAGCCCGTTCTTCACAATGGGGAGTAATAAACGTGCTGCTCGTCGTGCATCACCACCTCCGCTTCTCGGGTGGAACTGTGTGTAAGCTGCGTCGTGAAAAGACACTCACCGTCACATCTCAGCTTTGGGAACAGCAGCAGCATCCAGATCAAACTCCTCAGGAATGCGGCCATAGCGGCGGTGTGCACACGCACTGGGGTCCGGCACGATCCCTATCACCAACTAACGATGGTGGCTTCACGCACTTCCACAGCTTCTCGTGCTGGAGCGTCTCCTCCTGCTGGAGCTTCTCCTCCTGCTGGAGCGTCTCCTCCTGCTGGTTCCTCAGTGAGCAGCCGCAGCGGCACAGACTCGCCAGGTGTCGGAGCAGCCGCGCATGGAGGTGCGGGCCAGATGCGGCTTCGCAGAAGGAAACAAAAGGTGCGATCCTCCGGAGCTCAGTCCGACAGATTCGTCGAGAGCCGCGGCTCTGCCCCAGCTGCTGGTCCCGGACTGGCCCCTGCGCTGCCCTGCTCAATCAAGCACACGCACACGCGCACTTACACGCGCACACTGAGGTGTAGTGACGTTTTTGTGGAGGGCGCCATCTAGAGACAGAACCACGGTAGTTCAGCAACAAGTGTGCGTCAGACTGAAGCCTTATGCTCAATGTAAACATGTGATCACGTGTGTGTGCAGGACTTTTACTTATTATAATATTGACTTGGTCTTAGTACTTTAACTTAGGTTAAGGATGTGAATTACTCCATCATACACCGGAGACCTGTCCAGGGTGCACTCCGCAAACTCAGATAATCCTGGACATATCACAGCAATACAGTATCCACAGCCAAATGCATTTAATAAACAGACAGCTAAGTAGTTTTCCTCTAAAGTAATTATTTGTTTTATCCGTGATTTCTATGATTTGTTTTCATTTTTTCCAAACAAAGAATGTTCATCAACAGCATACTAAAAACCATTTAATATGCATACGGTCAGAAGTGAGTACAGATTATTATGTGAGGAAACTGGTTGGTTTGGATTTCGTGTGTAATCTGCCAATTGAAAGATGCCTACGGCACAATAGGAAACATATGATCCAGTGTTTCTGGGGCAAAATTAAATGACATTAAATTTCAAGAGTTTCACAGTTCCTCTTCCAATCTGTCTTAATAACAACTCAATTTAAACACATATCTTTACATTTAATTATAGTAGCTTTGGACATAAAATCCCCCTCAAGAAAATACAAACTAAATAACAGAGGACAAAATAAACTGCAGTAGTAAAAACCAATGTCTATTAAACATCAAACAACCGGTGGCACATTAAGACGACCATTGTGTACAGTTCATGTCCTACAGACTGCAGAATGGCGAGTTAAATAATGAGTGCAATGCTTCCTCTTTGGTCAGTACATAAAAAGCAACAGATCATTTGGTCAGTGAAGATCACGTTTAGTGATAGCAGAGAAACAACTGCTGCCAGAAGACCCACGCTTACATTCAGAACAACATACACGCACGTGGTACATGTAGTTGAAATGTGAACAAAGGCAATGAATCAAAGAGACAAACAAAGTCGGATGAGACCATTTGGTCAGGAGTGTCCTCCTCACAGTGACGTCATACCAGTCCAGTGGAGTCCTGGTAAATCTCCGGCGTCTCTTAGCAGACACAATCATTACATTGTCATTTCAGGATGGTTACAGCTGCCTCTTGGATACAGGACACAGCCTTCTGGATGTCGTCCTCTGTCTGTTCGATGGTGATCACCACTCTGATGCTGAGGACGCACACAGGGAGCAGTCAGACACAACGAGGCAGTGCCAAGGCTAATGTCGCCAAAACAAATTGTTCTACTTCAACATTAAGACATACTGTCCACTGTAAGATAAATAAATGAAAAAACATGTTCTGCATAAACAGATTAGCCTTTAAGAAAGTATAAGTATCCTAGTCTCAGCCCCGAGATGATTGGATTCCAACTGAAGCCTTTGAAAAACACACCTCAGAGGTTCCATGATTTCCTACAACAACTAGACACTGTAGTTTTCAGCAAACCTTACTGACAACATGAGGAAATGGCATATTTACTCACCGTTGTCATATACAGGATGGTGAATGTGGGGCTAAGTCAAACTACAGTGTACAGTATGTGTGTAGTGTGTAACCCTTCAGACCTGTAATTACCATCCGTCCTGAGTGATCCATCACAAATGGTCAACTTAAAGTTCATGTGTGAACGCACCCCCTGCATCTTTAGATCTGATCACTCAGAAAACATTCTGAGGCGGTCTGAGACACGTGGCCACATACTTTTCAATGTGTGAATGCAAATGTGTTCTGGGCCACATTATGTAGGACCGCCTACTAAGCTGACGTCTTCTGACCTGCTACACTTTCATAATGAATCAAACAGATTTGTTTGTGGACACAATATCAACACTGACCGACACATAATGATTGATATTTTTCTTAAATGGGTAAAAGGTTTCTCCATAGCACAGCAGCGCATAGCCCATTGATTCAGTCATCTACTCCTGACCCCTCTCTCTCGACACACTCAAGACACCTTTGTAAACTTAGACTGGTTTAAAACAACATCATTTGACTGATGCAAAGAGCCGGTGTGAACAGGGTGATCAGCTGTGATGAACACATGGAACTTGATCGCCCGTCGGCTTGAGTCTACATGTGAGATTGTTTTGACGAAGACTTAGTCAATAGTTATTATCATTAGCTACAGCTAAATCCTTACTGGTGCCGCCAGGTGCTGTCATATAACAGACTGAGTGGACAGTGTGTTCAGTATATTGGTGAGGATTTAGAATTCATATTCTGCAGGTGGAGCCCTTTACCTTGGTGGGGGGAGGAAGCGCTCCTCTTTTTCCAGGTAGCGTGCGAGGGTCAGAGCCAAACCTCTTTCCAAACACTGACACAGCAAACATAAAAACGAAATAAAACACTTAGAACAAATAGTATTTATACTAAATGATATGTCACAATTTGATTTACGACTGTGGAACAATTTAGAAAACTTTTGCAAAATTTGAAAGCATATAAAATATTTCTGTCTCCATTTGTGTGAACAAACACAAATGTGTAAAAGCGGGAAATTCTAATGAGGAGTTTTTTTAAATCTGAAAAAAAGAGTCTCATCTTGATATTGCAATGCTGCTGATTAGAAGCTCCTCAACAGTTTCCAATAATCTGAACAAAACAGGAATTTGGGACGGGGGAACAATAGTGTAGGACTTACGTAATCTACAATGGAGCGGAGCAGCAGCATGTCAGCGTCTCTGGAGCCAGAACTTCTCTCGAGCTGCAAGTGAAGAGCCGGGGACAATGGCACTCCCACTAACTTCAACCCTGGAGTTCTGTCATACAAGGATAATCATGACACAACACTGACATCATTTCAACGTAAAACGCGGTGTATCTTTAGGTGAATTCCTGATGAACCCACAGAACCGACAGCTGAATTCGGAAAGGACAAGATGTTTGTTTTTAGGTCAGATTATAAAGAGGTGGCCTCTCATTTAGCAATGAGCTAAAACAATACAAGCCCTGAGTCTCATCCACTGAATGGTATGACTATAAGTATCACTGCTATTTATTAACATTTCATCCAACAAACAACACCAGCTGCCTTTTAACTCCACCCAGCCTTCCTCTGGAAGTATTGCTGACAGATTGAATCCTAACACACTGGGGTGGAGTACTGTGCTAGGGGGAAATAAGCAGGGACTTTCTAAAACATCTTTTCATTTGATATTCAATGTGCAGATTTGACTTTTGCAGGCTTTAAAGGTTCAGTGTGTAGAATGAGTTTCTTGCCTACCTGCAGTTTGTTTACTTGCTGTGCTTTGTCTCATATGTTGTGTTGTTACTTTTTCTTATGCATTGTGCCTGTCTGAACATTAATCTGTATATATTGCTTGTATGTGTTGACTATAACTACTACTAACAAGTCATTTTATTTCAATTTTAGGTTGCCATTCTAAAAAAAATGGCCCGGGACAACCGATGAAAATTTGCCAGTTGAGCTAACTCTGGCTCATTTACAGTCATTTTGCAGTTGATTAATCAGCATTGCCCCTGTCAAATAAACAAATAAATGAAATGATATCTAGTGATGAAGTTTAATGCTGCAGCTGAAGACTCCGCACCTCACCCTCACCTTCCAAACATGAAAGAGAACCTGTGGTAGCTTTCTCAAAAAAGGTGTTTAGTTTGTCCAGTCTGGGCTACTGTAAAAAACATGGCGGCCTCCGTATAGAGGACCCACTCTTGATGTAAATATAAAGTATTTAAATATAAAGGGCCCATTGTAGGCTAAAGAAAACAACAATTCCTACAATGTAGATATACAATAATCATCACTAGGATTATTGTATATTTAATCTCTGCCAAATGCCAATAGATCCATTTGACCTAAATTTTACACACTGGACCTTTAAATTAAATGTAGTTACTCCCTACACACACATTTTGTGTCTCTGAACAGGATAACTTTAAAATACTAATTCCCATGCAACAAACACACTACATTTAGTGGTGCAACCTCACTCACTTTTGTAAATAAGAAATTAGCTGAATTGTTTAGCACCTACAGACGGGTTATAAGTCCTTAGTGGATGTCCCCTAGATTGAGTTTAACCTGCAAAAGGCAACTACAAACTTTTAGAATAATTAAAATATAGACATATGTTCTCATTCAGCACTGTCTTTGTTGACAGTGAAAGACTGTAGTCAAAGAAAAAGAATCATATAGTACAGAAGAACTTACCCCTGTAAAGCCTTGTAAACCTGTTTGCACTTTTCCCTCAGGACAGCAAAAATATCTGCAAAGCAGATGGTGAAGATGAATGAGTGAAAACCACACTGCTTCTAATCAGCAAGACTTAGAAAATGATGAGTATTCTCTCAAATAACACCTCGTCACAAACTTCTCTGTACAGCTGAGGTACATACATGTCCTAATAATCGAGAGGTGCACAGAAGTGTTTTAGTATTTCAGAGCTTGTACCTGGATCCTCCTCCATGATGTTGAGGGCCTCGATGGCAGCAGCAGCCAACATGGGAGGCAGGGATGCAGAGAAACAGTAGCCCTGACCTGACAGACGCTAAAAAACAAACATCTTACTTTTTACGTCAGTAGGAGAAGCATTAAATCACCAGAAAAAACATGATATCTAAGTAAAAAACGAATAAATACAAAAAATAGAAAATAAAAATCAGTGGCTGCCTTTGATTTTGCATGAATATCAAGTCCATATTTAGCGAAAGCCCCTTAGGAAGCAGTTACAGTCCATACGGACAGGTCTGTGTTTCACCACAGCTTAACAAGACTGCTCAAGCTTTGTTCAGCTTCACAGGTGTTGGGGAGTGTTGGTGAACAGCTGTTCTGAAGACTGGGGCACTGGCTTGTTCTCTGCTAAACCGTTTGTTTTTTTTATACTTCTTGGAAGGTGTATCAATAAAACTGTTGTTTTTACCTGGTGGTCAATGACAAAGGAGCGTCCGCAGCAGAAGCCTCCAATGGAGGCCACAGCGTTCTCCATGTTAGCGCTGATCAAGTCGATGTCATCGATCTGCAGGGGAGCAGAGATGGTTCACTGTGGTTACTCAGATATGCTCTAAATGTTGATCAAGTATACCTTGGATCCAAACAACATGAGTGCCATCTCTTTATGTTTACTGAAAGAGTTTAATACCATTTAATCTGTTGGTTACATCAATGCATGCAATAAATCATGATAAGAAACCAGGAATTGTTGCTGTTCCTACTGATAAGTATGGGAGATTTACCCACTGAGTATATTGGTGTAAGCACCACTGCTCATTAGCTGCTCAGCCTTTAACAGTGTGAATCTACAGTATACCCTTAAAGCTGAATGCACTTACATTGACCCCAAAATGTTCGGTTACTCCTCTGCCATGTTCTCCCAATACACCAAAAGACAGGCTCTCTTCCAGAAAGATCCGCACCTTGTACTTGTACTTCAGCTCCACCTGGAAGTTGCACAAACACACCAATGGGCACCAGAGCAGAGACATACAGATGCTGTTCACACCTGGTATTCACATCAGTCCTGAGTGATCCCATCTCAAGTGGTCACAGGAGACACATTGAGGATGCGTTTTAATGTCAGGGGTGAACAGGCCAACGTAGCACTGAGCACTTGTGATGGGATCTCTCAGGACAGATGGTAATACCAGGTCTGAAGAGGGCAATACATCATATTACATTAGACACATCTGCCATGTTTGTGAGTTCCACAGCAGCAGTTCAACAGTATCCATGGCCCAAGAAAACATATTCAACTTATAATCAGGTTGCAAGGGAAATGAAAGGACAGAGGCTTATATGTTGTCTCAAACTTGTCATGGTGTTGAAGTAACAGTACTGAAACATATACACTGCTGAATGAGGTCAACATCATGCAAACAGCTTCAGCTCCTTGCTCTTAAGCCCACTGTTTGTATCTGCTACAGGTAAATGTTCCTTCATATGAGCTCTAAGGTAGATGTCTGACAGAGTTAAATAATGTTAAATGTTCCTACAGAGCACTGTCTGCTCGTCTTACATGTTCACTGTATCATAAACCATGTTCACCTTTTCCAAATGGGGGAAATGTGTGAAAAAAACACAACACCTCACACCAAACTCTTATTGTTGTGTTGAATCAACCTGTTAGTGTTGTCCTTCACCTGAGTAGGACCATTTCAGGTTGAAACATGGTGATATTGTTTGTGCTGATTCTTACGAGACATTGATGTGCAAGAGCCTCTTGATCATCACTAAATCACAGGCCCCTTGAAAGCATTTATTGAGCCTGGCCAAGGATATTAGGTTCATCATAGGATATCATTAGCAGCCTCTAGGGTCCATTAGTTTTCCATTTACCAGTTCGGGTAGAGGACAGATGTCCGCGGTGTTGATGTACAGCCCCTCCACGACAATGAACTTCCGGGTCACTCTAGCCTTACGAGGATTCTGGGGAAGACACAAAGTCTGGTATTTAACGAAACTTTGATGACAGCACAACAGTCATTAAAACAGGATCATACATATCTGCAGTTTAAACACTTGCAGCCTTAAGGTGACACCTGGCATCTGGCAATGTCCACACTAATACTACTTAATAATAGTATTATCAATAAAATGTTCATTAAAAAACAAAATAGATCTTTGCGTCTGTTTTAGAAAATAATCTCGGTCCATAGGTCTTTCCAGAAACAGGGATCACATGGTGGGAGCATGACGAATCAGGGCAAGATATGTTGTGAAGAGTAAGACCCAATCAATTGTCTACGTGGTTGTTTCCAAAAGTCTTTGTCTGTTTCTGTCTGTCCGGACTGAAGTGCAGCCCCAACTTTTAACATGATGTAGCCTCAAACTAAACAGCACTGTACTAACCTTCTGGTCCTCCAGCTCCTGCTCCTTCAGCATCCTTTCCAGATCCTCTATGTCGTTGTGTTTGAAGTATTTGATAAAGCTGCGGGACGCTTGAAGACCCTTCTGGATGGAGAAGCAGGCGGCCTCATCCCTGAACACACAATCAAGGACAAAAACATAAAACCAGGGAACACAAATCATTAACAGGCTGCGGATGGTGGATGTGTCTGTCTGCACTGAACCTTTGACCAGCTAAACCTGACTGACAGTCATTGTTGCTTTTTGCATGATACACGTTAGCAGAGACAAAGCTTACACAAAGATGATGTCACCCCTCTTGGAGTAGGCAGGGATTGCACTAGCAATGGTTGCAAAGCCATACGAATAGATGATGGCCTCTTCTGTCTTCATGAATCTGGCCAGATGGCTCTCCAACTCCAGGTGAACATCTTGAGGAGAAAAACAGGTAAGTGATTAATTTGCATTTACTATGACTATTTTCAATGACTTTCCAGGCTCAATTCCATGGCTATGGCCTAGTTTAAGACACTGATAAAGATTGAACAACAGTAAGATTTTTTTACACAGAGAACTATCAGTCTTTACAGAAGCTCACAGATAGAATACAGAGGCTTCTTAATGTAATTTAATGAGGATATAAGGAAGAATTGTGTTCTCTGTGACTCTGTGACAGCAGGTTTGTCTCATATTTTTATCATTGGTCATTTGTGCAGTAAAATTGTAACGCTGCTCCACAGATGACTCTATGTGGGGAAACCACTGCAAACAGGAGTTAAACAATATATCTGCTTCACTGAAAAGGGGCCTCGGCCCATTACTACCAGCCCTGGTGGCTGCCGCTGGCTCATCCCAACTCAGCCCAACTCAGCCCCAACCAGGCTCCATCCTTTTGACTGATGCTGGAGCCAGAATATACTGTAAAACGTATTCTTGACAGCCGCCATGTTTTCTACAGTCTGTTGAATTATTCCCAAATCCGACAAGAGGATGTGAACAGAAGATGAAAGGCAGATCTTTTTTTTGTTTTTAACTCACCAAAGGTTCCATAGAAGCCTCTTGGACCACATGTGCCCACACCATATTTCTTGAGTGAGGCCAAGGCCTTTTGCTGTCATGAGGAAGAGAAAAGAAATTTAAAAAACAACAAAAAAAGTAACAAAAAACCAAAACTATTTTTTTTCACCACACCAGAAACATAATAAATAATAAAGTAGTAGAAGTTATACTACAGGAAGTAAATCCTTAGTACTAACCTTAACCCGCTCATTGTCAAGGAGACCCAAGAAGTTAAAGGATGCAAAGTTAACACACTCTTTTCCATTGATTATGATTTTGTGGCTGGGAGGTCTGTAATGGAAAGCAGTGTGTAAACACTTCACTGAACACACTCACAGTATTGAGTTCAGATCACAACACAGTATCTAGTTTTCGTATAGGCACCATATCAGGGTTGTGCATACTGTCACCATAGTGTTATATATAATTATTTGTCATACATATTTGTCCTCATTTTCAGGCAGCCACACCCACTCACTTCACTGAGGTATTCACATTGAATTGCTGAGACATGAAACATGCTCATTTATTGTTGCCACAGTTCCATCAGTTAATTGCACGATGATGTTAGCTTTCAAACAAATCAAGGTATACAAAGACATGGCATGATGACTAAGTGACAACGTGACATGAAGTCTTTTTTTTGTTGTTTGGCAATAAACACATGGCTCATTGCGAGTTGGCTAGAACATGCACAAACACTGGTATGGTTAATCATGGGCAGAAAAGGAAAAGGTGAAAACAAAGATGTGTCTGTTTAAGCACCTGGACTACCCACTGACATTTACAGTATAAAGGATTCCTTCACACTTGTGTATTTTTAAAAGTGTGGCACAGGTAAGTTATAAGCAGGACATTTCACAAGTGAATCTCTGGTGGAACTAAATGAATCTCATTTACTGTTACTGACCAGCTGACATATACGTTAATATATTTGTAATAAACTGTAACCAGCCAATAATGTCAGCCATGTCAATTTATAAGTCAGGCTCTAGTCCGACCAAAATTTGACAACACAAGTGGAAAACTCCCTTATACCACCACCACCCCCCCACTGACTAAATCATTTTAATAGCAAACAATGACAAGTTTTCATCTCCATCTGGATCCATATGTGCATCCACACAGATGGTGATGCTTTTGAATGCAGGTTGTTACAATCCATCTTCTGCCACTGTCTGAGGGTGTAGTGGGTATCATATTGTCTCAGCTCTTCATTGACGCTAAATGATGTTTGCACTGAGTCAGTTATTCAAACTCTACATGTCTGTAGCACACAACACATGACATGTTCTTGTTTTTAACAATAAATTAAATGAAGCCATAAATAATGATAAATTCTATCTTCTATTCTTTATTTTCAGTGTCATCATTTGTATAGTGAGGTTTGGTGTTGCTCTCAAATTGCAGAAGTGAATTCTGTTCAGAACCATCCTGATGAATGAATCATTACAGAGCCAACTGTGATGATAGAGAATAAAGCTTGAATGAACCTTTAGCCCACGTGGACAGTTGGTTTCAGCCAAAACTTAAAAGCCCCATGAAAAGAAAAATGTATGTTCCCAGGTTTATTCCTGTGCCCCTTTGTTAACTGTACATTTCTCTCTTGTTATAAAACCAGAATATTAGTATTTATACATCTAAATCTCTGTCTTTTCTCTTCCTGTAAAACACGTTCAACTGTTTGACAACTCGTCCTACACTCAGGGCCATTTACTTATGCTGCCTCCAATCAGAAAGCTTTCTGGAAATTTTCACTCCCTGGCCCTGACTCTAACTTCTGACTGGCGTACATACGCTGTCTTAAAGTTGCAGGGTGTAGAATTTACTGACATCTAGTGGTGAAGTTTCATGTTGCAGCTGAATACCCCTCACCTCACCGTCCCCTTCCAAACATGAAAGAGAACCTGTGGTGACCTTCAGTTTTCATAAAAACTCAAAGGGTGTTTAGTTTGTCCAGTCTGGGCTACTACAAGAAACATGGCGGCCTCCATAGAGAGGACCCCCCCTGATGTGAATATAAAGTATTTCAATATAAAGGGCCCATTCTAGGGTAAATAAAACAACAATTTGTATAATTTAGATGAAACACACTCGTGAAAACATCACCAGGATTATTTTATATTAAATTTCTGTCAATAGAAATTTTACACACTGGACCTTTAAGTCCTCAACAACAGAGAGCAGGTTGACAACATGACCTTCTATGTTGAGCTGCTTCTTACTATCAACTCTGCCAAGGGGGCATGGAGCACCTTCAATGCTACTGGCTACTGTAAACACCAATCAATAATATGAAGAATCAAACAGCTCTGAGTCTATAAGCAGTATGTGAAGCAGAGAGATGTCCTGTGGGATTTACCCGGTGACAACATCATAGGTTAGGGATGGCTGCTCTTTGGACAGAGGGGGAACAAGAGGCTCTGGCTGCCACTCCTCAATCAGGTCCTCCTTTTCCTGTAACATAGATCCAGGTGACAGCTGTTTGTTGACACAGACACAACCACTGTATTATGTTTTTCAATGCACTGTGCTGACTTTACCTTCTCGGTCAGTTTATATGTCTCATGAAGTTTGTAGGTCTTGGAGAACAGAAGCCTGATGATCCAAAGTATGAGAATCCCCTCCAGGATCAGGTGATAAGCAGGAGCCTGAGGTCGACAGGGACAGAGTTAGACTGGAGTTAGACTGGAGTTAGACTGGTGTCAGACTGGTGTCAGACTGGTGAGTGAGTTGGACTCATAGTATCAGTTTAATCCTGTCGAAAACATAGATAAAACGTGTCTACAGACAAAAGTCCTGTCTTGGAATTGTGGTAATATAATAATTTTTGCAAATGTCTTACTATTCTTATAATAGCTGTGTTTCCAATAACTATTACTGTTGTTGACCAAACCACGTTATCTCATCTGTCACATTTACTTTTATTTTTTGTCTCAATTGACTTTTTTGGGGTCTTTGTGCATGGACAGTTAATTGCCTTATATGTTGTTTATTGTGTTATATTCTGTGAGTAGAAAAATACCAGTTTGGTCTGGATACAGTATTTGTCTTCAATCAAAAACTGCCACACAGGAGAGTGACTGACAGCAGACACTGTCTGCAAGAATACACCACCGATACATTTAGTCTTCCTCTGGGCTTCAGGGTGACGTCTTTCCTGACTGCTGTGTTGTCAAAGACCACAGAACTGTTAATGGTTTCTCTGATGAGCAGGCCTAGTGTAGCTTCTGGATAACGTAGCTGACTTGTTATGAGTGCAGTAATGCAATGCATGCACATATACTATTATTCCCCATACTTCTTATCGTCATTATTACTCGTCGTTCTTCTGCCTCAAATTTCATCCCACTACTCCTCCTGCAGCTTTTGTCACACATGCACGACAAATACATCAAAACGTGCGACTCGGTCGGGAATGGTGTGATCTGTCTATTCTAAGACTTTCGCCAGACGGTTCGCTCGTAAATTGCGACAAACAGTGATTTTCTTTTTTAAATGGGAGTTTATGGGAGCCTTCATCAAAGGTGTCTGTATTTGATGTCTTAGACAGTTGCAAAGGTGAGAGATATCACCTTTTTAAAGCGTCCTGTTTCATCATCCAACTCTAACCTATCATGTGTTTAAATGAGCACTGATATCTAATAGTTATTTCCCTGTCACTTGTGTGTTTGTAAACAGATTGATACGCTGTGGTTTAATAGGGTGCTTTCAGACTTGAAACTGAACTGAACGACAGAGAACCTCCAGTAGCCGTATGTATGAATGCACTTGTCTGAGTGAACGCCTCCAAACTTTTCTCCAGCGTTTTTCCAGCCAGCCCCCTAGTATAAAGCTCGAAGAATGTCCGAGGGAGCTGATGTGAAAAGAGAACACAGCAGGAGATTGTCTGCAGGCTTTACCGCAGGTGAGTGGGGGTGTCTCTAAAAACAAAAACGTTTCCAAAAAAAACAAAGAAAATAAATATCTCAGGATGAAAAAGCAGTGCCATAAACGTAGAAGACACCAACGAAGATGTCAAGAGAGTTTTGGGAGATAAGGGCAGATGCTGGTGTCGATGTGCTATGAACAACGGCCTCTGCCTGCTGCACCCCCCCTCGCCTGAACCCTCCAGACCTTTCTGTGTTGTTCTGAACACATCTGAGCGGAGAATCTCCTGATACGCTCATTATGTGTGAAGACAAACTCCAGAGAGAGCAGCCATCCTCAGGAGGTCATGTCTGAAAATCTATTTTGTGAGGATAAGTTTGACTATTACAGACTGAAGACATTGCCTCCCACATTCAAAGAACTGTTTGGGGTAAGGGTTAGAATTAGGTTTAGGTAAAAAGTACAGTAGGGGTTGGGTATTTAGTCATGATGGTTGAGGTTAGGGTGGGAATATATTGTGTAATAATCATAGCCAATATCAATGAGTGTTCAGCACAGGTGCAGGTCTCAGCTTACGAATGAGTTCTCTCCGAACCTGTCCACTTCAGGTTCGGAGAGAACTCTATCCAGTATGATGTGGTCCCCACACACATTCATAGTCTGATCGATACCAACCTAAGTGACTTAAGTTTGACCGCGGGTATATGGACCTTGGACATTAGTCCAATGAGTGCGCAGTTTAGTGGATCAGTTCCTGGAGGACTTCAACATGAGAAACTTAGTACTGCATGAACAGGAATGCTCCAGTTCAAATACAGCAACAGCAATCAGGCTATTTGAAGTTGAGAGGCGGCTGTGGCTCAGAGAATAGGGCGGGTCATCCTCTAACCAGAAGGTCGGCAGTTCAATCCCCTTCCATTCTGCATGCTGAAATGTCCCAGGCAAGATACTGCACCCCAAAACTGCCCGTACTCACAGAGAAGGTGCTGCACATAGGTGGACTGTATGAATGTGTGTGTAAAGTAGAGTGGTCATGAAGTACTAGAGAAGCGCTGTATAAATACTAGTGATGTGTGCTTCCGTGTCGAGGCTTTGAAGCATGTGTCGAGTAATCTAGGAAGATTTTTGTGAAGCGCGTATCGATTTGTGTTGATGACGTATGTGGTGACGTTCAAAGCACCGCGAGCCGGCCGTACCACGTGACTGAGTCAGGAAATGGTTCGCGGGTTTGGCGTGCGAATCGAAATATAAGGGGCAGCGAAACGCAATGGATCCCCCCCACCCCACCTCACATTTTGCGCGTTTGTTTGCTAAAAAAAAAAACGCCTGAAACCCAGCACTGTGGTAAAGTTGTTATTTTTAAATAAAAATTAATAAAATGTCCCACGTGTTACATGTTGTCCCTAGTAACATAAGCACATTCACCTCACAACCCTCTGCCCAATTTGTTTCCACTTTCCCTTTTGACCCCGCCATTGTATCATAAAGACAGACACCATATTAATAAGTTCATAATGTATGTATTGGCATCACAAACATCATTCATTCATTTATTCAATTCAAAGCTTCACACACCAAAGACATGGTGTCATTATAATCACTCTGCCTGTTTTACATTTATTGTCCACTTGATGGCACAGTGGAGCAAATGAAGCACCATGAAGCTTCGGCCCATGAGTGAACCAATTGGATGGAAAGCGTCAATGCTTCATGAAGCTTCATCTCGCCATCACTAATAAATACAGCCCATGAAAAGCAGGCAATTATCAGACATTGGTTCCATTCCCATTTTTTATAGAAATTCACCAAAACGCCTGAACACACGTGACGTTTAACAGCGTCTCCACGTTCAGCCGTCTCCACCTGGTTGTGACTGACAGCGTATTGGACCAATAGCAGAGAAGCAGAGTATTTCCGTCTTTGGAATGTTTGCAAATGTATCGGAAAATAACAACCATGGAAGAAAACCAACCCAAATCACAGGCTCCGACTATAGATTGAAAAAAATATATTTTTGTCTGCATCTAAGAAACGCCACACCTTGATTGTACAACCTAAACCCACATTTACTTTTTTTCAACATCCCGGGAAGTATCTGTGTTTGGTTGTATTCCTGTAACACACGTTACGATCTCACCAGTGCAATAAATAGCATGGCATGTGGTTAAACTCTTTATCTTGGCTTCTACGACAGAACGCCAGCAGCGGAGCAGCTTCAACAAATCATTTCTGCTTTTCAGACGAAGAAGGATCGGCGACGTTCACTCAAACTTCCTTGTTTCTTTACTTCTGGTCGTTGAGTGGCCGTGAGCAGTCAAACGGGAGCCGCTGATTGGCTGCGACACGTCCCTCAGGCCACCGTACCGACAAGTTTAACATTTACAGCTTCGGACTAAACTAAAAAAAAACACGACCGGACTTCGAACAACCGAGGAATCGAACCTGTGAACGTCGGGGCTGGATTCTGCTCGACAGAGACCCGCAGAGGAGACACGTACCTCATAAAACGCCTGCACCATTTCCACCAACACCCACTGCTGCCCGGACGCCATGTTCAGCTTGCCTGTGCAACGTCAGTCAAGCTGCGTTCACGTTCTACAAGAAAAGCAGGACATCTGAGCGTCCATCCGTAAAATACTTAGGTAATAGTTTCAAATTGGCAATAGTAATGAATAAAATACAGAAGCCAGTTAAAGGTCAAATATAACAATTATAACAAATAAATGTGAGCTTGTACTTTCACGCATGCTCCCTTTGTTTCTGAAGGGGGTTGGCAAGTTTCACATTATAATTATTATTCATTTTAGACCGTCATAATTACAACACTAACACAAACACAACACATGCTGTGTGAGCGCCATGTCCTGAAATAATCCTTCATATTTCTGTCAGTGATCTTTCTGTGCACCACACAAAACCACACTTATAAAACAAGACCTACTGTAAACAGATTTGAAATGCAACCATCTCTTATATACCCAACCATAACAGGTAGCAACATTAAGCTGCTTCCCAAAAGTTTCTGATTGGTTAGACTGTAACCAGCTCACTGTCCCAGTGGCCACTAGTCAGCTAGCCGAGTTACAACCAGTCGAAAAAAGCTTTTACTCTGAAACTGTTAGAATGGTCTTTCACCCAGGCCTGCAAGGATTTACAGACTTATACCAATTCGGCTTTTTGTAAAGAATGAAAAAGTCAAAAATACCTGTTTAAACATTTATTATAAATAATCAGTTAATATAGCCATTGTTATTTCTTTTTGGGGAAACAAATCTTTAAACTTAATATTCTTTTCAAATCCTCAAGTCATTAAAAAAAAGGAAAACACAACCTCACATTGTAATTATGAGTTAGAATCTCATTATTATGAGAAAATGTATTATTATAATAGGTGGATGCAATACATTTGAGATAAGTATCTTGTAATTATGAGGTTGTTGTGAGAATGTCTCCATCTCTTTCTTTGGTGATTGTAACCCACTTATATAACAAATGCAAGTATAGATTCTAGTGCTGTGAATCATTAAAGCTAACCAACACTTTACTTGTTTTAACATCAATATCATGAATGTGTTTGTATTGCTGAAAAAATAAGATTACTGAAATCCAGAAGTCTAAAAACGGCTACTGCACTCATGACACATTTTCTTTATTAATTGGTGACAGTACCAGAGCCAGTCTCATTCAAAGCAGTTTTGCCAATTTTCTCCAACTATTATTTAGCAGATTGTTCCTTTTACCTATAAGCATGTGGGTATGGCATCAGGCTGCAGTGCACTGATAAGACGTGGTCCTGAGGAAGACATGTAAACATCATAATAACTATGGCGATGTAAAAAGCGTATATAATAATATGCAATTATCGCTCTCACACACACGCACACACACACACACAGCAGCTGATGCTGCTGCTTGCGGGACAGCTGCCGTCCACATTCCACCTGGCTTCACACATGATTAGCAGAGTAACAGAGTATTAGATTCATAGATTAGCTGAGTTGCAGATGGTGACTCTGCAGTATACTGAAACCTGCAACGCAGTAATTAAGTAAGTAGTGAATAAGTAGCACTTTGTGTAAAACCATCAACATAGTAATTATTTGAATTAAAAATATATACATATACATATATATAATATTTCATTTAATTTCCTGTCGTTATTTCGAATTTTAAACCATTATTCAGGTATTTTCGGTGATTGTTCTTTGGGTCATTGTCATTTTTTAAACCACATAGCTTGGCATTTACAAGGTAAAATCAAACCCAAAACCCTAAATATGTAATACTGAAGTAAATTGTACATTTTCCAATGTACCAAATCACAGCCAAATTTTATTCAGTCTGCGGTTTTCCCAGCTGGATGGACACCGTTGTCTGACTAATTTACAGCAGCATTCTTGGACTCAGTTCTGTTCTTGTACGATTACATCTAGATCCATTCGTAACAGATTCTAGCTTCTGTCAGGTCGGTCTGGATTGGGGTCCTGCAGAGTTTTAATTGGTCCACCTGTTTTTACTCGTGATCCACAGTCTCATTACAAGACACACAGTCCATGGCTGTCTGCATTCAAGCAGATGAGAGGTAAACTTACATCGGGTCCCACGGGTCTTGAATGTCAGGATGAGGTTCTGTTATAACCTATTTCTACATGCTTCTCCAGCCACAGCTCTGCCAACTGTATTGTCGACGCAAACGTACTTGCTTTTGACCCAAGGCACATTTTGTATTGTTTTTGCTCCAGACTTGTGTTGCAGTGGACAGGATGATAAATGTGGAAAATTCCGGGGTCCTGACTGCGCAACACCTTTAATCCAGAATTTATTACTTTTGTGAACAAGTCCACATCTTCCAATCCCCAGCCGAGGATTGAGGTGTCGAAACCTCCAGCTTTGAGCAAATCACTCTTGAAAACACACGTGATTCCAAAACCATAATCTCTCCAGAAACCACTTTTCTTGGTGAGCACAAATTGGTTTTCTCTGTGGGACTTCTCAGCATACACTATCTTGGGGTTGTACTGACTAAAGACAACAGGGAAATAGACCTGTCTCCCTTGGACAGTGTTGTCTCTGCAGCGCTGCAAGGCATCGCCACTAAATATAAGATCAACATCACAGAAGAACAGCAAGGTGTCGTTATCAAGCTTTGAGGAGCCCAGCTCCAGAGCCAGGCCTCGGGAAAAGTTGCCTGGGACGGGGATTATAGAGAGGTCCGCTGTGGGATACTTCCTATAGTAGTCATTGATTAACTGAAAATGTTTTCCACTGTTCTGATTGCTCTCACTGTCCACAAGGACAACAGAGAGCTTAACATTTTGTTTGGTTATCAAACAGACCTTCTCAAAGTTCTCCATAAAGTGGACAAAGGTGTCGTAGCGACCAGACAATGGAACGACAATGTTGACCTTCCTCTGGCTTTGCTTCCACATTTCCCTGGTTGATTCATAGAACTGGAAGGGGGACAAGAACTTCAGGGAGTTGGACAGGAAGGACAGGGATTGGGATTCAGAGTTGATGGCAGCCACCAGTTCAACCACATCCAACTCTTCAGTTTCAGAAAAGAAGGGTTTGCTAAAGGGCTGCTGAAGGTAAGCGTGCCGCCTCACAGGCACTGTGATTTTGCGTCCCTTATGTTTCTTGTACAGCAGCAGTAAATCTAAGATGTATTCAGCCCCATGCATTGGATCCACCCTGTAGTAGCCATATTGAATCTCTTTAAAGTCAATTATACGGCCACGTGTTTTTGAATTCGTATTAATCATTTCCATGACCTGTAGAATAATGTCTTCTAGTGCAGTCCAAAGCAAGTTCCCAATGCTTTGCCGCACAATCTTGTTCTCAACAGCAGAATAAATGTGGCGTCCTGTCAGGAAATCCCACTCAATGACATCATTTCTCTCATTGGGCTGATAGCGCATGTAGGAAGGTGGCGGACCCAGTTGTTGATCCTCCCACAGCACTTCCGTATCACTCAGGTAACTCATAATCAGACCGTCACGGTGGAGCAGGATGGTGCGATAACGAAGCTCAGAGATCTTACGGCTCAGCGTGAAGCTGTGCAGACGGTACTGGTAGGCTGGCTTTTTGTTGGGGTGCAGTGTAATGGCATTGTGGATCTTGCTACTGTGAAGTTCTTCAATGAAACCTTTCTTGTTGTGTTCATAGTTTTCATAGAAGAGCTGCTGCATCTGTGAAAAGAGTTTGAACACCATGAGCATGGGGGATTTCCAGGCACAATTTCCAAAAACACTCATGACTACTTGTGCCATTTTACAAGTTGATAACTCTGATAAACAGATGACCTCTGTTTAATCAAAGCTCTTTTTCATTGCAGATGTGCTGCACACAACAGCAACAGCAACAGTTACACAGGCTCACAAATGAAAACTCCAAGGACATATACAAATAGAGCTAAACTTGTTTTTCCTGTTTCTGTCACTCAATGCATTTGTTTTACATCTGCTAATATTCACTTTTCAGGAGATGGGAAAAATAAGGATAAGAGCATGTGCCATGTACAGTCATCAACAGCAGTAAAACACAGCCACAAAGCATCTCTCTCCATAACAGTCGTCAGTGAGGTGTCAAAAGGTCAATTAGTTCTGTTGTAGTATTTGATGCACATTAAAACACATACACAGCATGTCACCCAGTATACACGCCCTACACTGTGCTAGATTTTGGAAACTAACATCTGTGGGAGGTTTTTTTTTGCTTTAGGATTCTCCTTGTAGTAGTCCTAAGAAAAATACAAAAGTGTTGCCACCCCAGTACAAAGTGCTTGGTTACTTTGGAAAATTAAAGATCACCATTATTAATATCTGAATCCCACAGAACTGATCAAAAACACCCACCGTCACTAAATACACACTCGTATTCCATGAGCCTGATAGAACAGAAAGAACACTGGCTCAATCCATACCTCATACGACCACACACACTGTGTTCCACCAAAGCGACGCACACAGCGGCCCACTTCCACATCCTCATGGGTGGTATACATCTCCCTCAGACAGGTACTGATGTGAGGGACCATCCTGCGCAGCACCTCTCGACTGAAGATCATCCCAGGGCCTCCCATGCAGAAGTTCTCTCCGGGCTCTAGGGCCAACTTGCCCAGCTCCTCAGCCATACCGAGGCCCGTCTGGCCAAGGTAAAGGGGCTTGCTGCTGTTCAGTGAGCGCAGGAACAGCTCTAGCTTCTCACCTGGAAAAGGGTGAGGAGTGACAAATTAAAATGGGCTTTTTGACAACACGTCATCCTGGGCTGGATAAGGCTGGATATGTTTAAATTACTTTGCTCAGTATAAGCACATCTTTCTACAAAATAAAACTAGTTCAAACTAACAAAATTATCTTATCCTAGAAATATTTATTTATTTATTGAGCCATTTGCATGCAAACGTCCCTCTCACATGGATATACACGATATAATACACCACAAAATACTGTTGCTGAAACATTTGTCACACATGAACATAACTTATTAGAATACACTGGGATTAAAGTCCCACGCTTACAAAGAAAATAAGAGTAGAGCCACTAGGGGTTCCCTTCCAAAACCACAGCTCATGTTTCTTTGATTAATTCATCCATTTTAGGAGCAGTAAGAATAAGGTGGACTTTCTCTATGGTCTGACCTACAAACAGTCTTTTTTCATCGGGGAAAAAAAGTAAACCTGCCTATACTGAATGTTCTGAAATTATTATTAATCATTAACTGTCAATTTAAAGTGTTCAACAGGTTTAACTACTTCAATAGACATTTAGTACTGAAAAATAACTAAGGCCCTATTCCTAGATATTGTCAATCAATCATTAACAAAGCCATCAATTTGATTAACTACGGTAACACTAAATTAACTACGGAGATCTGGGAACGTCACTACAACAAAGTGTGACAGGATAAGAACCCCAGCAGTCAGACGACCACACAGGTTGGAAACTAACTAAATGTTTATGAGGTAAAACTGAATTTAACTCCCTTTAAATATTGGTAATAATAGTTCCTTCCTGTGTGTACAGTGAGTAGCCTATATCAGGAGAGCTGCAGTTGAAGGAGTCTGTGATGGACTAAACAGTGTGTGTGTGTGTGTGTGTGTGTGTGTGTGTGTGTGTGTGTGTGTGTGTGTGTGTCTAACCTGCTGCTTTGTTTCCAACCTGCTCAGCTGTCTGACTGCTCATGTTTCTGGAGCCTCTTGTGGCCATATTCCCACAATTAATGTCAAAAGCTACAAAAAAGATGACCACCTTTGCATGAGCCCTGACTGTGTGTTTGCGGTGATTTGCTTGAACACATTTAGGGATAAACATCCTGGGACCTCCTTTACCATGTCCCTAAAGATTTGACCCATTAGGAAGTGAGGGCTTTACCTGATACCTGTTAAATCCGCCCTGCTTCTAAGGTCAGGGTCAGGTCATCAGTTATTTAAGATTAGACAGATTAGACATTTAAGGTGAGTTAAATAAGGTAGCGATCAGGGCTTGGCTTGGTGTCAATAAAATAGGAACCCCTTTATTTCACATGATCTGCAAACGTTCATTTATTTTAGACTATAACAACATAATGTCCCATTATAAATATCAATCTTCAAACCTTACTTCCATACCTCCCCCCACACACACACAGTGTCCATTCACGTGCAATTTGTGTTATCTTACAGTTTTTGTCAATCGTAATATTAATTCAATAGCATGTGCAATACTTCAATATATATGCTCCTTTTACAATACACGTATAGTTTTAGTTTAGTTTTTATCTGTCACTTCTATGTTGGACTTCTGTCACTGCACTCTATTACATTATATATCGTTGTGTACTGTCATCTAGGAGCAAGCTGGCACAAGAGTTTCCTTCGGGATAAATAAAGTTTGATCTCATCTTATTGCCAGAAATAGCTGCATTCTCAGAATAGTCACCTTTTATATAAACATCATCATCCGCTCGCATGAACCACTCGTATTTATCCAGGTAGTGGTCGTGGATGTACTTGAGCATCATGAATGACTTCTTCTGTGGCGGGTACGAGTCGTCCACACCGGCCAGGGAAACCACCGGGACGGGGGCGGGCAGGTGGATCGCCCCGGAGCCGGTGCTGGAGAAGAACTCCACCGTCCCGGGTACGGAACTCGTCCAGGTCCGGTACGCGGCGACGGCGCGGGAGCCCAGATACTTCTTGGCTGTCATCACACCGACGTAGAGGAACCGCCTCGGTGTGCCGACGGCTCTCCCGGTGTCCCCGCTGCTGTTTCCCCGACTCAAGACGAAGTCCTCGCCCGGACTTAGCTGCGGGCTGTCCCGGGCTTTGCTAGCCGCGCCGTTACCGAGGACGTCGACTGGACCGTTACCGATGGAGGAGTCTCTGTAGTAACACGCGGGGGACTTCTTCCTTTTGCTCTCCAGCACCTGAGGCACGATGAGCCACGAGGACGCAGTGAATCCCAGGAAAACGCCAAAAATCACGGTGGTCCACGGCCTCCTCGGCTTCAGAGCCATGTCTGTTTCCCCTGCGGAGAGCTGAGCTCTGCGGTGCCTGCGAACACATGAATGCTGCCGCTGTCTGGAGCTGCTGACGTGTACGAGCACCCGGCGGCTCCGCGGAGCTCGAGCGAGGCCTGGGTTGTCCTACCTGACGTGGAAACGCTTCCCAGCTTCTGGACGCGTAACGCACGGGGCTGAGCAGACACGGTGTCCGCTTTAAAGTGTCATCGTGTCCCATCCGAGAGCGTCCTACAGTCCCTCCTCCCCCACCGCTGCACGACACTGACTTACAGCCAACTTCCAGACTGACAGCCGCGCTGCACCTCCACATGTCCCGCCTCCAGTCCAGTGGCACATTCTCCTGTCTCGTCCAGCATCCTCCTCTCCTTCATACTTTTTTACTCTATTCATCTTTTTTTTTATCTTTCATATCCGGTCTCTCTGCTGGAGATAACAAATACATCACACAAACCAGTTGGGAAGAGTTCTGTTCTTCATGTCTATCTCCTCTTTTCTGTTTCCTCCCTTCATCTCAGTACCAACTGTCTGTGGAGAGGAATGACACATTTGAAGTCTTTAAACGTTTCTTGGGTCCACACAGAGGTTATCAGATCACGGTTGGACAAAACTGTTCATCTACTCCCATGACATTTGTTATTGTTTCCCAGCTGACTCTTTTGGTTGGAGGATCTCTGTATCCATTCGTTGGCAAGCAGCTGTCTATGACTTTCCACTTGTCTTAACTTGATGTGCACACATCGGCCATGTCCTCAGGGCCCCTAACACACTGTCAAAGTCTGAACCTGTATCACTTTCGGCTTCACAAGCAGCGAATAGATTGACTGATCCTCTCCCTCCATCTCTTCTTTGCTCGTTCATCGTCTAAGTGCTCGACTTTGGGTGGAACCCTCAATGCATTTTGAGGAGATTTTGACATCAGTGGCACACATCTCCTCCTTTGGCCAGCTGGATATCTGAAGACTGCTATTAGTACATGTCAATAATACTGGAAAGCCTTATGTAAATACAGTCCATTTACCATATGTGTTCTTAATTGAGGTTATCAGTACACTGTTGGAATTGTATAGTCAAGTGCTTTGAGTTGTAGGCTTTCTAGTCATCAATTCAGGGGGTGTTTCAGTATCTTGCCTCAGGACACTTGCACCATGATCATCATCATCATAATCATGTACATCCTCTTCTTTGGTTTTTTTATCGCAGGTTGCATTCACAAAATTGCATCAAAATTGTAATCTTTTGCTGTGCATACTGAAGGACAACAGGCTCAGCCAATGTTTCAATCATAATACTTGAAAAATAAAAAAACTCTTAAAAACCTGCAAACGCAACGTAGTGTTGTCTTCAAAGCATCGACCAGTCATGTCTTTACTGCGCAGATAGTAACTGGTTGTGCACAACTTATGTATCTTGTGTGCCCAAGATAAACAAAATATTGTTTTCCACATGCATACTGATAACATGCTGGCCCTAATCGCATCCTTCTATTGGTTGCATGTTTATTCCTGATGGTTAAAATGTTTATGTTCATGTCACACTGAAGACAGAGCAGATACATAGTGATTCAATAAAGAAATAACATTGTCATGAGTCCAGTCAGCGGACCTCAGAGATCAGAGATCAGAGAACAGTGACAGGGTTGTTAAAGATTCAGTGTGTAAGATCTAGGTGAAAGGGATCTATTGGCAGAAATTTCATATAAAATAATCCTAGTGATGTTTTCACTAGTGTGTTTCATCTAAGTTGTATAACTTGTTGTCTTCTTTACCCTAGAATGGGCCCTTTATGTTTAAAGGCTTTATATGTACATCGGAAGGGGGTCCTCTCTACGGAGGACGCCATGTTTTTTACAGTAGCCCAGACTGGACAAACTAAACACCATTTGAGTTTTTATGACAACTGAAGGTTACCTTTCATATTTGTAAAGGGAGGGCGAGGTGAGGGGTATACAGCTGCAACATGCAACTCCACCACTAGAGGTCACTAAATTCTACACACTGAACCTTTAATTGGTGAAATTCACGTTTTTATGCTGACTCACATATTTCAACATATATTTCATGTAGATATCTCCCTAAATGTTTGTCAATATTAGAACATGTCTACTACTACTACTTTGTTAAGTTAGACCATAGCTGTGACCATGTAGGGTATGTGACACACCCTCATTTAGCCAGTGTCTCTTTTTTAAAATAATATTTATTGGTTTTCATAATTTAACAGGACAACAACCAACAAATGTGTCAATCAACAATACAATAAAATATATACACAATATCAGATTGTAAACCAAGCTAGAATATTACAAATAAAATAATTTTGCCAGTATCATGTTTGTATTTGTATATTGAATGTTTGTCCGTTTAAGAATATTCCTTTTTAAACTGGTTGGGGTTGCATCTTTAGCTTAACTGTAACACAGAGCATTTTTAATCAGTTATTACGGTACCATCTAAAAGATATAAGTTTATGAATCAAATAATATGTTTTGGGGGTGGGGGTGAGGGGTTCACACAGGACCATACACTGGTCTTATACACATTTTTAAGGTTACAGTTTAAATCATGCATCGAATTCATGAATTTATTGTTAGAATCGCTAGAACGAAATCTGGAATATCGTGATTTCATGTTTTGGTAATGTTTATATTATAATGTGCAGTAGAACATTAAATGGACTCTTGAGACTCTGATGTCCTGATTTCCCCATGTATACAATGAGATTCCATCTGTGACGGTGTCCCTCCTGTTAGGTTTGCAGTGGATGATCCCGGAGCCTGACAGAATGTTCGGGTTAAGGTGATATCAGTCTGGTTATTGGGCAAGTGGGGTAGTGGTGGTTAGTGCATGCTGCCTCTTCACACTCCTGACCCCTGGAGGGAGCGAGAGCACTGAGCAAGAGTGAACATGGATGACAGGGCGCAGAGAGAAATTAGCAAGATAATGAATGTCCCTGAACTGCTGGTTCTATAAATAAGATTTTAAGATTGGTAGGACGTGATTCCTATCTACACATCGTTGGATTATGTCGATTCTGTAGAATGTGCGATGATAAGAAGTGAGGAGGTGATAGACCAGCAGATGGCAGCAGCATCCAGGCTGCAGGAAGAACGGCTTCTTTTGCTCTTTCATCAGGGCTGAATTCAACATGGTCGCATTTTACAACACAACTTGTTCAAAGGTTCATATGTGCAAACTACCTTAAAACCATACTGCAGGGGGAATCTAACCATTTCAGTTGAAGTCAGTGTGTTTTTGTACTTAATCCAAAGTAACATGTTTTCAATATGGTATGGAAGCAGAGAGGAAGGCTGGGGAAAGGCTACAGGGCATCTGAATACAATTATTATTAAATATTATTACTGATTATTATTATTATTGCCATAACATTTGATGCCACAAATGTGTCGGCTTGGTTTTATCTTAACCTGGCAACCCCAAACATGTTCTCACTGATGGCTTATGATTCATCTTTGCACAATTGGCAAATCAATTAACCATTGGTTACAACCAATAAACCTTATTAAACAGACTGGTGTGTTGCTTTGTTCTTAGCCATGATAAGTCTCTTATTTAAACTGAAACTGTTCAAAGTGATTCAGAAGATCAGGCACAAAGGAAAATCCAAAGTTCTTACTCCATCTGGGACGGTGTTGCATCAATGAAGGGTTTCATTCAACCAGCAAAATACAAGAGTTTCCTCCTTGAAACAAAAGCAAAAATATAACTATATATAATATATATAGGGATGATTGTTATTGTTTGTCCACCGTGTTACACACCAGAACCACGGAATAGATAAAGCAAACCTTTGTAGAAAACACAATCAAAATGTTTGTCAATGAAACAGAAAAAGAAAGAAATAATAATGATAATAATATATTATATGATAATATTGTTTTGAACGTTTCTCTTTAGCAGATGTCATTTCAAATTCAAAATGATACAAACGACAAAACACCACTTATCTGTGATTTCACGTGTTGACTTGTGTGCGGACTGAACGTGTATTTGGGTACAGTAAACATTGACACATTGAAGTTTGAACTAGAAGACAGAAGCAGCTGAGACCAGGAGCTCGTCCTCCGACCGTCCGTCAAGACATCGGAGGAGAAAAGAGAAGCAGCCATTGGCGGAGGGGCCGGTGACGTCAGCAGCCGCCGCACAGCGTTTTGAGGATGGTGAAAGTTCGTCAGTGTGCGGACGACTCGCTGCTGGAGACTGAACACGGAGAGAACCAGTGAAGTGGATGAGCTCGGCTTTGTTTCTGTTTATCAGCTGTGGGACATATCAGCATCACCTCCACAGCACGGACCCCCCGCTGCTCTCACACACCAGGTAAGAAGCTCCTCTACACAGGAGCTGAGCGCCTCAGGGAAGTGAAGCTGCGGCTCAGTGACTTCTCCCTCAACACGCTCATCTTCTTCACACTGATCAGCCTCTGCGAGTCGAGGTGCAGCTGATACCTGAGGGTTCATATAATCGAAATATATGATATCCATTTAGTACTGTGTATGTACATGTATGTATACACAGATATATTTTAAAATGTTACATATTTATAACAGGCAAATCCAATTACACACAGACACACACAGTGTCCATGACTTCAGAGGACATAGCATTGATTCACGTTCATTTCAAAGACACTTCTTCTGACCTTAACCGTAGTTACTACTTGCCTAACCCTAATCCTAACTTAAACCTAAACCTAACCTAACTTAAGGCAACTCTTCAGGATCACCAGGGCGCTTCCTGGTGGCCTAAGGTTAATTTTGGCCTGAACAGCTTGATGAGTGAGAGAATAACAAGTAGTAATGGTTTGATGGACCTCCTGCACCGGGTGCACACCTCACCTGACAGCTGCCTTACTGAACTGATAATAATCATCCATCACTGATGAGCAGTCACAAAAGTAAAGAGTTTTACAGTCATGTGATTTTTGGTTACCCATGTTCAGAGTGAGTTCAGTTTATTATGACTATATAGTATATAGAGTATAGTGTTTGCTATCAATATATTATATTTATATAACATAATATATAGGACTTAACCCTCCTAACCCAGTAATGTCAACCTGCCCCTCTAATGATACAAAAATGTTCAAATGGTTTTATACAATACCTGGAATGGAATATAATTTTTTGTATTTGTTGTTAAATCACAAATGTTTATGATCTGGATAACTTTCCTCCAAGAGGAACATAGAGGCCAAACCTATGTCGACTCTGGTGCCTTTTATTTAAGAAAAACAGCCTTAGCCGACAGAACCAGTGGCCTGTTGGTTTGTGTGAGGTTGGTTGGTTGTGTAGTTTATGTTTGATATGCTCAGAATTGTGGGATCTTTATTATGAATATAAATATTAATAACTAATTATATTTATTCAATTATTAGTTCCGATGATGTACTTTAAGTTTCTTGGTGACTTTAGTGCAACCCAGTGGGAGGAGATGTGTGGTAGAGTGTGTGGCAGTGGACCAGTGACTCAAATGGTGGAACTTGTGTAAAGTTTTCCCACATCTTGAATTTTTATGTTCCTAATAAAGTGCTTAATCAGACTTAAACAGAAAATGTGATGCGCACAAATAAACGTCAGAGAATACATTGTCGTGAGAATAACCAGAACACTGATTTAACTCAGCAGAGTCTGATCTATCTCAGCAACAGTGTTTTTCCAGTGCAGCTGTTAGCATGTCCAATCATGTCATAGGACATTTTGTTTCTCAATAAACTTTAGTGGCTTGTTTTCAAGTTCATATTTAATCTGACGTTCATTTTCTGGTCTTAATGAATGTCTGAAATTCACGAGGATTGCATCTTACTTTTCTTTGTAATGTGTAGGAAGGCATTGGCTTTGTTCCCAAAGGATGCCTGAGAAAGTTTGGAAAAAGTTTGACAACATAAAGGGGGGATGAATTCTAGAGCTACAATGAGAGGAATATGGTTGAAGGTGGAACAAAAGGTGAAAAAAACATATTATCTCTGTAGTTCCTCCACCATCCATTGGCATCGGAATAGATCACAGTGCATGAAGCTGGACATTTATGTTATTGATATAAGCCTGTAGGAAACATGAATGTAAAAGATACCTACAGCGGAATGACAACAGATGAAACCATGTATCTACAGAACAATAGTTACAACCCCCATTTGAAGCCGAAACTAGGCTTTGATGGCACATGGCTAAGACTCGTGATTGTTGTTTCATTTATCAGATTTAGTTAAAACCTTAACAGGACTGCCTCAGTCTGAGACCAAAATCTGCATCCTGTTTGGTAAGTTAAAGGCCTGAAGTTACATTTTTGCTTTATTTCACCCATTACCAAATAGATAAGTAATGCCACTGAGCATTACTTATCTAATTGCAGTACATATAGGACTCGATTGAAAAGAGAACATTCTTGTTTCCTTTCATTTGAAAACAACCAAACCCCGACCTGAGTGTCTGGTGAATATAGCTGCTCAGTAGGCAGGCTGCCTCACATATAGATTCCTATGCTGTTTTTCACAGTAGACATTTTGTCCTATCATTGTAGGAAAAGCAGCAAAGTTTATAACAGATGGAAAAAGTATGAACATAACACCAATGTTGAAAAAGCCTGGAATTTTCCCGTAAGATGTTTCCTGATAAAATCAAAGTGATAGATTGTCACACATCTGTTGGATTTCTACTTTTCGCTGATGTGGTTTGCATCTCTTTGAATCTATGAGATTTACGTGCCACTGGGGTCGTATTGTAATCTTGAACCACAGACAATGCATTTCAAAGGTGCAGTTTACGTTCTGCGGATCAATCGTGTGTCCTCTCATGTAGCTGTTCCACATATGCCACCTGTTACTGGTAAGAGTAGGAAGAGACTCATTGCAGAACGACTGAACAAATAGTCCTGAGGGACTTGAATGGGTCTAATAAGTTGCACCTGCCAAAACCATCTAGACACACGTTCCCATTTTTCCAGACCACCAAGCACAAGTGTTATGGGATAAACGGTGAGGAGAGGTTCGTTAGACACGACCATGTAAACAAGGCTGCAGACCTACATGGTTTGTTAATCATGTTATAATATTATTTATCTGCTCATGTTTAATGTCTTCAGTCTCTGGGTAGGCTGATGATTAAATAAACTAGAGGTTTATGCTTGCCAGTGAAATTGAGTTTGTAGTTTATAAGTAACCCATATTGCTTTTAAAAACTTTGACAGAATTCTTTTTATCATCAGCAAAACAGTTCATTTCACATCCAAAATGCACTAATACAAACAACACACTTCGAACACAGGTCAGAATCAACTCTCGTACCAGAACACATTTGTCTCCAATTTGTGACTCAAAACACACTGACCTGAAAAAAGTTACAATGGGTAACATTGTAATACTGTTAGCGCTGTTCTCTTTGAAGTAGCTTATCTGGTCCAGAGCCATCAAGTCCATCATATTGTTGTAGGAAGCTGCTGAGAGACCAGCCACTGGTGGACGAAGGCCTGTAAGGCTGTGAGCCAGACGCGTATCCCTGTAAAGAGCATGTAGCATGTTGGGTTCAAGCATCTAATGAAGAAGAGTCATTAGGAGATTAACCAGGGAGCAGCCAGATGACATCAAGCCAAATTTTCAATGACTAGGAAGAAACTGTTTGGCACTGTAAGGTAACCAGGAAAGAATAGTGACCTCTGGATGGACTGCTGCCACCTGGGAAAAGACAAATGGTTACAAGGGGGGAGGATGTGGACAGAACATGACTTTGACACAGGAGCCAGCCACACACACACACAATGCATAGTCTTGGTGAGATTGAAGCACAGCTGGGCCAGGAGAAAAGCTTCAGTGCAAGGAGCCTCCAGGAGCTGGTTGAGGTGAATTCAGATCACTCAGAAAGTGTGGGGAATCAAAGCCCCAGGCAGAATACCTCAACCTCCACATCCACACTAAATGACTTCTACACACAGGCAAGCAGAGCTGCAGACATCACCTCCAAACAAAGAAAGTGCCAGCTCAATGCACGATTCACCACCTTACTTGTTTCATAGTTGTGAGATGGACGAGGGCAGTGCAAAGACAGTCAGGATAAAGGGAGGCAGACCAGTGTGATCTAGAGTTCCTTCATCCTGTGGGTTAACAGATGGGAGTAGTGAGTATATGAGGGCAATGAAGGCCATAGCCAGGTCAAATCCAGGACCAAATAGTATTTCCCATGGGGACTACAAGAACTCCCCCACATCAACAGAAGGGTTCCTCAGCAACGGGAAGGTTTCTTGGACTTATATGGAGGAAGCAATGCATGCCAAGCAGCTGGAAGAGAGCTGAAGCATGAAGAGGATCAAGAGACCTTCACAGTTCCACACCATCTCTCTGCTAAAGGGGAGAGCAAGATATTCCTGGCCATACTTGCTTGTGGAAAGACATTGTACATGCTGGAAAACAATGACATCAACAGCACCTACTGTGCTGTTGATGTCATTGTTTGGTGCTTTTACAGTTCGTTGTATGTAGATTTAACAGTAATAGTTTGCGAAATGGAGTAAAAATACTGTATATAAAGATGGACGACCAAAGTGAAGTTAGTGAAGTGAAGTTAAAATGTCTTGATCGTTACCTGGTAGTTGGCTGCAGTGTAGGTAGTAAATCCCGCCTCTTCCTATTTTGTGGTTTGGACATGGTCCAAACTAAAATGTCAATGTTTATGTCAAAGATTGTTTTCTGTCATTTTAGGAGGTTCTTATCATCTCTGTCCTTTAAGTGTAAGATTTTCAGGTAAAATTTGTTTTAGTTAAGTATATATATATACTTATATATATATTATAAAAGGTGTAATAAGTGTCAGTTCGTAGGTTAATTATTTATAGAGTCAAATGAATTCTTGAGGAGACCGACGTCAAATCCAACTGGCCAATATAATCCACACTGACTGAGCTGACGGTATGAAGAGTTTGAGTCACTCATTTAGAAAAGAGTGTCTGGAATTGTAAAAAAAACAAAACTATGTTACATTTTTATATATTGTGGTTTGTCCATACAGAGAGCTGATTCAGTTCTCTAACAATCAGTACCCACTATCTCTATCAGAATGTCCTGTGTGTTTTAGTTTTACTGCAGTAGTGAAACAGCGCCTGGGAGGGCTGATGGTGGAAGGTCTGTCAAACACGCTGTTCAAACATAAGTACAACTCAACAGGGGCTGTGCCAAAACGATTAATAAGGGCTCTTTACTCATCCCCTCGCTGTGACAACATTCATTGATTTATTTGTAGCCACCACCACAATATCAACGTTGACCACCATATTATTTTTTTCGTATTTCAAATGAGTAAAATATTTTTGCTATTTTTACATGGCTTTTAACAAGATCATTTGGTCTTCCTTGGACAGAGATGATGTATAACTATGAGCATATGAGCACAAGTGGTTACCGCTGGAGATTCATTTCAAGATGCATTTTCACACCAAGTATGAACTGACACACTTAAAGCTGTTCACTTGTGAGAGAGCCGTGTGTAAGACGGATGGTAATACAGCTCCAAACAATCAGATAACAGGCAGGTGATATACAACACACACACACACACACACACACACACACACACACACACACACACACACACACACACACACACACACACACACACACACACACACACACACACACACACACACACACACACACACACACACACACACACACACACACACACACACACAGGCAGAGCTGCTTCTGCTTCATGGAGCGGCTGCACCATTAATTGGAGTTGAACATCTTCTTAATGTTAAAGGGCATGAAATGTGTTGGAGAACTTTAAATTAAAGCACTTTCAGGAATTTAAGAGTCAATTGAAGTGCTGAAAGTAGCTGAAGTGTCATGTACCATGTGACCGTTGGGAGAATTCACTCTAACTGTATATTGTTATCTTAGTCTAACATAATAATATGTCCGCAGAACTAATGTTTAGCTTCCAGCAGGTGCAGGAAATAAGCAGTTGAGCAATAAAGGATACATGCCGACTATTGTAGTTTGACTGCAGTCACATTGTGTTTACATGGGTTTGTTAGTTCAGTGCTTGCACAACTTAAACTGATTGATAATCGTTGTGTGATTATCTCAATTAATGTGAGAAAAAGCAATGGAAATATATATTTTGCATGGATGTGCAGTCCATTCTGTAAATGTTCATGTGAACGAACAGAAGCAGATGACTGCTGTGTTGTGTGCATGGAAACACACTGTAGGATGAAGCGTTCTCTAGTGAGGGAAAGTCAGCTCACACTGCAGGAGACTCACTAAGCTGGCTGCAGCTGTGCTTTCTCTGAGGTTTCAGCCAGCCAACCAGGAATGACGGCTGCTTTTGAGAAAAGTATTCAAAGATATTTATATCTTTGCTCCAGTTGAGACCATCACTGAATATGATGATGGGTGTGAGAGTCTCCCAGTCAGGGAGACAATTTCTCTTTCTATAACATCACTATTTGTTTCTTGACGGTCATTTTAGCACATTACAGGCTCAGTTTGTCAGAGTCAACATTATGCGGTGAGAGTTGTATACTATAATCAGTCCGAGCTGTGCTTTGTCAGGCTTGCTTGACGTACGTCAGAGTCAGCTGTAGGCCTCCTTCATCCGCCTCAGCTGTTGTTTTGCTCGGTGAAACCATTGAGTCTTAATGACAAAGTAAGAGTGCTGATGGGGCCTGCTTCAACAACCCTTCAAACAAAGTAAATAAAGCAATAAACTACATATTGTGGTAGAATAATCAATTTTTAAAAGTAATTGTTTATTCTGTTATGAGCCTAAATCAAAAGGTTTTGGTGTATTAGACATACATTGGTACAAAGTTTGTTGTGAAGTTTCAGTATCTTTAGTTCAGTTAGTTCGTTAGTTTGAGCTGTGCAAACCTTGTACATAACTATGGTGATGCTGTGTCTGCAGTAAACTGCTTTGTACTAACATGTGCTTTGACATGGGTAAATCTAACAGCAACTCTAGATTTCCAAGGATTTCCATCTGTTGCATTGTGGGACAAAAGTGCTTACATGTACATGTCTTAACAATACTTATTTGATAATAGTGTGTACATCTGGGTCACAGGCAAAGTGGAGCTGAGCCTTGAATTTCAGTAGCTACATATTCAGTTGCGTTACTACCAGGTCGTACCTGTGTGAGACAGTAGTAATAAATATTGATCCATGGTCTTAGCACAGCCTTTGTTGGTGCTGGAGGGACCTCTGACAGGTCTTGGTTCCTGGCAGTCCTGAGTGAGCGGACAGAGAGGCGTCAATACCGTGCTGCCTGGAGCAGTGTATCAAAGTTGTGCAGCCCAGCTTAATCCGCTCCATTAGGGTTTGTGTCTGGAGCCCTTTCACTCTCACAGCATGGCCCTTGTTTGTGCAGGAGTGCAGTTGTCTTGGGGTGGGGAGAGTTTCAGCGTTGGTGGCTGCAGCTGTGCCCCTCTCAGCTCAGTGAAACCAGAGAGGACTGGCCCTGCTGGCCCGTAAAGCGCCGGCACAGACACACTGTCCTCAGCCATGCAGCCACTGGAGACATCTGACGGGCTTCCTCCATCAAACAACTCTTTTGAAAGGAGGCTAACCAGAAGACACAGGTCTTACCTTACTGGCCTCTTCAGATTCATCAAGCAGCTGGAGTAATAAAGTTGCCCTCATGTACTGAACTTGCCAGCTGTTTCTGTACCATTAAGGAAGTTGACCAGACATACTTAGTGTGAGTACATTGACAAATCCTACAAATCGCACCAGAGATTCAACCGTTACCTTTCATTTCAAACAGTGCACATGAGGTTTGGTCATTTCGGTGTTTAAACACACATTATTCAAGATTAAACTGGAGACAGGGAGACTAGTCAGAAGAGAGGAAAGATGAATACAGCCAAATACAGAGAGGTCCTTGATGAAAACCTGCTCCAGATTGCATGCGACCTGAGACTGAAATTTCGGTCACTCCTGTCCTCGATTGGTCCAACTAAAGCCCATATTTAAGAGAAAATCTAGAAATGTTTCTGTATGGTGTGCAGTGTCCGCACTGGGCTGTCACTGGGTAGACAGAGAAATATGCTCTGCTAAATACCAGAGAGAAACACACAGGTAGTGAGGTGTATAGGACGCACACAAGGATTTGGTTTTCTGTGTCACGAGTTAAACTTCTTCAATCCTGCCTCATGGACTGGCAGGTCTCTCTCTACCAGAGGATGATGTACAGACAAAGTGATTTCAACAAAAATGTTACTTTGAATTAAAGCAAATGTCCTGACGTTCCCGAAGACAGCAAGCTTGTTTTTCCAAAATCTAGTGTTTTTTCGTCTAAAAGTAGAGGATCTCTGATTGCTTAACAAAGTGTGGAGACTTTGCTCCTCAGACAGAAACTGTCTTTGTCTCATTTAGGTCATCCTTATAATTAAAAGAAGCTTTGAAATAGTTGAATAACAACAGAATGCGTGCAACCACCAATATCTCACTGGGGTTCTGTCAAAATAAAATATCACAGCTTTGTTAAGGAGAACTAACCGTTGTCATATTTGTACGTCCACACCAGCCAGTGAAGATAGATTGAATGCTGTTGATTATATGACTCAGATTGGTTGTATTCAAACATTTATGTTGCTATACTAAAGGCACCACTTTGGAAATTGAAGGTTCCCATTGAATCTGTATGTGACTAATGTGCTTAGTGGCTAACGAATGCTGCGATTTGCAAAGCAAGCAGGTCCTCTAGTATTTTCCTTCTAACCAGATTGTGCAAACAAGCGCTAAGAATGTGAATGTGGAAACATAAAAGTATAAAAAACAGACAATAACGTGTGTTCAATCTTTAGAATCAGGTAAGCTTGAGTCAGCACATGCAGCACGTGTGTTATCCTGCACACAAAGCAGTGGCAGGGGGAAAGAGCCGGATCCCTTCAGACTCGACCTGACAGGATCATAACGGCTTTGACTTTAATAGTAATGACTGATGACCTCACTTGGCCTGAAAGCCCAAAGATTAACACGAACACAGTGAAATCACTTAGGAGATGTTTAGCAGGTATAACGTGGACCATGTTCACTGTGATGATATAGTGTTCTAGTTTGCTCGCATAGCACTAAAGGGGGATGTAATTAATTTATCAGGTATCATTCATTTATTAAGTATTAATAAAAGTAGATTTGACCTGACGATGATGCTAGAAAAAAACAATGTGATTAGAATATGAATCTTGACTGTCCATCCAACTGCTGTTGGTGATACGCTGACTTGGGACCAAAGTGGTGAAGTGACTGAATAGAAAGGATTTCAGCTAATGAAGCAGATCCATCGTCTGACAGCAGCCTATCACGCTGCACTAACAGACCAACAGACAAACAGCAGATGGTACCTCAGATGATCTCATTAAATTGGTGACTATTTGATCTCCTTCAGTCACAAGTTTGTTGCCGAAAGGCCAAATGAAGCATGGCTGTTGTCTGATGCTCTGTGCTCTCTGTACTCAAAAGATCAAGTGTGAAAGGGGCACCACTCTAAATTACTGGGAATTTGCAAATGGTATTTTATAGTTAAACAAGAGCAACAAAGTGACCAGTGTTGTCTGGTGATCTCGCTGTAATCAGTGTTTCTCCCACATCAACTTTCATTCCGATCATATCGATAATTTCAGTTTATCTGCTCAATAGTTATGAATGTGCTGAAGTGGACTTCAGTGTCATCAGATGTTACTTCAATGTGTCAGATACAAGTTCAGTAACTATTCTATATGTTCAGCTGTTTGTCTGATTTTCAGTTTGTAGTTAAAGGTTGTTAATATTAACTACATTTGAACCCTGATGCTCAAAACGGCACACATCCCATCTTCAAGGTTTACTTATTTCTGGTTTCTGTTACAGTGTTGAATCCCTAATTTGAACTAGATTTAAGGAAAACATGATCATTTCCCCTTATGAATGTTATAAAATGTATTTAAAAATAATAAATCTCGATTTTTTAAAAGTAATAATTGTTAGTGTAAATTCTCCACTGCGACTGACTTGCACACACACTCACACACAGAACACATTTTCTGATGTTTTTATAAATGATTTATCTGTTAATCATTGTTTGACTACTCAGATGAAAACAGCTCACCCGTCTTCTCCTGTTTTAGGGTGCAGCTCCTACAGAGATGGCTGTGTTACTGTGCTGTGACAGGACACTTCTATTGGCTGTGGTCGTCTGTTTTCTGCCTTGCATCACTTCCTCCCTCAATTTGGAGGATCCCAACGTCTGCAGCCACTGGGAGAGGTCAGTCCCAATGCTTCTGTCATGTTCTTTAAAAGCTCTTTGACCTCACGTTTCCATCGATGTCTGTTGCAGTGGCAACTGATTCCGCAGGCCACACATGCAGGAGCCGGTCCGACCGTATGAGAGAACCACAGGTTGCATTCAGAGAGCAGCCTTAGCCCTGTGTGAAAAAACACAACACTATCCTTAACTGTAATGTAACCAGTCCATCAGTGCAGCAAGGCTGTTTATTCAGGGGGCTCTGGAATTACAATGCAGGTCGTCACGCTCAACATTTGCTGCAGCACAATGTGCAGTCATTCAGTAAAGCTAAGTATGGTGGACAATCACATCCATGTAATGGTACATTCCAGGTTGATTTCTTTTTAATGTGAGCCCTTTATTTCTGCTGTTTACTTTGCAAACAACACACGTTGCTTGCCCTGAAAACTTGACAGATTTGTAAAACCTTAAGAAATGCACACACTTAAAACTGAAAGTATAACTTTTAACACAATCATTTCTTACTGTGTTAAAACTGTTATTATTTAAACAATACACTGTCACTAGTCACTGTCTCTGACAGGCCCTTTTGCTGTTTTAACACAGGGCTGTATTCAGTCGGAGTCCCTGCTGAAGTATGAAGATGGAGTCAGGAACTAGCTTAGCTTAACATGAAAGGAAAGCAGCTGGCTCTCTGAAAGCTTCAAAATACTACCAACATTTAAAGGCCCTTTCACATTGGATGGCAATCCACTAACATCTGGCTTTAGTTTTCAATGTCAGAGGGTACAATTCATTTCATTGTCTCATGTCTAAGGCAGCAGTCACTGGTATTTATCAGCTCCAGCTCCAATTAGCAGAGATGGAAACATGACACCCAGGTGGACACGCTAATTTTCACCTCCTTTTCCGGGCATGATACGAAGCCTCGTGGAGGCAAGGAAGGATTGTCGCCTCCTCCTGTAAGAACTTTGTCACTTTTGCTGTCTGTAAATACAGACAGCAAATCAGTTGTTCATTCCGTACTCAAATCAGTACTGATCTAAAAGACATGGAAAAGTAACAAAGTTACTGGAAAAAAACAAACAAACTGAAAGGCAAACTCATCAATGGCAGTGGCAAAGGTGTTGATTGCTTTCTTAGTGGGTTTATCTGCAATTACAAACCCCACACATATTGTCTTCTTTTTGTATAAAAGGGGAATGAAGCTCACTCACTTACACACTGTCCCTGTTTTGTTTAAAGTAATGTATACCCTGGTGTTAGACTAACCTCAGTGTGTCAAACACATGGCTCTTTTTTTCAAAATAAAGGTGTTAAAAAGGTGAAGTGAGGCTCTTGACAAACTTTCAAATTAAAAAGAAGCTTGGAAATCCATTAAGCGAAATGTAAAAGAACAAAGGTAGAAGCAGATTTCCCAGCTAGATTATCTTTCAGCAGCTAATCTGAGGAAACAGCTGCGGACGCAGTCAGAGCGCTCCTCTGTTATTGTCCCGAAGACTGACGGCAGAGAAAGATTTAGAGGGAGACAAGAGAGGGAAGGAGGACAGTCTGAGACATACAGTGTTGATGCTAATGATGTTTTTACCAGCTCTGAACAGGGTCTCAGTCCCACATAGATCTTAGGATTTGTGGCAGAAAGTAAATGGACTTGCTGTTCCTTCAACGACGTCATTTTCGAAAACGTGATGTCAGTCAGTCAGCAAGAGGAAACAGAAAGAGATGCTTATTGATACAGTAACTATACAGTAGAATATAGTAAAAAGTAATGAGAAAAGTAAAAAGAAGAATAGAAAGGTCAATGAGGGGTAAACATCAGTTAGCAGACAGTAGTCAGTGCAGGTCATTGAACGTGGCTCATGTGAGGGGGTGAAGTTAGATTTGGTTTATCATATTTAAATGCTCTGCTGAGATTTGATGTGGTGAAGCTCGGCCTTAGAGGAAAATTAAGAGCTCAGTATTGGTTGGGGCCAAGGTTGGATTTGTTTTGACTCTGACTTGACTCTTGCTTTTATATAATAATGGTGGTGATTGATCATGTTTTTACTGTTTTGTGTAGGAAGTGGTTAGTTCTCCATGTATTGATCAGTTGTTTGATTAAACAATTAGCCCAGCTACAGAAAATGAGTTTGCATATCAGTAGTGTTTGTATAAAATGTATGGATCAGTGTCTGAAATGATCCCTAGCTTTACTCACACAAGGCTTCACCCTGAGATCAGTCTGTTGACAGAGAATGTGTCAGTGACAAACAAGCATTCTAAATACATGATGTTCAGAGTTGCTTCCTATCATTTCTGAAGTGTTTTGGCAGACTTAATAAACTATGTGAAGACAAAACACACTTTTCACAAAAGAGCTGCTGATGTCTAACACACACATTAAATGGTAAAGTAAATAGATGTATAAATCTTGTCTAGTCTGAACGACCACATTCAAGTGCCTAATACTACAAGTCCCTCACACATTCATACAGCCCTTCTCTAGCACACAAACTCTCTCTGGGGCGGCTGTGGCCTGTGTGTTAATGGTGAATGTAAAACTGTACTGTAAATCACTTTGTGTGGCCATCAAAACTAGATAAGCATTATATAAATACAGACCCTGTACCAAACAATTCACCTATGGAACATTGCCGGAGCCAAAATGTGGTTCATAGTATTACCAATGGACAAATATACGGAGGAAACCAGTGACCATCTGACAAACATACACACACATACACACACACACACGTGCACACACACACTGATTTCTCTCTCGTCTCTTCTCTTCCTGTGGTTTCAGTTACTCAGTGACGGTGCAGGAGTCGTACGCCCACCCTTTTGATCAGGTTTATTACACCAGCTGCACCGACATCCTGAACTGGTTCAAGTGCACCAGACACAGGTAAGGACCACATCACTGAGGCCTGAAGCAGGAGTGTGTAAGCGTGGAGAGAATGGTGGTTTTTTTTTAACCTCTCCACTCAAATCCATCTCTCCACACAAATCCATCACAGTGATATTTTATTTTTGTCAAGCTTACGTTATTGTCGCATGGTAATGCTGTATGGACCCATCATTCTACATTAGTAAGTACGTGACCATACAGTGAGGACAACCAAAGTAAAGGACTGTTTAGTGTCAACTTAGAAAACAGTAGTTTGGTAGAAATTCGTATCACCCAAGTCCATTTATTCTGGGGCTTAAGTAGTAGAGTATGTTGCAGCCACTGCAACTATTATATTGTGCCATGTGACAAGCATGATCCTGAGCTTCGATTCAAATATGATCACAACTACAAGCAGCAATACTTTTTACAGCATCATGCAGCAGCATTGTAAGTTAATAGGTAAACAGTCACTATGAACTGCTATTGCAACTATATTTGTATGTAATGCCCTGAAATTTCAATCTGTACATATTTCCAATTTTCTGTCAATCATCTATTCATTATAAGTACCTGCTTATCCAATTACAGTGCTGACATTCAGTCAGACAACTATTAAATACCCTGCATGTGTTCGGACTCTACATGTACATGCCGAACACTCCGTCACGTCCACTCGTAGAATCAAATACAGTCCAATCAAATATCTCAGCCATCTGATCTCACAAAGATAATAATTTGTACACTTAAATGATTTAATTAGAAATTTGATCTTTATTTATGGTTTTGACTATATTGAGAATTTGTATAATTTCAATAATGCGGCCCAGTTAAATATTACTGGAGGCTACAACATCAGTAATAAACATGTTGTTTAATACTGACCGGTATATTAGATTTGAATCAGTTGTGAAACCAGGTGGTATATGTTAAAATGTTATAATGACAAGGGGTGATATACAGTGCAGAAACAAATGATTCACTCACTATTTACTCAAGCAAGGTGAGTAGCTACTGTGAATTACAAACTATATTCATTTCCTTTACAGCTTTAAAGGTGCTTTGTATTAAATTCCCTTGCTTAGTTCAGCATGATTTAGTTTAATAATACAGATCTGGTTTGATCTCACAGGGTAGTTATCAATTAATCATTTTATATTTGTAAAGCACATATTCACAAATCACAATTTGTCTCATCCTCTGCCCTTAACCCTCATCAAGAATGAGGAAAAACAAAAAAACGTTTAACAGGGGGTAAAGAGTAGAACCTCAGAGAGAGCCACTTGTGAGGACGTCAACAAAATAACAATATTTACAAAAGAGAAATGACAGAGGAGTTTAGTGTCAAGTTCCAAATTCAAGTTATCATCTTTTTTGGACAGGACATCCCGGTTTTTGCAATGTTATGTTGTTGAAAAAACAACTTCAAATTTGGTATAAATGTGAATCAAAGTTCAGGTCTGGATCAAAGATAACTCCTAGATTCCTGAAGGACTGCTGGAGGCAAGGCGGATGCCATCCAATTTAGCTATATCATTAAATAATTCATCTCTGAGGAGTTTAGGGCCAAGTATTACAACTTCTCTTTAATAAATCAATGAGAGAATATGGCGGATCATCCAGGTATTTATGTCCCTAAAACTTTGCTAAAACTAATTTACAGTTTCCCCTGGTTTCATAGATAAGTATAACTGGGTATTGTCTGTAGAGCAATATGAAATTTCCTGATTATGTTTCCAAACAGAAGCTTATATTTGAAATAAAGATTTGAAAAAAAGCAACAGTGTGTGTATGCATCAGGTAGGTTCTTTTACTGAGTGTGTGACCCTGTGTGTCTGTGTGCAGGGTGAGCTATCGTACAGCATATCGCAGAGGAGAGAAAACCATGTACCGGAGAAAGTCCCAATGCTGTCCGGGTTTTTATGAGAGTGGAGAGATCTGTGCCCGTGAGTATCTTCATTATGGTTAAGAAACTGTTGTTTTTTTTAGCACTTTCACTCACACCTGGACTCTTCAAAACTGCAAGGAAAGATACCCAGCTAACCTAATAAATGAGGTACTCACAAAAGGACAACATTAGTTTTGATGAATGAAGTCATTTTGGGACACAGGTGACCAATTCAAAGAAAGAAACCTGGATGAATGAGTAGAGTAGTACAACAAATTCACAATGCAGGTTTGTGAATGGGTTGATGAGAACGATACTCATGACCTCCACAGCGACCACAGCTAAAGCTCAACACGAGTGCAGTGCTCGTTCCAAACCTGCCTGTTTGGAACGGGCTGGTTGCTTGGCCTGTGTTAAAGCTCTAGAGCTATTTCAGAATTACCCTTTGTCATTAGTGAGTCCTCCTCAAACAGTTCTACAATATAGTCACTTTTTTATTGTTAGTGTGCTGGACATTGTGCAGAGTGAGGTTAGAAAACATTGTGTTCATCCTACCTGGTTTATCTTCAATGTTTTTCATAGAATGTTAATGTTACATTATTGTTCACATGTGTGGTTTATATAAACGGTTGAATGATTGACTTAACTGGTGTTATTTTTTAATACGTTGCGTATCGGTTATGTCAGAGGTCTGTTAAGCAATTGACACAATCTTCAGACCTAAGTTCACAACTTTTCAAAAATAAAAGCTCTTTAATTCAGCTCAATGTAAAGCCTTGCAGCAACAAAACAACATTGTGCTTTTACTTAGAAGACAAGTTTCCAAACAGGAAGTGTTTCTATGAACGTTGTGGCCATGATGGAGATCAGCATCAGTGACACCCGTGAATGTTTATGTCATTCTCATATGGTGAAATTAAAGAATAGATGCTGCAGTTTATCCGAGGATGTAAATTATGTATGTTTGCCTGTTCATACAAACTTTTATTTATATTGAACGTATCGTGTTGAATTGGATCAAACTCAACCACTGAGCTTCCCTGGGCCCTTAACAATACATAAGTCAAGAGTGAGGCAGATAAAGGGTTTTCAAGATATACGCGTTCCACATACAGACAGGCAGGCAGACATTTGTGGAATCAGTAGGTAGATTATAGATTATACAGCTGCTACATACTGAGGGAAAAGACACGCAAGCCTCAGCTGAAAGACTGTCACTAGTCAGAAAAACAGACCCTGTGTCTTCTACATGTGTTGTCGTTACAGTGATTTCACGTCGTTGAGGCTACTGTGTAACCCCTCCCTGTCAGTAGCTAGCAGGCAGTGACAGGTGCGAAGTCACTGCGGCAAAAACAACAACTGGTTTTCAGCAGTCACAGTAAAAGAAAGAATTGTGTTAACACATTTTCTAAGTAGTTGGTGATAAAAGAAACTTTGATTCATGCAGGGATGTGATATTGTGGCCCTGCAGGAGTTCAGGGGGGGGATTTATTTTGGTGTGAGAAGACTCTGTTGTATGAGCAGCCATCACATGCTGCTCTGTTAGACTCACTGAACCCCTGGACAAAACACTGCAGTGAGGAGGATCCGCTCCATGGCATTTTCCCATAAGGAACTACATTAAGGTTGAGGTTAGTTTGGATAGAGTTGATTTGCTTGCTGCCCTTTACATGTTGATTTAAAATATCCAGTCTTGTTAACAAAATCTTGTTAACAATGGGCCTCATTCAACAACCTTTCTTAAGAAGGAATTTCTTCTTTAAACCCACTTACCAGTTTTTTTTACGAAGATTCTGACATTCACCAATGTTTTGTTATCTGGGATTTGTTCTTATGTAAGAACAGAACCTGCGCACACTGAAGAGCACTCGTACGCACACCTGACAACTGAAAGGCTTGTGCAAATATTCAATCATTGTGTTTTTTACTTTTAATTCTAAAGTAGTAAAATGAGATTTAAATTACCATAATATTTGATCATTTTTGTCTTTAAAAAAGACAGACAAGTTTCAGTGCACATTATAATCTTTTTAAATGCATGGTATTGTTGAAGAAGGGGACACACAGAAATGAACACCAACTCTGCACTTCCTCTCAACCCAACAGGGATCTTTACCCTCTTTCAGCTCCTCATTTTGGTTTTGCATTACACAGCTGTATATTTGGCTATTTGGTATATTTGGCTTGTCTCTCAGAACTAGTTCTAAAGATGTGCTGTCCGACCGTGTTGGAAATTGAACGTGTTTATAGTTGCTGTACTGGAAGGCAGAGTGGAAGGCAGCCGGGATAAGCCAAATGGGACGATGGTGCATATTTTCAGTCTCTCCAGAAAAACATTCATCGTCTTGCACTTGTTTATACACACGACATCCCGGAGCACGAATCCTGCTTTAGAGGTTTGCTGAAGCACTTAGCACTGAAGATCCAAATAGTGTTCTCAGAGATGGAGGAGACAAAACCACAGGGTAAAGGAGAGTAAACATTTGACTTTGATTCATCGGGGGGGACACAGAAACCTCTCTTATTCAGCTGTTGTTTTCTTATCTGAGTTGGAAAACACTCAAGGAAGTCAAGGAATTTACTGTTATTTGCATTTACATACAATGAAACGCTGTATACAGTAATACCATCACACAATGAAACTAGTGGACATCAAAACAATAATAAAAAACTTAACCAAATAGATTTAAATAATTAGAAGAGCGAGTACAGTGGGTTGAGTAGTGTTTGCCTTGATGTTGATGTTAGTGATATCACTTACCCAATGGTAGCGATGAAAATAAATGAAAATAGCTTAAAATGTATATAGTTGCTTCAGGTCAAATTAAATCACAATATTAAACTCCTTGTGAGAACACTGAGTGGTGCACTCATGGAAATTAACCACATATTTGACAGTGAACGTCTTAAAGCATTTGAGCAAAAACAACCTTTTTTGTACCTTGTTTTTTTGGTATGCAGTCTTCCCAGATCACTGACCACTTATTTGGTGCCATATACATGAAGCTTAACTTAATAATATTTCAAATGTGTGCAGTTACCATCTTGTCCTCATGTCCGGTCTGCAAGTGGTCAAGAACAAAAACAATGAATGATTAAAGACATTGTAAAATCAGTGTTTTGAAAGTGGGCCTCTTATTAGATATGCATGACAACATTTTGATTGAAAATCAGTTTATATCAGCTCTTTATGAAACATGTGGCTGTTGTTTCCAGCCAAAAGAAAGTGAAGACTAATAACTTGACTGGCAAAGTCTGCTCGTAAACAAAGTGGTCCAAGTCCAAATATTTATGACACAAATCATTTATACTCAGAAGGGGGAATAAATCATTTTTTTTGTTTACTGACTGATTCTGATACAGATATTCTTTCTAAGTGTTATTGTACCGCTGACTGGCCTGTCTTCCTGTCTCCTCCATGTCCAGCGTTTTGTGCAGAGAGCTGTGTTCATGGCCGCTGTATGGCCCCTAACACCTGCCAGTGTGAACCGGGCTGGGGGGGCTCCAACTGCTCCAGTGGTAAGTCCTCCAGCTGCTGCTGTCTGTGAGCAATCTTGTCTTTGTGTGTGTGACTCTGTTTTTTTCTGTGAAAGCACTCTGAACACACGGGAGAAGAAACAGATGGTTGTATCATCTTACTGACTGTTCCACTGTACCACACCAACACAGAACAGGAGCGAAACACTTTGCTCTCATGGCTTCTTTCCCTTTTGCCTCAGACTTCAAAATAAAATCGGAAAACTATCAACATTTCACAGGCAGATTGTGATGAATGTTATCGCGAACTCTTGTCAACACCGGCTTTCAGTTTGTGCTTGCTTCACTGTGGTCTGGCTAAGCTCAACGCGCCCTCATTCGAGGCTGATATTACTTTTCAATTGAATTAGTGTGCACAGAAGCCCATTTACAGTTCTGTCTCTCAGACATCAACATGATCTATAACACCCACTCGCAGTCTGTGCAGCCGTCAGCTGCAGTCTTCACTTAGGGCCAGCTTAAACGGATACAGATTTACACGTTTGTTTTTCATGAAAATCTAAACTCAAATCTCTCATTTGCAAAAGTATTCAGACCATTTGTTGTCGATCTAAATTGTACGTTTGCTCTAATGACCCTTGAGACCTCAGCAGCTCTTCATAAATCAACAGTGTTGTGCAAGTTCACACTTAAAAAGGGTTCAGTTCATAAAGATTCAAATGAACTAGTTCACAGTTTAGAATTTTAAACTAAGTTCACAGTCCCCAAAATAAACAATTTCACGTCATATCTTCCATTTTTATTAACCTCTTGAAACCCACTAGGCCAACGGTGAACAAAGCAGACACTGACCAGGTAGCATATGAAATGAGGTTTTGTCAACAGGGACCTGCTATATATCTTTTTGGAATGAATAGAAGGTCGGCTAAACGGCCATAACAACCATTTCACCTTAACCTAACACAATTCACAAGCAACTAAACCAGCATTGTCTACACACTGACGATCACGCTACTTCATGCCAACCATACAAGGTGCCCCGACTCATTCAAGGTGCCCTGAAAATTCACAGTCACGTTCAGCAGTTGCAAACTTGTCCTATTGGGACTTGGACCCTTCTTCTCAGCACTGATGTCCCTGTACACTATCTTGCACCCTGTTACTATGTGTGATGTGGTCGTCCTCAGCCTCTGTGCATCCGGTGCTTAGGGCCTGTTCTTTTTCTTTGCTAGTGTTCTCAGGCTGCAGGACTCAATGTGAGGAGTTCTCAGGAGGCATGAGGAGTCTTGACATAAGCTGCAGGTCATCGGCCGTTTTCTGGTTCAGTTGCTGAGTAATTGTTTTTCTTGGGATGTCACCTCCTCCCATACGTCGTTTCAGTATTGCTCGGACTCAGTTTTATTTGTCAGCTCCTGATTGACTTGTTCCAGTAGCTTGTCCCAACAACTCACTTGAGCCTGCCCTGAGCAGGATTTGAACCTCCCTGATCTGCTGTTTCAAAGGCAACAATACCACTGTGCCATATAATATCACCATCTCAATCCAGATTCCTTCAACAACAGCTACTACTAGTATGATGAGATTCGGCGAGTTTTCCTGTAGCCATGTCTAAATCACATGAATAAGTCACAGAACACAGCACTGATGGAACTCCATACAATTCTCATCCATTCAGTGATCTGACTGTGCCCGTGATGACAAAAGTGTCATGTCTCCTCTTCTCCTCTCATCACTTTTCATTGTCTGGTTGTGCCCTTCTCATTTCTGTGAAGATGTTGGTTGCATTTTGGGAAATGTAGGAGCCAGTGTTTATTGAGCTTGGCCCATACCAGGATCTAAAAGCTAACATACATATCCACCTCTGTTGCTTTGGTGTGGATCGTTCTATTTTAAACTTTCTCTTTTGGCCCTTTCCCAAAGACACGGTGCTGATGTTGTTGCCAAAAAGCCCAGCTCCACAGAATTGCTGTAACAAAAGTTGCAGTCGCTGTAGTCACTAGCTCTGCGAGAGGCTGTTCCCCCTTATTTAGAGAGGAAATGATCAAAAACAGCAGCTGTGACTGATAATATGAATATGAATATATAATAATATTATCTGTTGGTCTGACCGTACCTGAGTAAGAGTGGAGTGTAAAAAACACAGCCGTCAGGTCGGATACCTTCTACCTCTTATAGCTCCAGTGAGCCGAGAACAACGGCCAATCGGACAGCGTTTTGGAAATCCCTGTGTTTTGAACAATGAAGATGACCTAGAACTTTCTCTCAGCTGAGAATTCAAACTATAGTGTAAAGTGACCACGTGTAAATACACAGACTGACCAACTGTCAGAAGGAGATGGAATTCATCACATCCTCTTTGGAGAGAAATAAACACAGAGAACCTTTTTCCAATTTATTAATCATCACATTTGAAATACAAAATCAGGCTCACATGAAATCCTTTAACAGCAACACACTGCCAGTGGTTGTGTAATAAGTGAATATTAGGTATTCACACAATCATATACAACTGTACATAATTATTTATAATACATAGCACCTGCACCATACTGCTGAAAGATGTATTTATGGATACCCTGGTTTCCTGAACGCGTAAAAAATTTCATCTTTGCACTTATTAAATGAGTCTTTTCCTCTGAACAGAAATATCCCATTGGAGATCATATGCTCAACATAATGTCATCAGTGTAATTTCATCAGTTTTCATCAATTTGTGTTTAGTGCTTGAAGCACCAGTTGTTTTGTTTACATCCAACTTGCAGACAGTGTCCAGTCAGTGTCTGTGGGAGGTTATTTTTGTTTCTACTTATGAGCCTGTGAATCTGTCTCCATGCAAGTCTATAAGCTGATATGCATGAGGAGCCCACAGGGTGTGCCCCCGCTGTCTTCAGTTTCAGCCTGTAATAAAGAAGCTTATTGTTGTGTATTGGCCCCAGGGTTCTCCTGGGCCCCAGTAAACCCAGCCAGTCTGTCTGCTCTCACACGCTTCTAAAAAAATATCTCTTGTCACAGAACTTAAAGGAAGTATGGATGACTTGCAAATATAAATCTAAATCGTGGAAATAAGATGATTGATTTTGGAACCATGTTTTCCTGTCTATTAAGCAACGAGCAAAACTGGTTGATAAAAGTTTGGTTAAGGAGAAATTTAAGAGACAACGGATGAGAAGACAAAAAAAAAAAGAATCTCACTTTATATTTTTTCAAGATTTTCCAAGCATTCAATTCAGATATCTGTTAAACTGAACTGTAAACATGTTGAACTATCATCCTTTTGCACCTATTAACCTTACTCTGTTATTCTAACCCAGCCACTACTCACATGCATTGCCCCTAAACCAAGTCTCTACAGTCCCCGCCCCTTCTCTACAGGCCATGTCCTGCTACTGTGTGCTCAACATAATATTTCTGAGCAGCTGTGCTGTGACAAGAAGCTCTGCAGACACCACTCATGGCTGGACAACTACTTATCTTGTACTTTGATTCACAGGGGTTATCACTGTAGTGTTTTAATAAAAGGACGTTAGAGTTCATTCAAAATGAATGTTGCTTTGAACACTTCACTGGAGTTTCAGTGGCTCAAACCTCTAAATCCAATCGGTTTTTGATAACATTAATGGTTTTTTTTAAAAGCTCACAAAAATATACGTTTTTTTTTTTTTTTGAAGCTCACATAATTTCCAAAAACAGATGGCCACTGTAGTTTTTATGTCATGTTGATCATGACCTGTGGGGGATGTTCTCAGTCCACTACGAGATACCAGGTTCACTGGCACTGAACCTTTAGTTATGTAATATTTGTGATATTTATATTTTGTTTCTTTAGGTGATAAAAAGGCCAGTGTGAATTTTCAGTATGTATAGTGTAGTATTTATAGTATTAGTATTAAGTAGTCGTAGTATCAATAGTATTCAGTATAAATGATTGAACTTTCGACACTAAATGGTTGATTAAGTGGAGACCTGTTTTTGTGAAATCACATTTCTGTGATAAAGCAGCAAATATGTTCTCTTGACTCACATGAGTCGCCAACAGCATTCAGCCACTGTTCATTCACGACCCCCTCCAGAAACTGAGGTCTAATAACCAGATAAGACTCTGATGCATGGACTGTGTTTTACAGGTCAGTGAGCTTCAACAATATGTCTGAGGATCAATTTGGGGAACAAGAACAGGAAATGGCAGGAGGTTGTGTTCACTGGTGAGCAGGAATAATAGGAGGAGAAAACTGTGTGGTAGCAAATAACCGGAGGCGCTGGAGCTCGTGATTAAAAGTACACATGACAACAGCACAAGATGCTCAGGAGGCCTCAAGTTCAGCTGTGGGAATATACTGAGAAACAGCATGTACTGTATATGCTACAGTCCATGTGTAGGATCCTCTTTTTCTTGTTTTTTTATATACAGTACTTCACTTTGTGTCCTGTTATTAATGGATCCTGGATTTAATTCAACTCAAGTCACACAAATCCTCTCCAATAAACCACATTTTATTTTTCCTGGAAGTTTCCGGCTTCTTGGTCTCCGTACTTAGTCGTGTTTATGTCACCAGCTTCTCTTCCCTCACCTCAGACGAGTGTTGAAGTGAGATTCGATTACAAGGTGGCACTGGAGACACACTGTCTACTCTTGATCGGATCAACCCTGTCACATGTTAATTCTGTATGAACAGGTTCTTAGGCTACGTCCACGTACACTATTACCTTTGAGTTTATTAAAACACATTTTCTGCTTTGTCTATGCCCGGCGTCAATAGTCACCCATCTTCACCCCTGATTGGTTCTTATCAGTTACAACGTGACTTACCAGTGAAGGCCAAGCGTAACTGTAAACAGCTCCACCTTGTTGTCTGTCCCTGCTCTTACTTTTCACCATTGCTGTTCCTCATTCGTAGTTTTGTTCTGTAACTAAGCAACCAACTGCAGAGAAGAGAATCTGCTTCCTGTTTTCGGTCTTTTGTTTCCAGGTGTGTCAGTGTGGACTGATAGAACAAACTAAAGCTAAAAGGTTTGTCTGGATTTTAATCGCAAAAACGTATTCACGTGGACAAAGCCTCAGTTTCCACCTCTGTGCTCCTCTTACTAAAAAGTGAGAGTGTATACATTCAAACATAATGTATCTCAAATCAATAATGAGTTGAGAGATAATAATCTCGACATGACTATGAGTTAGTTTTAGATTTTACAGAAACACATAAGACATTATACAAGACAGGATGAATAATTCTAACCAGGAATAATCAATTGGTCTTGATGTGTAAAACGATGTGTCTCTTAATTTAGTGTGTGTGTGTGTCTCAATGGAAAGACAAAGAGTGACATTTAAATAAGCAAACAAATGAAAAGCAGTGTGTGTTCTGTGTCTTTACACATATATAGACACCGTACTATATGTGTAAAGACATTGCTGAATGGAGTGTTGATTTTATTGTAACATGATGATAAAACTCTGGAGGATACACATTCCCCTTCAGCATGGGAAAGTGGAAGAATGCTACAGATGTTTTTTCTCACTGAGAATCCTCCGTATCAGTGTGAAAGGCGTTTTCTGTTCCCATGAGTGCACCATGCCTGGTAGACTGGGTAATCACTAAATAGATGGAAAAACATTCCGGCCCCAATCCCTCCTTAGTGAAGAGAGTGAGAGCTGAGCCAACCATCAGCAGCTCAGGTTACCGGCTCAAGACTTTGTGTTACTTTTGGGTTGAAGTGTTTTATGACTTGTTGTGTCTGCATTTCCTCAAATTAAGATGCATGGATGATGAATTTTTGCTCTCAATCAAGTTTTGTTCAGATATCGACACGTGAACTGTTGGCGAACATTAGGAAGTCTAAGGATTCAAAAAAGAAGAAAAAAAACATGAGATCCTTTGTAAGACGGAGTTGCATCCAGCCTTGTGACCAAACCCTGGCACAGTGCAGTCTTTTTTGTTCACAACCGTGTTGAATAGGCCAGTGAAAGGGAACAGTCTGTTCTCCAGCGAGTGGATGAGGAGCCCCAAGCTCCTGGAGTCTGGCCTTTCTTCGATCTAGGTCAGGTTTCACAAAGGTACCGGGATGGCCGAGTTGAATGCAGGAAGGGTTTTACATGTGCATTTTAGTATTTCTAATCTCCACCTCCCCTTTATTCCCCACCCAACCCCCATCTTTCCTCACAACTGTTTGTCACACAGGACCAGACTGCCTGAGGAAAAGGAAGTATGCACTTTTATCAGGGCAAGGAGAAGTAGGCTAATGCAGGAGGAATAAAAGGAGCCTGTTAATCACTTGAACAACCTCAGAATGGTGGAATGGTTGGAGATGGCTGTGTTACTTTGCATGCTGGGCACATAAACACCAGACTGTGTGGGTGCAGTAGAAGAGTGGAGCCCAGCTCAAAGAAAATATGTTTTCATTTAAATAAACAGTTGGTGTAATAATTGTGGCCTACAACACTAATCTAGATGACCAAAACCAAAATAGACAAATATTAATTTGAGCCCCTTAAAATACAGTTTTAGTTTGGAAACTCGACTAGCAGCTGTGGATGCAAAGTGTTGCCAACTCCTCCTGCTACTTTTCGCCAGTGCTGTTCCTTGTTCATAATATTTTCTGTAACGAACCAACCAACTGCAGGAGAAGATATAATCTGCTTCCTGTTTACACCGGTACATGCATGACCGGTGTACGAATGGTCATGTGATATGTGTTTTCAGGTGTGCTAGTGTGGACGGAGATTACTTCTGATACAGAGCTAAAATGCTCATCTAAACACAGATTGTTTTCATTTAAAAACAAGAACATATTAGAGTGGAAACCTCCTCCGATTCCACCTCTGTGCTCTTATCACCGCATCTCAGTGCAGCTCTCAATACTATAGATTATAATATACCTGAAATCCTAACTCATGCCTTGGTTTCATGGAGACTTGATTATTGTAGGTAATGTCTTTTCTGACCCGCCACATAGTCTTTTAAAAGGTCAAGACCATGGACGGTGCTTCATGATGCTGTGCTGAGAATTTTGACTAAATCCAGAATCCATATTTTTTCACATGACACCAAATTTTGCATGTCAGATTCTATATTAAGGTGCTCTTAATGACATTTTAATGACACAGAATTCTAAATGGGCATACCTCTCTAAAGTCTTAAACTATAAATTCAATACTGTGCTCTGAGTTCTCAGAGAACAGGGGTCCTGTCTGACCTCTGAGTGAAACAGAAGTCTGCTGGCTGCAGGGCCTTTCCCTACTGCGCCCCTTCCTCTGCTATAGCTCCCTACCGAAATCCGACTGCCTCCTCTGAGGCATTTAAATCCAAACTTAAAACTCATCTTTATGCGTTAACTTTGAATTAGCACCTTATTCTTGTTTTATTACAAGCTTTATTACCTCTTACTATTCTACCACAGGCACGTCTGTCTCACCTTGGTCCCTATGCCTGGTTCTGCTAATGGGGGACTGTTAGGCCCTGTTCATAAATAATACATCCACCTCCATATATCAGAACACAAGTGAGCAGCTCTGTCAGTTAACAACTGCACTTAGAAATGTCCACTTGTGATCACTCAGGACAGATATGTGTCAGTGCCAGAGACAGCCAGTAGCTGATGGCATTATGTTTACAGGTTGTCACTTCACAAAACACCTTTTTACCCGGTGAACATGTTATATTTTGACATCACCATATAGGCTACTTTTCTCCAAGTGACGAGATCAAATATTTGCAGTTTTGTAATCACTTTAAGACTCAATCATTGAGTTACACATAGAAAAAGATTCCACCTTAAATGTCGCTGGTGGCTTGCCTCTAAACAGCACAGTGAATTAAATAATCATTTTTCAATGGCATTAACATGAACTATTAAAGGTGAAAATGCAGCAAAACATTGTTTCATTCATCATCCTCTTCTCACAGTTTCTTTATTTGTGTTGCATTTATAAAGAAACACTATAAAGCCTGTTAAACTTGGACAGCTTGCATCACATTGTTGCTGAGAATTAAAACTAGTTTAGCTAAGTTTTCACAGTCTAACTTATTAGATGAGCCTGACCGCTGCTACACTGCAGCTTCAACCTGTGTTTCTTAATATCACACTTATAACAGCCTACTGCATCACATGGTCTAGTACTGAGTTAAATGTTTGTCTGACTACTGCGTAACATTCACAACATGGTCTAAATCACTGACTGATCAGCTTTGTTGGGACTCTAGATCTCCATGGACCTCAAAAACCTTTATTTCACACATATTACAAAACATATATTTGTTAAATGTACTGTATGTACTGCATGTATGAGACTGCAGCTCATTTTGCCCCAGGACCCCTCTTCCCTGGAAGTCATGTGTCTTTCTTCAAGAATATTCATGACTGAACTCAAGAGAACTGTGTTAAGTTATATTGTAAAGATTATAAAACCATGCCTTTAAATTAAATTACTTTTCTATTTCATTGGAAAATGTATAAACATTCTATTCTCTTCAAATATGAAGCCCTTATGTTTCGTTTACTGTCTTTATATGTAATATTTGGTTAAAAGGCAATTTAATATGTCACTACTACATTAATTCAGTATTTTTTACATGGATTCTCTACTGCTGTAGTTCATGAGAGAGTCTGCAGTATATTCTCTGCACTACACAAAGAGAAAGAAAAGGAAAGACACATGTAACCACAAGATACTGGGACAGTTCACACAAATGTTTGCATTCTATTCTTTATATTCTGTGTCCAGTCACAGCCTCAGGAGTCAAGACAGCTGTTTTTTAAATGATTATTTAACAGATACATAATTTGATCAGGATCAGAGGTGAAGCTTTGTCGTGAACCAAAAGATGAGGCTCCAGATGAAAAAAAGAAACTTCAGACTGAGGATTGTCAGGTGACCGAAACCCCCCTGCAACTGGTTCGGCACTTCCTGCAGAAAAATACCGTAGTTTTCAGATGATTCTTGACCTTGGAAACTGTAGTCTAATGCAGAAAAGTTATAAGTTATTGGAAGCTCCATCTGCATGAACCTTCACAAACCCTCAAACTAGTTAAATGTGGAAGATGATACATGAAAATGATTATTTAAACTCTAAAAGTCCATCACAGCCAACTCACGTGTGTTCAGTCCTAATATTTGGCATCGAGGCTCTGACCACATCACTCTCACAAGGAAACACCAAACTCAGCACAGCAGGGAGTGACGATAATAACTTTCCCAGTGGGACATATTCTCAAAGCCAACAGGCGGGTGCTGGGTGGAGGTGGGTCATTTAGAACGAGTGCAAATCATTGAACAGAGCGCTGACGGCATCAGTTCACCACCATGATTAAAAGGGGGTTTTATATGTTGCAGTGAGATGTGTTTGTCCTGTTACTTGAACACAAATTGAGTCTGTTGTGTTTATTTTTGGACAGAAATGATTAATTATCGCTAAACCTGCTAAACTAATAGCTGACTGTGATGGTATACAGTAGTATACACAGTGTTTTTTATGAAGTCAATGGTCTTTTTCCTAGTGAAAAATCTCACTTGCCCATGAACTTAATATAAACCTCCATGACGCACAGTGCCATAATTACAGGTCTGGTAGTCACTGTAAACCTCCCTGACTCTCTCCTGTTTTGTCCCCAGTCATTACCAGACGCTGAGAGGGCAACAGTCTCTCGATGTGTCCCTCATCAAGATGAAAGACATCTAGAATAAACATGTGGTCCAACACATTGTCAGGTTCATCATGTGGCTAGGGCTTCCATTGCAAGTTGTGATTGGAAAGCCAGATGGATGTTAGAAATCATTCTTGTGTATGAGGTATGGTCTCATTAGGGATGGAAATCCAACTGCCAAAGGTTAATGAGGTGGGGTTAGGTTATGGGCTGCTTGTAGAATCGGATGGCTTTCATGACAGTGATTAGAGCAGGCTTTGGTTTCAGCCCTAAGAATCACTTCAAGTGGTTGACTTTACTTAATTGTGTGGTGGGACACAAGTCCCCAGAAAATCTCTATTTTGGTTCAGGCTGCGTTTTGGCTTTACGTACACAATGTGTTATGACCCCATTCACTTGCTGTACGTTGATGTGTTAACGACTTATTTTCCAGTGGATAAAATAGCAAATTTTCTCTTCAACCTACACTCAATAACCCATAATGGCAAGGTGAAAAATGAAAAGATATATACTTGAAAACTTTTATTTAAAAAGGTGACCCTTTGCTCTGGCTGCATATCGTGCATGTCAGGTTCATCCTGTTGGATTCACTTATCCGTGAGATGTGTCTAGAACTTGACCCGAGTCCACTTGTGTCCAATCTTGCTTTTTGATTTTCAGCTTGTGACAGTAACCACTGGGGACCCCACTGCAGTAACAGATGTCAGTGCCAGAACGGAGCGCTGTGTAACCCCATCACTGGAGCCTGTATCTGCACTCCCGGATACAGAGGCTGGCGCTGTGAGACCCAGTGTGAAATGGGTACCTACGGAAACGGGTGCCAACAGAAATGTCAATGCCAGAATGGTGCTGCCTGTCACCATGTGACTGGAGAATGCAGGTGCACACCAGGATACACTGGAGCTTTGTAAGTTGAAGAGAATGTGTGAGCATCTGTTTGGTGTTTCTAGTCTCGGATAGTGGCACCAAAGTAAAAGCCAGTGTCTTCAGTGTTATGCTTTCAATAAGGTGACGTAAGAAATATAGGATCAACTAGCACAGAAAACAAACACATCTGAAATAATGGATTTTTAAAGTCAGTCAAGTTTTGTTTTTTCTGATGATGAAGACACTACTATGACCTTGTGATTTAGACAAAAACACACACACACTCCATTAGCTTATTATTATCCCCCCTGAAAAAGTCTCTCATGACTTTAAAATCGTATTTATATAACTCAACACTGTGACTGGAATCTATGAATATGCTAACTTGGCCTTGCCCATGCTCACCTACATCTACTGAGCCCCACCCACAGATTGACATGATTGGTTTCTTAGGTTTGTGACATCACAAACCCTGCCTGCCTGAATCCATTTTTTTCAGATGGGCATTTGTTTACTGCAGTGTTAAGGTGGAAATACTCAGGTTTAAAAACTTACCATACTGTCAGAATGTTTGTGCTGCCACTACTGTCACTTGCCCTTACTCTTGTTGAGGGTTAAGGGCAGAGGATGTCACACCTTGTTAAAGCCCTATAGAACAAATTGTGATTCGTGAATATGGGCTATACAAATAAAATTTGATTGATTGATTGATTTTGTTTGTCACTCTAACTGAAATTCAACAAACAAACAATATTCTCCCACATGACCTTGACACACACATATTAACTGGAGGTTGTTTCCTTTCTCTTCATAGCTGTGAAGACCTCTGTCCTCCAGGTAAACATGGGCCGCAGTGTGAGGAGAGGTGTCCTTGTCAGAATGGTGGAGTGTGTCATCATGTGACTGGAGAGTGCTCCTGTCCTGCAGGATGGATGGTACACACCCCTAATTGTTTCTGTAAACTCATGAGAAGAATGGCTTATTGCCATTCACACTCACATTTAGTGTTTTGGGCAAAATACAAACAGTACGTTGCATCAGCAAAATCACTGTATTAATAAACAATAAATAGTTTTAACAATAATGTGAAACAGAGAAGCTGTAACAATTATTATTAAGATTATGAATCTTTCCCTCACCAGTCACACACAGCAGCAGGCCTAGAAGTCATGAGGGTATTTTTACAGTTTGAGGAGAAAAAGCTGCTCACATGATTAACAGCTTCGATTCTGTATGTATGTTCCTGTTGTGTAGGGTACTGTGTGCGGCCAGCCATGTCCAGAGGGGAGATTTGGACAGAACTGCTCCCAGGAATGTCAGTGTCACAACAACGGCTTTTGTGTGTTGTCCACTGGACAGTGTCTTTGCACCCCTGGATACACAGGAGAACGGTAAGAGCAACTTTTACAGTAATGTAGCATCCCTGCGGTAACAGCAGCAGCTTCTGGTAAAATCACTATCCCTCAGGTGCTTAACCTGGATTTTGTGAAATTAGCACAAATCAAACCTGTATCCTGTTTCACACAGTATCCAGTACTTATATGTTGTGAGGTCATTATTTTGACAGGTTTTGTCCATTTATTTACATACTGCAAAATGTGTCTGCACAGATCACCTGACATGTCTTACCTTTGTGGAGTTTTTAGACCCTTCATTGGTTCTGATCCACAAAAAGATTTTATTTTTATTGCCCAAAAAGATAAAATAGCTTGTCACCAGTAGGTTAAGACTCATCAGCCTTCAATAAACAGGTGGAAGCTAAGGTCCTTGGAATTTCGACAGTGAAAATTCTTGGGATTAGGCTGGGATTCATTGCAGTTTTTAGGGAACATAAGAACTCCCTTAAGTAGTGATGCTTAATAGAGACATAAATGATGTCGGACCCTGTTGCCCCTGCTAAACTCTGTAGCTCAGGGAGATTCAAGTCTGAAATTCGACCCCTAAAGTACAGAAGAAGTGTTTCATCCCACTGGACCAGATTATGACATGGTGAAAAGTCAAATTTACAAAATCCAAATTAAATTATCTGCGTGCGCTATAAACCTCCCCCACATCCCACAGAGAGAGGAGAGAAAACACAAGCAGGAAGCGTAGTCAGTATTTTCACAGACAAATCTCAGCAGAGCACCACACGGGGCTTCAGGCCCATATAATTAGCAATATCAGAGAGCATGCACCATATACTTAAGCAGACCAGTGACGAGACAGGAATAGCCTTTCCAAGTGCACTTTTATGACTAAATGAGGGTTTAAGAGAAGCTGAACATTATGGTATAGCACTGTTTGGTGCTGGGCCGGCCATGGCACACCCAAACCCACTGGAAACCATTAACAAGACGATAAAGGGAGAGGGTGGTGGGGCGGCTGGCACTGCTTATTGACAATGCTTTGCAGGAATGTAGATGACAGGATTTAATAAATGTTGAGACATGACTGATCAAATGTAAGAAACACCACACTGACTGTCAAGTTAAGTGGATCCCACGGCTGTCATTTCCTGAGTGGTAGCTGTTTGCCACATTAGCCGAGGCTCTGTGTTCCAACAAAGGCAGAACGAGCTGTGGATTCACCAGAGAGCCTGTTCACTGCAGCCAGTCGTGTGTTGGGGATTTACCTTCTGCTCCGCTCATGGCTGGATTGAATGGTGATGTACTGTAGATTAGTCTGTACAACTAACACTGCTCCAGGACAAAACACCGATTTATGATCAGTGTAGTATAGAATCAATAGGGTATTCTAACATGTGTACTCTCGTGTGAACTGCTTGTAGTACAGTGACCGTTAGCCACTGATTGTGAATTTTTTTGTCATTATTTTTTGCCTTCATATTCACACTTTTTAAAAAAATCAATTTGCATTTGGCACACCTTAGGGATGCATGACTCAGGGACTGTCTTATACAATTTTTGTATGTACTGTATATGTATATATATGTATGATCAAATGATAATACAGGCATACATTCATACATACATTTTGCATGAGCAATCAACAATCATATGTGAGTTTCAGTTCATGTCTTTACAGTTTAGGCCATAGTCCTCCCTTTTAACAGAGACAAATAACTTTGGAGCTGATTGTGAGGGATCCTTCTCCCAGGACAGACAGAGGTGTGATAGATGCTAAAATAAGAACATTCATGAGAAAAGACAGCATCTAAGAGGTGTGTCAATGTTTAAAGTATTTATGCAAAAGAAAATGTCTGACAGAGATGAAGGGAGCAGTAGTGACAATTGTAATGATAGCGGTATTGTCAATAATAGTAATTTATATGAGTTGACATATTGTATATCATAATCCACGATCACGATCCACAATCCTGGGTCTGAAATGATAAAGTACAAGCTGAAAGCTCTGGCTCCTACTCTACTTTTACTTCTACTGAATTCTGGGAGCACAGTGCTGTAGTGGGGCGATGTGGTGCTATGAGCTCTTCCAGGTATGATGCCATATAATTATGGGCCTTTTCAAACAAAAACATTTAATACTAATCTATGTTAATTTATGTTACTGAATATTTATGTTGTTGTGTTTTTTCTGCTACTATGTTTTTTGAAACGAATGTGTTATTTATTATTTACTAAACTAAACTAAGCTAAGCTTTCTAAGTGAGAAGGAGAATTTTGAATTCTCTTTTAAATTGAACAGAAACTCAGTGAAGCTGATACAGGAGAAATGTGGTCTCTTTTCCTGGTTCTTGTCAGCACACGTGCTGCAGCATTTTGGTCAAGCTGCAGAGTTTTAAAGACTTACTGGTGGAGCCTGATAATAGGGAATTACAATAATTAAGTCTGGACATAACAAAGGCGTAGATGCTGCATTGAATTACTTAAAAACTACAACATTTAGCTTAAAAGTTTAGCATCAAATCACATTTTTTCATCGTAAATAATCTCTGGTAAACATTTTATAGACATGTTTAATATGACTGTCAGCATACTTCGATCTTTATGAAAAGACTTTTCTTAGGAGAAACAATTGTAATAACAGGAACAACATAAGCAGGTATTTGATTAAGGTTTGTGATGAAGCCTTCACATTTTCTAATCCACGATGGATACTGCTCTGCCTTCTGGTTTAAACAGGTGCCAAGACGAGTGTCCTGTTGGAACTTATGGTGCTAGCTGCGCAAAGACCTGTCGCTGTAAGAACAACAGCAAGTGCTACCACACCAACGGAATGTGCCTGTGTGAGCCAGGGTACACAGGCGAGATCTGTGATGTGCGACTGTGTCCTGAAGCGCACTACGGCCTCCGGTGTGACAGGAAGTGTCCGTGCTACCCCCAGAACACACAAAGGTATGCAGGGAATAGTGTTCACACTTTGTTCTAAATGTAGTTCATAGGGGGTTTTGTATTATTTCCATTCAAACATATTGAAAAAGACAAAAGAAAGTCTTCACAAGCCTTCGTCCGTTTGTTAGTGTGATCTTTGTTCCTTTAGACAGCAGACTGTGAGCCAGTACTCAGTCAGATCTGTTAGGCTGGCACAGCTGGTCAGGCTGCATGTGTCCGGCCAGAGAACAGCTGATCTGCTGATCATCAATGGGACTGCTGTGTCACACAGACCAGCTGTCAGTCAAACACAGCCACATTCCACCTGTCGCACTGCTGATAACCCCCACTCTGCTGGCATGGAGGGAAAACCTCCTGGAGACCTCCAGTCACATCCAATCAGCTTCTACACCGTTACAGTTCTGTTACTCAGAAAAAACTTGACAAACTGAAACATCTGGGTCCCAGTTTGACTCAGATTTAATTCACTGAAAAGATTTTTCTCTTACTCTCTCTGACTTTACCTATGGTCTGCAAAAGTAGGTACACTACAGGTAGAGCATAAGAAACACGAGGCAGCAAATGTGTTTCATTGTAGGATAACTTTGGGGCATAATTTCCCATGTTGTTGTGATGTTAAAATGATTGACAGGGACAACATACATTTTGCATACATGCTTTTTAAATGTCCATGCATAATTTGTACACGATAACGAATGTGCAATCCCTCTACAATCATAGAGGGATTGCACATTCGTTATCCAAATGTGGGTTTCATTACTGTACACTTTACACCATAGTCTGTGCTTCATAGTACTGTCAAACACTAATAACAATCTGTGGAAAAAACAAGCACCTTATTGGACGTACTTTGGCAACTGCCCTGTTGTTTACATTGCAGCACGGTAACACTGTCGTACTATTCCTGCTTAATGCTGCACCCAGAAAGGTGGGGAAATAAGGCCCCATCTGAGTTCTCTTTTGAACCTCCACTGGTATCTACCTATTCTCAGAGAACATGGAGTCTTTGGGTTTGGTGACTGGCTACTCTCTGGAATGCCAAAGCAATAAGGGATTGAAAACAGGGTTAAACAGGGTTTAAGTGGCATATGAGGTGACAGGTTAAATGTTGAATCTCTCATCAGCTGATTGTCAGGTGGAAGGGATGCTGCGGTGAACTTAAATCTTTCCAGTTTTTAAGTACAATACCTTTTTCTGATGTCATTCAATAGCTTTATTTGTTGGTATTGTTCTTTACAGTGCCGCTTTGTTTATCTTCCACAGAAACCCATTGGTTCATTTTAATTGATTCAATTAAAATGAAGTGAAACCCTGTCCACACGGCACACATGAGCACCGTGCCAGTCAGGTGCACCCTTTGAAGTTTGGAGAAACTGAATTTTAGATGTGGTTGAATAATGTGTTTTATGAAAAGATTCTTTTTAAGCACACTAAACCTCCTGAGGCATGGCAGACCAGCAGTGATTCACTGATTGTTTTCAGACATGCACTGAACTCCGAACTCTCTCCGCAGGGTCTGTATGTGTGAACGTAAATGTCAGCGTGAGAGCCTTCTGAGTTTCTGCTGACTTTCTCTATGTGGCCCCCCAGTATAAAGTCAGCAGAAACTCTGGAGGAGTCGATGTGAGAACACAGATCCTCTGCAGGTTTCACCACGAGCTAGTGGGGGTGTTGAAGGGCGCTTCTAACACGCAACAGATGCAAAAATGAACACAAATTAAAAGATTTAAATCTCTCTAGACGAAACAGCGGTGTCATACACACAGAAGACAGCAACAGAGATGTCAAGTGAATTTGTGGAGATAAGAGCTAAGACTGGTGTCGATGGGCTGTAAACAAACATCTGAAAACGACTTTACTGCTACGTAGGAACAATACATTTTCAGAAGGAGCAGTATGAGCACCACTAAACAAGCAAAGTACAAACACAATCTGTAATGGTATGTTCCTCTCTCTTGTCCCCAGCTGCCACCCGATGTCAGGGGAGTGTACATGTCAGCCTGGCTGGTCCGGCCTCTACTGCAACGAGACGTGCACCCCTGGATTTTATGGCGTGTCCTGCCAGCAGGTGTGCCAGTGTCAGAATGGTGCCGACTGCCACGGTGTGAGCGGACAGTGTATCTGTGCTCCAGGCTTCACGGTAAACTGTCCTCTAACATTTCAGGAAGTGAATGAATGCTTTAGGTCACAGATGACGTTTATTTATTTGGCTTATGCAGTGCAGCATGTGGCAGTCGGTGGCTTCATCTCCTCTCTGCCACTTTATACTTTATGAAGGGAAAATACACAAAATGTTTCTTTTTAAAATGACAGTTTGACAGTCAATGTTCCATTTGCTCATTCAGGGCAGCTTGAAGGTGCTGTCACTCAGAATATGGCTCTTTAGTCACATCTAGTGGCGGCAGTTAGACATTATAGCGATTTCAGCAAATGTTGTTTTTCTTCTATCCCTTTTTTTCTTTTGGGGTTTTCTAGCAGGCATGAATCAACTAAATGTTTTAACTGGGCACACATTAGACACTACTTCCATTAGATACACAGATATGGGGAGAAAAGCAGGTAAACTGTACACAACCGTCATAAAGGAGGATTTACTGCAGGGGTGTTGCATTAGAGTTAGCTAGGTCAGTGTAATATGTATGTATATTTCATGTGACCTGCATGCTCTGAGCTATGATGTCAGTCATACATACATACATACATACATACATACATACATACATACATACATACATACATACATACATACATACATACATACATACATACATACACAATGTGCAATGAGGAAGAAGAGATGTAGAAAAGGCAGCTTTGATACTCTTATGGGTGGAATGCAGCAGATGAGTGATCACGTGTCTTCGGTGCTGTTGACGGCCGAGCTGTGTGTTTGAAGAATGAATGGTATCGCCGCAGTCGGCTGTAACCATGTGTCCGCTGACCTCCTCAGGGTCCCAACTGCTCGATCCCGTGCCCAGCAGGGACACACGGAGCGAACTGCTCCTCCAGCTGTAACTGTAAGAACCGAGCTCAGTGTTCTCCTGTGGACGGATCGTGCTCCTGCAAACCAGGTGAGGAGAGAGCTGAACCAGGAGGAAGAAGACAGCATATACAGGACATGTGAATGATATGAAATAAATATGTATGATATAAATCTGAATGTGAAATGAGTCAGTAGTGCATCATTTGACATTTATTCCAGGTTATTCTTTATTTCATTCCAGCAGTTATTATTATAAAAGTCAGTTTTCTTCTCACAACACGTGATAACTGTGTACAGTAATAGCCTTAGTGATTTTATTATCTCATCTTTCTTTTTCTCTATTAATCAGGGTGGCATGGGGTGGACTGCTCCATCAACTGTCCCAGTGGTACCTGGGGTCTGAGCTGTAACCTCACCTGTATGTGTGGGAATGGAGGATCATGCAACGCCCTGGATGGTCACTGTACCTGTGCTCCTGGCTGGAGAGGAAAGAAGTGTGAACTCCACTGTCAGGTGAGAGGAGATGGATTCTCCCACAGCTTTAAAAAAAAGAAATGGCACTTAGTTTAGTTCAGTTATGTTTTGTTGCTTTGCCCACATTTGAACAGGAGTGGAAGTAGAAGAGATGTGAAAAGCATGAAAACGTTCTCTGTGAAGGCTCAATTACTGCTGCTCATCATGTGATGTGTTACTGTGATGGGGCTCTTCCTCCTTCTCAGGATGGCAGCTATGGTCTTGACTGTAAAGAACATTGTGACTGCAGTCATGCCGATGGATGTCAGCACTCCTCTGGTCACTGCCGCTGTCTGGCTGGATGGACCGGTAAGACAGAATTACATGTCCACATTGCTGTTTTCTCTACGTATGTGCAGCGTGCCTAAAATATCAGTTATCATTGAGCCCTGCTCTCTTTGTGGTTCAGGTTTTTCTATCTATCTATTTATATCTTAAAAAATCTATTGTATCCAGCTGTTATGTGAATGAGGCTGAATGAGAGATCTTGGATTAGCAAAGATAATAATTTGAGCCTAGAGGACAGAGAGGATGTTCACACGTTTGACTTACTCTCTCCTACTGGCTGAAAGAGGTCTACGTTTTTTAAATAAAACTGAAAATTCAGCATTTCTGGGAATATACTTTCTGCTTTTTCAGAAGGACAGATAACTCTAATGTCAAGTGTTAAGTAGCGAGAAGAAATCAGGACATTGTTATTTACTAAAAGACTGGAAGGCTCTGTCCACTTACCAGTACGTCTAAATGATCATAAGCTTGCTGATGAACTAGTTTTATCTCATTTGAGTTGAGCACTGGAAATATTGCATTGTAAACAACAGCTGTGTGCAGAAGTACAGAAGTACCTGGCAGACATTATGCATGTGTACTGATTTATTACTACTCAGTGTTCAGGTATAGAGAGAATACAGTCAGTATACAGATATCTCAGTACACACTTTCAGGGTTTTTCCCCTGTCTTCATGGACAGCATGCTGGACTTCCTTAGAGAACATGCATACAGTCTCCTTGAAGAGGCCTTTGTCCCTGCTTCACTGGGCTCCTCCCTGCTTGGCCCCGTAGCTGGATCGAGAGCAGGTCATCCACTAACCAGAAGGTCTGCGCTTCGATTCCCATCTCCCCCATTGGCGAAAGTCTCCTTGGGCAAGATACTGAACCCCAAATTGCCCCTGATGGCCGCGCCGGCCGTGTGTGAATGATGTATGACAGAGAAAGAGCTGCACATAGATGGTTATCAAGACTAGAAAAGTGCTATATCCATTTAACTCAGAGACTTAACAGGAGAGCGGAGGGAGGAGAGTTGTAGATTGAAGGAGTGCACAGAAGAAAAAAGGGTCTGAGCCTTTACAGAATAGTCGTGTCCACAGAGGGATGTAACTGGATCAGAAGAGCCTTTTTAGTCAGAGCTCCATGTAGTACAATATAAATGTGTTCACTGCGTTTACATGTGTGTGTGTGTGTGTGTGTGTGTGTGTGTGTGTGTGTGTGTGTGTGTGTGTGTGTGTGTGTGTGTGTGTGTGTGTAGGTATCCACTGTGACAGTGTGTGTGCAGAGGGCCGCTGGGGCCCAAACTGCTCCCTCCCCTGCAACTGTAAGAATGGAGCTTCCTGCTCACCTGATGAAGGAACCTGTGAGTGTGCTCCAGGATACAGAGGCACCACCTGCCAGAGGAGTAAGTCCTACATCAGCACCACATACTGCTGCATCCTCACAGAAGACAAACGAGTTCATGTCAACTTCAGTAGTATTTCCATAGTTCTGTCTATTCTCTGCTATAGTTAATAATTGAGAACACAGTGACATCAGACCATCAGACATTCTGTAGACGAGGTTTTCAATATGGTGGACGTGTAGTCTGATGCCTTTGTGTTTCTCCTGGTTTGGCTGCAGTCTGCTCCCCTGGCTACTTTGGTCACCGCTGCAGTCAGACCTGTCCACAGTGTGTCCACAGTAACGGGCCGTGCCACCACATTACAGGACAGTGTGATTGTTTGCCGGGATTCAAGGGGGCACTGTGCAACGAGGGTGAGCATTGCACCACAGCACATTCACCAAGTTACCCCACAGAACAGTTTCGACTGTGTTATAAAGGCTTCAGGGTTCAGTCCACGTGGATTTCCAAGGGCTGATTCTAGTCAAAGCTCCCTGTTGCTATTGGTCCTGAAAATGCTGTTCCAGCGAAAATCCCTCAGGTTATGACGCTTTCTCAGAAAACAGCCAGAGCTTGAATGAAAATCCCTTGAATGGGACACACATCTGTGTCATCCAACCTGTACACAACTAGATCTCTCTGCAGGGTATACATGTTCTGATAATGTTTGTACAGAACTTGTGGTCATCTGATGGAACACGTTACCTAAAGGTTCAGTGTGTACGATCTAGGTGAAAGGGATCTACTGGCAGAAATTGAATATAATATAATCCTTGTGATGTTTTCACGAGTGTGTAATCATCTAAATTGTTTTTCTTTACCCTAGAATGAGCCCTTTTTCTTTAAATACTTTATATTTACATCAGGAGAGGGTTCTCTACGGAGGCCGCCATGTTATTTACAGTAGGCCAACTGAACACCTTTTGAGTTTTTATAACAACTGAAGTCTACCACAGGTTCTCTTTCCTGTTTGGAAGGGGGTGAGGTGAGGGGTATTCAGCTGCAACATGAAACTTCACCACTAGATTCTTCACAATTTAGCCTTTAACAAAGTTTGATAGCTTATCCCATGAGAAAGATCTTGACCCAATCAGCAACCACGATGGCAAAAACAATATAATGATAAACACCCCCCCCATGTCCTGTGAACAGTGTGTCCCAGAGGTCGCTTTGGGAAGAACTGTCTGGGGAGCTGCAGCTGCACCAACAACGGCACCTGTAACCCCATCGATGGTTCCTGTCAGTGTTACCCAGGATGGATCGGTAGTGACTGCTCCCAACGTGCGTATAATAGAATCATAAATAATCTACAATAGTGGTTCTGTTCTTTCATGTACTTGTTTCTTCATGAGACTGTATTCTGAAGAGAAATGGTATTTAAACGGGATATTTGGCTATGAACTGATCAAACTAAGCCTTAGCGTTGTGCGGTTTCTGCGTTGCAGCATGTCCGCCTGGTCAGTGGGGACCCAACTGCATCCACACATGTAATTGTCACAATGGAGCCTACTGCAGCGCATATGATGGAGAATGCAAGTGCACCCCAGGATGGACCGGCCTCTACTGCACACAGCGTCAGTCCCAGACACACTCACATACTGACTCATTACTGTATGACACAACCGTTGAGGTTTATTCAAGGAACATGTAGACAGTTTAATGTGATGTTTGATGAATTCCTTGCAGGCTGTCCTTTGGGTTTCTATGGGAAGGATTGTTCTCAGACCTGTCAGTGCAGGAATGGAGCTGACTGTGATCACATCTCTGGACAGTGCACCTGTCGCACTGGCTTCATGGGACGTCACTGTGAACAAAGTATGTCACTCTCTCTTTCTCTCTTTCAACTGGCAAATTCAGGGTTTCAACTTCAGCAAACACCTCTGATTCAGAGGCATCCCTACTCCATTTGCTTTGAATGATCGCCTCTTGTTTTGAATCTCCAGAGTGTCCTCCTGGTTCGTACGGGTATGGCTGCCGTCACGTCTGTGACTGTCTAAATAACTCCACCTGTGATCACATGACTGGTACGTGTTACTGCAGTCCAGGCTGGAAAGGACCTCGCTGTGACCAAGGTGAGGAATTACCTCAGTACAAATGGAAGCAGTCAAAGTAAAGAAACAGTTCCGTTCTCAGGTCTGTTATTGCGTACTCTAATCAGATTATCTTGGTAGACTAATCACTGGCAGCCATCTCCTTTTAAAGAGACAACTTTGTCAGGTTTTAGTTTAACAAAGACTAAAGGTTCCTTTCGACTAAACCAACTCTGTGCCTGTGGCTGTAGCTCAATATGTGCTCCTCCTTCTGCCTTCAGCGGGTGTGGTGGTGGTGGGCAGCCTCAACAGTTTGACCAGTGCAGCCATGCATGTGGACACCTACCAGATCGGAGCCATTGCAGGAATCATTGTCCTGGTTCTACTGGTCCTCTTCCTTCTACTCCTCTTCATCATCTACAGGAAGAAGCAGAAGGGAAAAGAGCCCACCATGCCAGCTGTGACCTACACTCCTGCTATGAGGGTCACTGCTGATTACACCATCACAGGTACAGTACAAGTTGACCTGTTTGCAACTGTGACCAGCTCAGTGATGGGAATATGTACTCCAGTATCTGAACCAGCAGCTGAAGAAGAGCAAAAAAGTAGCAACATACATCAGTTATGTCTTACCTCGGATGTTTTGCATCGATGTGCTTTATCTAAGTCCATAACTCCAGTAAAGCCGGCTAATTCAAAATGGCAGTGACAGTGCTAAAGGCACGAGCACCCTAACACACCAATGCATGGAGTTGTGAGATCTGAGTCAGGTACAGGAATGAGCAGGAGGTCTTGTGGGCAATTGACCCAATCTGCTGACCCAAGTTCACAACTTTTCAAAATATAAGCTCTGTAACTGTAACTCTGTAATGCAATCAGCACCCCCAACACCCATTAATGTGTGTCAGTCTGATATGGTGAAAAATAAAAAAGAATTAACAAAATGATCTGCCAGGCCAGATATTAAAACTGCCGTACAGTTTTGGCCTGTAGGCGCTATTTGCCGGCCATTGTCCTCTGGGGAATAAGTCTAGGTTTTAGCTGGGTCACGCAGAGATAAGAGAGAGACTTGTCCTGATGACACTACAGTCCACTCCTCTCTGTGCTGTTTGCTTTGGGTCACTGTTGGATCAGAGAACCGTAGTTCTGTAGTTCTTCCCAAACATTTCACCTTTTTGTGTCAACATTTCTAAATCCTAAAAACATATTTTCACTATGTCATCTTGGTGACATGGCGACTGATGGACAAGAATTATCATTTACTTAAGATTAAATATAAAAACACAATAAGGTGCGCACAAAGTGAAAGGATGTGAATAGAACAATTAATACAAAATTGCAAACAGTGATCATTAGGTCCTCATGCAATATGACCAGTGATAGGAGGAGCATGTGAAAGCATTTTTTGTGTCCAGTAGGTGGCACTATGACTAAGACTGAACTGTGTCACATAGATGTCCTCAGACTTGGACTCAGATCACACATGAAGTTTGCCAGTTTTCAAACATCCAATTCTCTGTTTTAGATTGTACATATCGATTTTGAAGTCAGTCTGAATAATTCTGCAGGTTATGTTTGTTACGGTGCAATGCATTGAAAATGACCGACTTCCTGTTGGGTTCAGGCCAGGCTTTTTATATACCAGAGCATGATAGATATGGCTAATAGCTTTGTGCATCTATGTGAAATGTGCCGTGGGCATTGGTGATCAAGGGACTTCAATTTGTACCCGACTGACGAGAAGTCTCGCGAGTTCTTGAGCATTTTTGGCCTCAATATTACCACACAGAGCTTGGGCCCCAATAACAAACTACTGAAAGTGGGGCTGTGAGAAGACTACTTCTAAAGGAAAGGAACTGAATAATAACAAGTGTCTCATTTGGACCTAGAGAGGAGACAAGCTACAAAGAAAAGATTTATTTGTACCATACACTGAACTGCATCCATGGAAACAGTTTAGTATTAATAACATGTGCTATTCAACTCTTGCTCCTTATGACATTGCCGAATGAGACGATTTTCATTTTAGCACATCAGGCTCTGAAAGCACTGGTGGACTGAGTTGTTGAGTGCATCCTGGTAAGTGATCTCTTCACCGTGTCATTTTTCAGATGCCCACCCACCAACATGTGAGGGTCACCCCAGCAACTACTTCTCCAACCCAAGCTACCATACTCTGACCCAGTGCATCAGTCCGTCACATGTTAACAATGGTCCCTATGGAAAGGTATGGAAGTGGACTATTTGAGATTCTAAAGAGGGTCGAAGAGAATTCAGTATGGAACGTGTCTATATAAAACAAATTCTGACAACTGATGTTTTTCCCTTTAACTCAATTCAATGTTGCATGCTTAGACCAAGAACAACCAGCTGTTTGTGAACCTGAAGAGTGTAGATCAGCGAAAAGGGAATCCTCTAACTGATCACACTGGGACACTGCCCGCAGACTGGAAACAAGGGGATTGCTTCAACGAACTGGGTGAGTCATGGCCGCGACAAACCTGCACTTCTCACTGTGCAGCGGGTGTGCATGATAGTGTCCTGTGTGCACGTTCACAGGGAAACATACATTTACTGGCTAATCAGTTTTATTTGCATCTTAATGGGCAGAGATGGGAGAATTATTACAATTGTACTGTTGTTAACTAACATTTCAGCATAATCTAACCATAATATTTCCATTTTTCTTCATACCAGGAGCCTACGGAATTGATAGACGATACATGGGCAAATCATTACGAGGTAGGCTATGTAATTGTACAAATGAAAGCAAAACAGTATAAGTCTGATGCTGGTATTAAATTCTCTCTGGCTCCTCTGTTCACCTCATCTAGACCTGGTGAAGGGCACACCCTATCATGCCAGTTCCTGTTCCCTAAACAGCTCTGAAAATCCATATGCCACAATAAAGGACCCCCCCCTACTTACGACCAGAAACACTGAGTGCGGCTATGTGGAAATGAAGTCACCAGCCAGACGGGATTCACCATACGCAGAGATCAGCAACAGCAGCCCCAACAATAACCGGAATGTCTATGAAGTTGGTGAGGTGCTTTAGTTTACGTATGTGTTGTTGTCGTTGAGAGTGCTCGGCCGAGTACTGTTTCACATGCAATAACTGCATAATGCAGTACTATATCCAGTTAGGGGTGAGGCTGTGGCTCTCTAACCAGAAGGTCGGCGGTTCGATCCCAGTCTTCCCCATTCTGCATGCCGAAGTTGGGCAAGATACTGAACCAAATTGCCCCTTCTCATGGAAAAAGTGCTGCACATAGATGCACTGTATGAATGTGTGTGTGAATGGGTGAATGTAAAACTGTAACTGTAAAGCGCTTTGAGTGGTCATCAAGACTAGAAAAGAGCTATATAAATACAGACAATTTACCATTATGGATTATCACTTCTATCACAATTTTACAATACTGTTGAATGTTGATATGCTGCCCTCTGGAAATAACTTAGATACAAATTATCTGTAACTTGCTGGATTTGACAAAAAAGTATATTGGACTAGAATCACTTACATCATGTCAAGTTACTTAGTGTAATGCAAAAAAAGGGGTTGATGTGTAGTGATGAATTCACGTAGAATTATCAGCAACCTATATGAACTTCTTTTAGCTCACAAATTCAAATCTCCTCCACCGAGTTTCCAACAACTGACCTAAAAGAGAGTGAATGTTGGATGTCGACAGGTAGACACATACATGACAACAAATACTAACTTTCCCTCTGTTTACTGCTCTTTACAAACATGTTAAAACAAACTGATAACATGCCAGTGTAGTTTTCCCTGGTTTTGGTGGTAATTTAATAAAGCAACTTCTGGAGGCTTCATTTTGTCAGAACTGGTAGATCCCCCTGCTTGCAGTCCCCGTGCTAAGCCAGACTTAACATATCCTGGACCCATCTCTTAACTAGATTTACACAGATGAATGAGTGTGATCACATTTTCCAAAATGTTGGACTGTTCCTTTAAGTTTACTCACCCCAACACAACTCACTTTAATTCCAGAGCCGACTGTGAGCACCATCCCGCCCACTGGAGACGGCCACACACAGTTTGGTCAGGATCCATACGATCTGCCAAAAAACAGCCACATCCTCTCTCACTACGACCTCCTGCCGGCCAGAGAGAGTCCATCATCCGAGGTCAAGGAGCTGGACAGTGAATGAGGCTTAGGGACTCGGCGCAGAGTTCAGGTCTCACCTCCAGTCAACAGCTCCAGCACTGGATGTTCCACAAACACACACTTTATACCCACATCATCATTTTACTTGTTTCTAGCTGTTATACTTTGACATTCTCAATGTCAGTATGTTTCATGACTTCAAAGTGGGTATAAAGTGTTGGAGGCACAGCTGCTGTATTTTTATAACAATATTTAAACTGCAACAAAGTCTTCGTAGGTCATTCCATAAGTCTGGGAGGTAAGGTTTGATTGAAGAATGCTTTGAACAAAACAGTTTGGATGATGTTCTGTCAGACCTTTACCTTGCAGGTAAAGCCTGCAGCCTCCTTCTGACTGCCTCCCCAATCTTTCTCCAACAACCGTGTCGTTTGCATGTCTCCTCAATGCAACAAATTGTACTAACGGGGATTTAAAAAACACACATTCAGCTTGTGGCAAAGCGTTTGAGGTGTTGAACTTGATTGCACAGACAAAAAGTGGTCTGCCATCCTCTCATACCTCCATACACCTGGCTAATTGCTGCCAAAAAGAGGGTGTGATTGTTGGATTGTGTTATTCCTAAGCAGAAGGGGTTTCAGAGGCTGTCAAATGTTCAGAGCACTTCATTTCAAGAGAATATTCCTTTATTATGTTTGTGTATAACATTCAATACCAAGATCTCTATTTTGCTTTCTATCTCTATTTTTGTAGTTACCGTATTAAAAAAATGGCTAATGTGGTTGAATATTAGCAGTTGCATCAAATAATAGATTACTCTTGAAGTTGGAGTGATGAAGGGTACCAGAATCAAGCTGCTGACAGTGTTGATGTTTGCACATAGTAATGACATCAGTTGTAGTCAGTCAGTGTTGAAATAGTATTTAACTTAACCAAAGTTGCAAGTGCCATTTAACGTTTTTATAAGTGTATTTCAAAGCTCTGCAAATCTGCTTAATCCAAGTGGTACTGAGCCCATTTTAGTTTTTCGGTCATTTCCATTATTTCCTGTTCAGTTTATCAAAACATCATATTGCACATGTAGGAGCCATGTAAGAAACTAAAATCATAATTCATAAATATCCGTCATACAGCTCAGTGGTCGTGATCCCCATTCTGTGATCTCTGTTGCCATTCACAGTTGCTCCTCTGACCAGCATGTTCTTCTATAAAACAGTACTTTGCATCAGCAACTTCCTGCCACCTCCATCTGCCTGTCAAAAAGCTACAGCTAAACCCTGCCTCTGTAATAAGTAGAGCCCATACAGCCACATTGGTTGAAGAGACTCTTGCACTACAACAAGCAAGGTGCGGTTCATGTGACAGTAGCCGACCTTCCTTCCTAAGGCACCTAGACTGTGAGATTTCAGCAATCTAAGAAGTGTATTGCAATCCAAACTGCCAACCTTTGTAAACTCAGAGGTTACACAAAAATATACCAAAATAATGATAAGTGTGTGACCATCTGCACGTCCACAGTGGTAAACTATAAGCAAGAACAGAGCCCTTGCAATATTGATATTTATATTTAAGGAAACGTAAGTTGAAGTAGCAGTTACATTTTGAGGTGGTCACTCTAAATTTTCGAATTTGAATTTTGTGACAGGACAGGTTTGGCACATTTTTGACCCCCTGATTTTGGAGCCACAGCCAAAGATACCTTTCCTTCACGTCAGAACAAGGATTCAAAACTACCCTGTACACAAGTGTTACCTTGAGTATAATAGAGCAGTAGGTTTGTGCCACATCAGTGAGCACGCAGTGGGACTTTTCTGAGATCGCACTGGGACTCTCGCGAGCACATGCTTTATATTTTTGAACAGAAAATGTTAATCTGAGCAAACACACTTTTGTCCCGTGCGTGCCGTCGTATAAGCCTGTTATATTGAGAGCCGTACGACAGAAAGCCCTTTTTATAAGTTTCCTCACTTTTTCTTTTCTTTCTTGTTTGTTGACTGTCGATTTTTGGAAAATAAACACTTCAAATAGATATTTGTATAAAGTTGTCCTGGCAGAATTTAAGCTACAGGTTGTGAGACTAAAATGATGTGGTTCGTGTGTTTCTCTTAAAAAAATGTCCAAATGCTTAGCTCAATTTCCTTACACATTCATATTTTTTTCTGATTACAACATAATGTCAATTAGGTGTTTGTTAATTGTGTTGATATAATGAATAACTTTGTGTTGCGTGCAAATGGAGTGTTATCTGATCCATTATTTTAACTGTGTAAAAGCATACAGAACATGTAGCATGGTGAAAATGACCAATATTAGATAGAAAAACCAACCAGTGCGTAGGTCAGCCTATGTTGTTCAGAAGGAACCTTAATCTGGGGCTTGACTAAACAACAACCTTACGAAACCTTTTACAAACCAGCATGTTTCAGATAGAGCCTACACCATCAAATAGGTCAAAGTGAGACTCGCTCCATAGCTTTTGTAAGGAACATAAAAACCCTCTTCCTTATACTGTAAATGCACCGTACTTAACAAACTAGGACATTTCAGATATGGCAAAATTTTAAAAAATTGACTTATTTTAAATGGCTTCCTTTCACCAAATACCCACGAGGCCCTGGACATGTTTGTGTCTGCACAGGTTTGTGTTCTACACTGTTCTTCTGTTTGGTTGTTCAGCTCCACACAATTGTAAAAATGATGGTAAAGACACATGTGCTTTACCATTCACTGACAGCACTGCTAGAACCCATCGAAGTGCCTGTACCTTGCATGTAGATTCATCACACCCCATCCCAAAGCAGCCATCATTAAGTTTGCAGATGACACAACCGTGTTGGGACTGATACACAACGGTGATGAGTCTGACTACAGGGGTGGAGTCTGCCAACAGTCTGAATGTTAATCAATTGACTGACCATTTACCCTTTTACAGCCAACAGCATCAAACACATGCACGTGCACCAAGACAACTGAAGTGACATTTGTGTTGCTTAGCAAGCTAGCAAGCTTTAAACATTGAATTGAAACTGTCGCCAGCTTCAACCAGTCTTATTGTTGCTAGTTCCATTGTACAAATCGGTATTCAAACAGTCGACTGCAGTATTAGGACTGCGACCGGATCACGACAAATTTAGAGCAACCGGCCGCATCTATGGTCGCAAGCTTTTAAATGTGTTGATGAAAACTGGCAAACAAATACACCACCCTTTAGAGAGGGCTGCAAGTGAGGGCTCCCTCGTTCAGGATGGACAAAAGGGCACAACAAACAGATCACATTTCTGAGCAGTGCCCATATTCAGATCTGCAAATTGTGGAAACAAAAGCACAGATTTGACTATGTTACATGTTATACTATATTACATTACATTCAGTTTCAACAGTGTTACTTTGTCCAGTGAACATTCTGCACTGGTTTGTCTCTTTTTTTCTGTAAAGTATTGGTTGTCCTGCTGGATGCAGAGGTAACATTGTGGTTATTGTGTTTGTTGCTTGACCAATGACGATTGACAAAACTTGACAAACCCTAATTAGTATCAGGAGCATGTAGTAGTTTAACCAAACTTACTGGGAGCTGGCACTCGAAACAGGCACTCAGTCCACCACCAGGATTCATGACCTCCTGTGTGGAGCATTTCCACCACTCAATATATTTATACTGAAGAGCCCAACACGATATACATGCTGAGTCATCACATTAATTCCACCTCAGTTAACATACTCAAATCACCAGTTTAACTCAGTCATCTGCACATTAACATCGAGTTGACACAGTTGCTGATCTTAAGTTTATCAGTTTAAAGGGCTCAGCATGTGACATGCAAGCTGAAGCTGGACTTTTGCTTTTTGGAAGGATAATTATAACCATTTACATTATTGTATTGTACCGTAATAAACATTGTCATATTTCACCTAGAATTGTTCAGTAAAATGTCACATCTCAATTTTAGTTTGATAGTTTTTGTCTTTTTATCTTTCTTGTATTCTGAATGGCCTAAAATAGCAGTCTCAAGCTATTCGGAGTCTCTTCTAAATGCTTGTAAAATAATGTACATAATTTGATAAGTTCTGATGTAAAAATGTTGATATCACCCAGTGTCTTATGTCTGCAAAATTGAAAACATGAACAAATGTGGCATTTGGTTTATGTGTTTATGTAAAGAATATGTGTAATCTATAGATTCTGGATTTCTTTTGTAATCTCTTCCCTTTCTCTTCTGCCAGAATACTGTGGATTTGAAAAACCACGAAAGATGTTTGCTCTGAAAGGAATGTTTGAGTTTTTCTCAAGCATCATCTGTTTCTAAGCTCTTTGAACCTTTATTCCTCCATTTGAAAGATCATTTCCACGCAAGCTTCCACTGCACATTTCCACATAGGGTTACAATGATTTGACCACTATCATGAGATTCTATCTATTATGCTTTGTTGTTTTTTTGTATTTTATTCATTATAGAGCTGTTTGTGCGAATGCCCTGGAATAAAATGATAATATCATGAAATACTTCACCTTCTTATGGAATCTGTGAGCCCTTAAACACCATACCCTGACCCTACCCTATCCACATGTGTATTTTGTATCCGGTGTAAGCAGTATGCATCTAAAAGAAGGAAAACAAATCCCTCTTGAATGCCAACCAAGTTACAGCAACTGCTCAAACTGAGTCAACCAGCACACATGCTGATGGATAAGACTCCACAAACCATCCACAGACCATGAGGCTGGAGTCACATCCCTGACAAGCAGCACTAGAACCCAGAGAGTCCTCTCCTCACTGTATACATGTGACTGCACCCCATCCCAAAGCAGCCATCATTAAGTTTGCAGATGACACAACCGTGTTGGGACTGATACACAACAGTGATGAGTCTGACTACAGGGGTGGAGTCTGCCAAGAGTGCACCAAGACAACTGAAGTGACATTTGTGTTGCTTAGCAAGCTAGCAAGCTTTAAACATTGAATTGAAACTGTCGCCAGCTTCAACCAGTCTTATTGTTGCTAGTTCCATTGTACAAATCGGTATTCAAACAGTCGACTGCAGTATTAGGACTGCGACCGGATCTCGACAAATTTAGAGCAACCGGCCGCATCTATGGTCGCAAGCTTTTAAATGTGTTGATGAAAACTGGCAAACAAATACACCACCCTTTAGAGAGGGCTGCAAGTGAGGGCTCCCTCGTTCAGGATGGACAAAAGGGCACAACAAACAGATCACATGAAAGCTCTGCAAATAGTGATCGAATCAGCACAGAACAACCACCATCACTGCAGGACATATACAGATCCATACGCGTACATTGGGCCACTAACATAATGTAGCTACAGTCTATTCACTCTGATGCCGTCTGGCAGGCGCTATATGTCCATTGAGTCCAACAGTTTTGATTCAAATGCCGTCAAAGGACTGAACAGAACTGAGATGTCCAGTAAGTTGGGACTGTGTCATGATATCCTGGTTTAAGTGCCATAAATAAACTAATCATGTTCAACTTTTGTTTATAACTGACTATGCTAATTATGTGCAATCACTGTATCTATATGTCCATTTTTATCTTTGATATTTACATGTATTTGTGCGTGTGTGCACTACACAGATGACCTAAGTTTTGTTGCATAGCTATGCAATGAGCTATGAAATAAGGACATCCTATTCTGTTCTCAAAAACATACAGAAACGAGACAGTTGTGATTACCAGCCAGGATGAACAACTCATTTCTAAAAAACAAATGGTTTGTTATTTGGATATTCATTTACGTGAGTATTTTAACCACCAATAACTACATGTTAAACCAGCCTTATCACTCATTTAATTTTGCTGCACATATTGTTTTACAGAATCAACTAATCAAAGCAAAAACAAGCCATTATGAATACATTTCAGATTGAACCCTTACGGCTGCATTAGAAAACTTCCTTTCAGCACCTTTGTTTACAAAAACATCTACACAGCCTGGCATATGTCACTGATTAGCAACAACATCGACTTCTATGCATTATTATTTTTGGTGTAGTGTCACATTTAAAAAACACTACCCTCTTGGCACCTTCGTGGACAAAAATGGTCACTCCCTCAAACTGCTATAAAACATTTTATATATTCATATTTGTATCACTTTTATTGAGCTAATAGTATTAAACAACATTGGTCCTGCCCATAAATACCAAATATTCCTTAATTTTCATTATTTCAACACATACCAGTTTGTGTACATAATACCACCATTTTTATATTAAAAGAGCACAATTTTTTTTCCCATATACTACATGATAATGAGATTTCTATATCAGTTTTTATACAAAACAAACAAAAGAAGCATTATTTTCCGTATGACAAATACTAGGGGGAAATATATGTATATTCTATTTTTGAGGTTATCACAGCCTTGGATATGTCAATGACTAGCCACAAAAACAAACAAACACACACACACACACACACACACACACTGAAAGCTTAGCTGTAACTCATACACAGAAATTCCCAGCAAAATTGAGGTTTCATTTGTTATATTGTATTGAGAGCACATGTAGACGTGCACGTCATGTTTGTGTGTGTCAGTGGTGGGAGCTGTGATGATGTGTGCAAGTGTGTGAGAGAGACAGAGAGGGAGGGAGAGGGAGTGAGGAATTATAACATAAAACAATATTATTTCTCTGATTTGTCTACCTCTGGATCCTGTCATAACTGCACACAAACACACACACACATACACACATGCACACACAAACCCACATGCACATTGACACCCCCCTCAAACACACACACACACACACACCTTTAAGCTCAGCACACTGTTAATCATAAACAGAAATATACTCAAAGACTTGAGGTGTGGTTTATTATATACAATGCATGTGTAGGCCCTCACGTGCATATGAGCATCACACACACACACACACACAATTTTTTCCCCCACTCTCTGAAGTTCATATCAACACACACACATCATTTCAGTAGAAAACATTAGGTCTATAGGTCCCATTGTACAGAAATAGTGCCACTAAAGGGGACCAGGATATAGTATTTTACCTTTATGCCAAATATGGGAAAATGGGTCAATATGATGTTAATTAGTATGAAATATAAATTTGAAGCCAGGGCCTCAGAATGAAAGGATACATACATGGAATGCATGCTTTTATGTTCTCATGGTAGAGGTATCACGAAAAGCACTTCCAAAGGGTTTCAATTGGACCGTTTTTGCCTTGAAGGTGCCGGAATGTTGTATTTTCTTTACGCAGTGAAAAAAATATCAAATTCCACAAAAAAATACACATCTTTGGTGTCATGCCATATGCATTAACACAGCCAAAATGATCCCAAAAAGAAAACTAAAAGCCAAACATGTCCCCAAGGTCCCCTCAGGGGCTCCAGTGTGAGAGTGTGTGCAAGTCCTCATCTGTCAGTGGCTGCCTCAGACGTGCCACGCCTGCCTGGTCCTGGTCTGTCGCTGGCAGATTCGGACAGTAACACTGCTCCAGGTAGTTTTGCTGCAGCGGTTGCCTTCCAGAAGCTTCTCAGATCAAAAGGAAGTGTATTGCGTAAACACTGGAATATGAGCTCTGAGTGTGAGCTCTGTTCACGCTTGTTGTTCAGCTGTTGTGGAATTTAGGTAAAGAGTGAATAAAAGGTTACTGGGTGGGTAACCAGTGTCTCCCCAGGAGACGTCCACCGGGCTCAATCTTCTAGGGAGATTAGGTAGAGCAAGTCACTTTGAGTGCAGATGGCTCAAAAGTTCTGTGTGTGTGTGTGTGTGCTTGTCTGTCTAATTCTGGTTGAATACCATCATTGTGAGGACATTGTGGCTGGTCCTCGCAAATTCAAAGTGTTGTTTGAGGGTATAGACTTTCAGGGTGAGGGTTAGAATCCGGGTTAGGCATTTACTTATGATGGTTAAAGGTTAGGGGCTAAGCATTATGTCAATGAGTGTCCCCACAACTATAGGGAGACAACTTGTTCAGAGCAAATGTGTGTGTGTGTGTGAGAGCTATCAGCTGCAGGTTTCCCGGAGCCCAGTAGCAGTACAGCAGCGGACCAGTGTGGAAGTGGGATCATGATGGTGAGCGTGGTGCTGAGCAGCCTCCTGGCAGCGCTGCTGGCTCTACTGGTCTACCAGAGGCTGACCTATCCCTTCTTCTGGGTGGATTTGATGTCCTACTTGAAACTTCGCAGCTACAGAAAGACGTCGCAGGCTCGCATGCAGCAGGGGATCATCACGTACCTCGACTGCTTCCTCTACCAGGCGAGAAGGAAGCCGAACAAACCCTTCATTATCTTCGAGGAGCGGACCCTCACATACCAGGACGTGGACACCAGGAGTAACCGCTTCGCCAACGCGCTGCGGACGGAGATCGGTGTGAAGAAAGGAGACATTGTGGCTCAGTTGATGTGCAACGAACCGGACTTCGTGTGCGTGTGGTTGGGATTATGCAAACTGGGCTGTGAAGTCGCTTTTCTCAACGTCAACATTAAAGCCAGGTCTCTGCTCCACTGCCTACAAAGCTGCGGGGCGAAGACGCTCGTTGTCGGGGCAGGTATAGTGCACGTTTCTCTCTCACGCTTCCTCAAAACGTGTCTCTCTCACGCAAGGTGTTTAAAGTCGTACCACAAACAGATGGCCGTGCAGAGCCGTACAAAACCTTTCAGGGGCCCCTTTCCGCCCGAGTGTCAGGGCTCCCAGAAGTTAAACAGCACACAGATTCTGAGAGTACAAATGCACAAATGTATTTGAATACACGTTGATTCATAACACGTAATTTATTGTCTTTGTTAACAGTAATTAATTCTCGTAAAACTTTTTTTCTTTTTCTCTTTTTTGTTTTGTTGCATTCACACCATATCGGCAATTATGGAAAACGTAACATTTTCAAGTAGCTCACTAAAGCTGTTTTCAGTCAGAGAATTGACTCTGGAGTTTTCCTGCAGTTTGCCTTTCTCACGTGCTCAATGCAGCGGGAGGTTCCCTGCACAGATGTGTTTACAACAGCAAAAAAATCCTCCACATTATTCAGACGAGAGGTGGAGCAGCAGGCACAGGCAGGAAGTGGCAAATGAACTGTGTGGAGAAACTGCGGAGTTCAGTGCATATCTGAAGAGATTAAAAAAAGAGTTCATCACAGACAAATAGTGTGCCAAGACTTTTTGAGGCACTGTTCACACCTGGCATTAGAACACATCTTGACCGATATGATGGCGGTGGCCACAAATAAATCAATGCATGTGAATCACAGAATCATTACAATGTTTCAGGTTCATAATGAAGGACAAGGACACATTCCCATGCGTCACAGACCACCTCTTCATATGATCTTAGGTGCATCCATTTACACCAGTACCTAGAGCTGACCATTAGTGATTGGATAACTCAAGACGCATCTTTATACCAGAGCTGAATGGGGCCATAGTTACATCCCCATAAATTGTATAGAGAGCAAGTGTAATTAAGAAAAATAACCAAACATAAAAAAATGGTCACATTTTAAAATGTAGACAGGAGAAAATCCGAAAGAGTATTCACATTGCAGTATGTATGCGGAACATGGGATATGAAATATGGAGTAGTAGATGACATAATACTGCTGAATTAAATGTGAGATATTTGAGTAAAAGCTCAAAATATGAATTCAAATTAGTAAAAGTACTTGAGAGTGTTTAGTGTTATATTACTGGATTATCACTTAATATACTATTGGGTAGTTAAACTGAACCAACCATCATCTTTTTAAAGATAGTATAGCTGTCAGATAGTATGGATGTGGTGAAGTTAAAAGTAAACTGATAACTGACAGTTGACATGTACAGAGCAAAGTACAATGCCATGACTTCTCCCCTCAATAGTCACACTGAAAGTACGTATGAGACTGGTGTGCAGTCCCTGAATGTGAGGGATGTGATTTATATTGACAAGGGGTGTAACAATTCTCCAAATCCACGATTTGTTAAAGAGATTCTGTAGATTTGTGAGTCTCAGTCTTTGTTTTTGTGCTGTGTTGTGTTGGGGGGATATAGTTTCCCGCACTGCTGACTTGAACGTTGGGTCTGCAGTCTCAGGGTTGTTATCTATCTTGAACAAAGCAAAGTGTGTAATACTGATAAAAATACAGCTGGCCCTGACTTTGAATAGAATGAAATAGATCGTGTCATGATATACATGTGTGATAGCTTTTATTGTGAAATAAGTTTTGTTACATTAGTAAGGTCATGACAGCTCAGTAGGTTGCACCTGCAGCTGTGGCAGTGGGTTAAGGTTTAACAATTCCCGAAGTTCCTGTATGTCAGTAATAATATTGTGAGTTTCCGTCTCGATTATTCATTTATCATTTCGCTGCTACTTTTTACCTCGTGTCCGTGTCCTGGTTTGACATACTGTATCATCACATCTTTGAGTAAGGAGGACAAAGTAGGTGGAACACTGTGGACGAGTGTATTTAGTCTGATACAACATCTAAAATGACCATTGAGTGGAATCAGCTCTCTGTACATGTGTGTTTACTGTCTGTGGTTCTGTGTGATGAAGCTGCGCTCAGATAACCCAATTTGTCTGTTTGTCCAGATTTGGTGCATTTGGTGGAGGAGGTGCTACCTGATTTGAAGAAAGACAACATGGCTGTGTGGGTGGTAGATCACACATCACCCTCCGAGGATATCAACAGTCTATTGGATAAGGTGGAACACATGTCTGGAGAAACCTTAAGTGAACTTCCTAAAGTTGACATCATGTCAAACTTCCTCTTCATTTTTACTTCGGGCACTACAGGTACTGTGTGAGCTTTGTGTTATAATATTACCTATAGGTGGCCAGCCACCTCACAATGTGCAGAAATTACAGCCTAACAACTCTAGTTGAGTACTTTAAGATGAAGTGGCAGATGAATAAGATCGGGTGATAGGATCAAAAACAGAAAAGCACACAATGGACATTGAGTTGAAATTGTGTTTTCAGCACTAATTGTAACTCTGACATTTTTTATTATATTTTTTATAATATCTGCAATCTCTGCAACCTGTGAGATCAAGATATCCGATGTTGGTCTCATGATTGTAAAGCTGAGAACAGTCTATTTTTCTGATATAAATACACAGTCCTACCAACATAAGTCTCACCAGACAGTGAGTTACCAGCTTAATGGCCATGTCCAGATTGTTGTTCTGTAACAACTTTGTAATGCAAACAAAGACTTAGCAGTTCTTGGCAGTAGCACAGTTTGGATCCATAAAAGACAGGCTGCTGCATCTGCACAAACCACCAGTAACCAAACTCGGTGGGCCAGCAACTATGGAATGGTTTGGCATAACATTTTGTACATTCATGCTCCTCTAAGCTAGAGAAATAATTCAACTCAACTAATAGTCAGTATTTTCAACTCAGAGGCCATGTGTTTTGAATTTGTTACATGTATTACAAAATGTTTTCCAGGTAGTTTTAAAAAACTACAAATTGGTGAGACTGTACAAAACATACAGCTTGTGAACCATTTCCGGTGCCAATCTGTTCCAGGTCTCTCTAAGGCAGCCCGCGTAGGACACCTGAAAGCCATAGTGAGTATGGCCTTCTTCGCAGTGTGTGGAGCCACATCTGAGGACATCATCTACATCACTCTTCCTCTTTACCACATGTCTGCTTCCCTGTTGGGAGTTGGAGGATGCATAAACCTTGGTAAGAACAGCCATACTTCAGTCATTGTAGATTTTAAACTCCGTCTTTGGGCTGTTTACCCCCCAGCTCCCACCAGGGACACTGCTCTGTGTTTCACCTTCAGACTGAAAGCCTTGATATGAAAATTGAATTATGCTTTGTGAACTTAATTTTTTACACACATTTAGCACTTTTCTAGAGCAGCATCCCAGTATAGTGATTTCCCTCTGCTTCCAGTATTTATGCTAGGCCAAGGCTACACTCTGAAAACACTAATGGTGCACATGGAATGGCAATTGTTCTGTATTTATATATCGCCTTTCTAGTCTTGATGACCATTCAAAGCGCTTAATGGTACAGTTTTTTGCTATTCACCCATTCATACACACATTTATACATGGACTGCACAGCTCTCAGGGATAATTTGGGGTTCAGTATCTTGCTCAAGGGCACTTTGGCATGTAGAGTGGTGGAGTGGGCGTGAGCCACTGACCTTCAGGTTAGAGGACGACCCTCTCGAACCCGTGTCCCACATAAACCAAACTGAACACTGGGAAGTATCACGAATTAGAGATATATTTAATAGAAAGACATGTTTGATTAACACACCTAAATGAACAAGGATGTATAATAAACAAGAAGAAATATATGTTGGGTCCCTGTTTTAACTGCAGCGAATGCCGTCAATAATAAACACAATCACAGTTACAGTATCAAGTGACTTCTCTAACAAATGCTGAAGGAAAACAACATGAAGAAGGATTTCTGTTTTATAGGTCCATAAGGAATTCTCACTTCCTCACATTGCAGGAGAAAAGCCTGAAACAAAGAAAGGGAAATTTCTCGCTTCAGCTATATTTGTAAATGTTACGTTGACATTGTTAGAAATGTAGAAAAAGAGAAATATCTGAGTTTCTATTTGCATATTGTCTTACATTGCTGACTGCTTGCCTTTCCATCTTCACAATATTTTCTCTTTTGGATCTAAGGTGCAACTTGTGTGTTAAAAAAAAAGTTTTCTGCCAGTCAGTTTTGGAAGGACTGTGTGAAACACAATGTGACTGTGGTGCAGTACATTGGAGAGCTCTGTCGATACCTGGTCAATCAGCCTGTGGTAAGTCTTTAAAACATAGGTCATTCTTCTTGGTAAACTATACTATTGGATTTCAAGTTTAAAGGTTCAGTATAGGCCCCTAGAGGTCACTAATAGGTGGACAATCCTATCTGGACCCAAACCTACACCCAATAATTCATTGAGAATTGTCACATTTTGACAGAGCCTTTCTATTTTATCCGGCGTAGATTTTCTAGATTATTTTCAGCACTGTGGCCCAGGAAATTCACAGACGAGAATCCTATCCCGAGTCAGTGAGTGATAGGATTTAGTACAGACAGTGAGAAGTGAGTCAGAGAAAAGAAAGAAAAGTAACTTCACATAGTGTGCTCTGGAAAGAGATTCTTACATTTTTCCAGTGAGCAGGTGAAAACCAGTACTTTTAATTGTTAAAGGCAGAAATGTAAGTCGTCCTCATGTCTGGAAATTCTGTCCTGATGGTGATGACCAGAATCGAGGTCTGGAATCATCCTCAAATGACCATGAGTATTTGTGATGGGTGATGTAGGGTTATGAAGCTTTGAGAATCTCCCTACTTCTGCCAAAAATATGTTCAGTGCCCCAAAACCCTTTTGAGCATATTTCTTGTCATTTGCACTAATAAGTGCATTGACATCTTTCCCAAAATGTAGGACTGTACTTTTGTTAAGTTAAATGCTGCTTTTCCCTCTAGATTCCAGAGGAGAGCGCACACAGGGTCCGGCTGGCAGCGGGAAGTGGTCTCAGATCAGATGTTTGGAAGAAGTTTACCAAGCGCTTTAAAAGAATAAAGATCAGAGAGGGTTACGGCCTGACTGAGGCCAGCATCGGATTCCTCAACTACACAGATGAGGTCGGACCGATTGGGAGGGCAAGCTATTTCAACAAGGTCAGGAATAAAAAGTCCTCTTGGACTTTGTCACACTCACACAGTTTTGACACAGATTAGTGTTTTTTACGGTACAATATATTCATAGTTAAATGAAATACTAGATAAATAGATGCTATTGCTTGCATTATGGGAAATGTAGGATCTGGAGCCTGGAAACCAGGTTAATAAGAACACTATGGCTGAACCAAAACAGCAAAGTTGTAGGTTGTAAAATAAAACGTTTAGCTGAAATATTCTAAAAGGCTTTAGAAAGCTATAAAGGTGGTTATAAGCCACTGCCATACCACACATGAAATAAATGTAAAAAGAGGAAATATGAAATGTACGTATAAAGTCAACATTGATATGATGGTAAACATCACTCAACAATATATGATATGTTGTGTTTTTTTCTTTTCCAGCTTTCTATGCCATTTGAGCTCCTTCGATATGATCCCCAATCATACGAGCCAGTCAGAGCAGACTCTGGAATATGCATACGAGCACAAAAAGGTAAATTAATAGCATGCCAAGTCTTTTTACATGACAGGGATTTAGTCTGTCGGACATATCTGTATGTACAGAAGAAGAGCTGATGTGTCCTCTAAATGTGCGCTGTCTTTCTGTGCACAGGAGAGGCAGGGATCCTGGTAGCCCCTCTAACAGCTATGAGCCAGTTTCTGGGCTATGCTGGAAACAAGGTCCAATCAGAGAAGAAGCTGCTCAGGAATGTGTTTAAAGCTGGCGACGTCTATTTCAACACTGGAGACCTACTGCTCCACGATCACAGGGACTTTCTGTACTTCCATGACCGCATCGGAGACACCTTCAGGTACCATGACAGTGTGTATGATCAAAACTGTGCCAATGCAACCTTGCTCAAGTATTTGTATTTTACTTTGCTTTAGTGATGATGATACACAATGTTTTGTTGGGGTCATATTGAATACCATTACTCTGCCAGCCAGCCCCTGAGTAAAAACTCCGGAGAATGTCTAAATGAGCCCATGTGAGAACACAACAGGAGATCCATGAGCAAGTGGGTGTGTTGATGATGCAAAACTGAAAAAATATAAAGAATACAAATATCTCAGGATGAAAAAGGGCCGACGTACACCTATAAGACGCACACAAGAAAGCTTTTATTCAGCTACACTGTTTACCCCTGAAAAAAAAGTGTTTTTATCTCAGGAGTAAACAGTGTTGCAGCCAAAGTGACCCCTTCTTCAGACGTAATAAAACAACAGAAAAAAACACAACATGCCTCCATACTGCTCGTGAGGTATCATCTAAGTGTCCGGAAGCCCAGACATTCATATTTGACTCGAAATGGCTTCATTTACACTATGTTTTAGAGTCCCCTACCGAAAGTAGAGATGCTAGCGGACGTAGCGATCCTGTGCGTGCCCTTGGGTGAGAGTGTGTGTGGTTTTCCGGTGCAGTTCACACTGGCACAGCAAAATAACTAGTTCAAAGTTCAGTTCATGCAGATGAAAATGATCTAGTTCACATTCATAGTTCATTTTTTTAAAATTTTGAACTAGTTCACGTTCATTTGTTCAATTTGCTATAGGGATGATTTAGGTGACAAACTTACGATCATTAATCGATGGTGTCGGATCATGTCTGCGTGTCGCTCCGCTCACTTTAACACTGAGTCCTGGCTGTGAGCGTCACGTCTCGTGTTGTACTGAGCACAAAATGTAGACGAGTCATTTTTCATGTTTAAATGCAGCTTCATAAACTCTGGAGCGAATCAAACAAACACTAAGTGACTTCATGTGCTGATCAGGTCCTGATAACTAGTGAGGAGTGTTTATTAGTTCAAGTGAGAGCAGAGTGGAGGAGGACACAGGAACTCCAGCTCGGTACAAACCAACTGCAGCTTCTGCTCTGATCTGGACGCAGCGGCGCTGATCACTGAGCAGCTGTGACCAGAGAGGAAAGTCAGTAGTGTGAGAATGAACATCACTCACATTCACGTTCATCATATGTAAACTGATTCATTCAGTTCATTGTTCACAAAAATGCCATTTCTAGTTGATTATGAATGTTGGGGCTTCCCGACACTTGGATGACACCACACGTGCAGTATGGAGGCATGTTATGGGTTTTTTTCTGTTGTGTTTTCCATCTGAAGAAGGGCTCCCTTTTATTTAAATTGTATTGGATTTTGCTGAAACACATTTTACATCAGAAACTGTTTTGTGGACTCAAACACTTCACCCACCCCTCCGTCGGCATAGTGGTGAATAGATACAGTAATGAGTGAATTCAAATTATCGGTGAACTATTCCTTTAACAGGGATACCTGCAGACAGTGAATTACAGCAGCAGAGAGGACTGATGAATGTCGATCCTCTAGAAACAGTATTTGGAGGTCCTGTCAGATTCTCCAAATCATGTTTTATGAAGGGAATATGATGTGAGGGAGCTTCCTGCAATAACATGTATCATCAATATGTTTCTCCACATCATAAATTAGATCCATGGTTTACATTTGGTTTATCTCGTCACAAAGTCATTTTCTTCTGCTATGTGTGAAACAAAGTGAGCATTTAGTGTTGTAATTAGAGAGCATCACAGACACGCCACAGACATAAATATATGCTAACAACAGCGTAGGCTACTTGTGTAGGCTATGGTGATTCTACACAGAAGTATAAATCCGGGTTAGTGCTGTAGCGTCTCACTCCCATTAGAATTGTGTTTCCCGTTGCACCGCCCCTTAACCACTATGACACAATGAGCACAGCATGGAGCACAGTGAGGCCTCAGGCTGACCCACTGGCAGAGGAACTAAAAGATGACTGTCAGTCTCTTGACATGAGCACAACTTTTACTCTGAAGTTATTGTTTAGCTACATCTAATCTTGTGTCCTACAGGTGGAAAGGAGAGAACGTGTCCACCACCGAGGTGGCAGAAGTTTTAGGTCTTGTTGATTTTATCAAGGAGGCCAATGTGTATGGAGTCACTGTACCAGGTCTGTGGAATCTGTGTTACTCTATAATTTATATTACTGCCAAAGTTGGTTTTTGATTTTGTTCATTTGGTATCGAATTGAAAAGCAGGAGATGTTATTTGAGGAGCCACAAAAACAAAACCGAATTTTAAAGATAATAATAATAATAATAATAATAATAATAATAATAATAATAATGAGAAGGAAGAGTTTGTACTTGATGCAAGGGTTGGGGTTATGTGCTGCCAGAGCTAAGTGCGGGTGAGAACCCTGGCGGCAGAGATCTGCACAAACTGAAGTCTGTTCAGGACATTGTTTGGTACACCGGACAGGACTCCAGGTGTTTACATTTTTTAAAATTTTTAATTCAATCAACAAAACCAGTTTCTTCATATCAATCAATCAATCAAATTTAATTTGTATATCCCATATTCACAAATCACAGTTTGTCTCATAGGGCTTATAGGGGCTCATAGGGCTCATAGAGGGTTTGACATCCTCTGTCCTTAACCCTCAGCGAGTCGGGAAAAACTACCAAAAAACCCTATAGAGAGGGCCACATGGGGGGGGGATTCCTCTCCCAGGACCACAACATAACAATATTTAAAACATTCATGAGACAGTGTCTGAGAGGTGTATCAATGTTTGAAGTATTTTTACGTGAGAAAAGGAGATGAAGGAAGCCGTAATGATAGAGGTGTTGTCAGTAATGGAAGAATATGTGAAGAGGTTATATAGTACATCTAAGCAATCAGTTCTAATCATAATCTACGATCAGCTGCCACCACGATCACCATCCATGATCACGATCCACCATCACGATACCATTACGATCATAATCCACATCAAAATCCATGATGTGGCCGCAGCAGCCATCCTGAATCTGCAAACAATAAAGCACCAGGACTCCAAGGAAGAAGTCAAGTCAGTCACATGTATTGATGAGACATTAACGCGATGAGGAGGAAAGGGAAGTTCCATGGGTCATGTGTCCCCCAACAATCTAGGCCTATAGCAGCCTAACTAAGAGCAGGTCCAAGACAGGTTTAAAGCCTACTCTTAATCAGTCAATCAATCAATCAATCAAATTTGATTTGTATAGCCCATATTCACAAATCATTGTTTGTCTCATGGGACTTAACAAGGTGCGACATCCTCTGCCCTTAACCCTCAACAAGAGTAACGAAAAACTACTAAAAACCCTTTTAACAGGCGAAAAAACCTCAAACCTTAACATTGAGAATGTGTCTGCCTCCCGAACTGAAACTGGGAGATGATTCCACTGGAGAGGAGCTCATGTGACTACAGGAATGTGCTGCTGCTCAAGTAAGCAAAGTGGTAACACAAATAGGATTTTTTTTTACTAAACAAATTGTCCCTTTGGAAGAAACACCCAGTATTTGTCTAATTTAGAAGAATGAACCCTCGTATTAGCCTCAAACAAAGAGAATCAGTGTAAAGGGACCATCAGACCAAAAGCAGCCCTGCATTAAACAAAGGATGCACTTTATATCTCAGCACAGTGCTGGTGGCTGGGTTGGTTCTACTCCATTTGAGTACGTCACACTGAATGGCACATTCCACCTTCTATTAACCTGAACCGACAGCTCTGTGTGATAAGTTACATTTTTTATTTCACTGATAATAATAATATAGACCAACAAACAATATTTTTCACACAGCTTATTACTGCTAAATGGAAAAAAAATTGTCTGTTGCATCTTTGCAAGCACATACAAGCTGTTAGAAGTGTTTATCTCCACCTATTGGAAAAGGGTTCCTCTTGTTGAGGGTTAAGGGCAGAGGATGCCACACCTTGTTAAAGCCCTATGAGACAAATTGGGATTTGTGGGCTATGGGCTATACAAATAAAATGTGATTCATGGTTGATACTGCTGATGTTTGAATATCAGCCAATAGAAATTACACATCATAACTACAGTCTCATTTGCTGACTGAACACTATGTAACCCGGCTAAATGACGCTCTGCCACAGCCACATGGAGCACAGCCAATATTGTTTTTGAGCAACACTGAAGACTATCTCAAAAGAAAACTTCCAGAGGAGCAGGTCCTTCCACTTTTCAATTCCTTGACATGTTGCACGTCAGGGCCTCGGCTGTATTATATCACAGACTAAATAAAGTAAGGCCATGGAGGCACTGCAGTTGGTTTCCTCTGATTTATTCAGTGTGACTTAATGCATTTTCTCAATCTGTGTCTGCAGGATACGAAGGTCGTGCAGGTATGGCGGCTGTTGTCCTGAAACATGAACACAAATTAAATGGAGCAGAACTCTACCACTGTTTAGTCAGATCACTTCCTGCATATGCCTGGCCATGGTTTCTCAGAATACAGGTAAGTCATACAGGTATTCATTGCCTTAACTATATTAGGTGTAAAGTTATTTTCTTCATTTGGTTCCCTGCCTGTGTTTTCAGACCTCTCTGGATGTGACCGAGACGTTCAAACAGCAGAAGACAAAGCTGGTCCAGGACGGCTTTAACCCTGACATCACCGAGGACCCTGTGTATTTCTTAGATGTCTCTCAGAAGGATTATATTCTCCTGACTGCATCCACGCATCACGATATTGTGTCAGGAAAGAAAGTTTTTTAAACATTTTAAGACAATTTACTTTAAGAGTACTGATCACCTGTGTCATGGCCACATTTCCATTGGTCTCTGCTTTGAACCCGTATAAATGATGGGTGCCACACTGAGTCCTTTCCAGTATTTTGCAATTGCAAATAATATATGAGGACCAATTGGGGAAGCAAATCATCCAACGATTTGAAATTATCTTTCAGAGTTTTCAAATATTTAGTAACCATTATTGAATCATCAGCCACAGTAGCCTTAACAGATGGAATTGTTCAGTATTTCAAGGGAAAATACTTTTATTATTAATTGCATTTTTATATATTGGCTACAGCCTTGTTGAACTCGACACAAAGAGAAGCAGGCCTTTCGTATATTTGGAGCATTTTCTATTTCTATTTCTGTTATTTTGTAAGTAAGCCTCCCTGCGTTGTCTCTCTATTTGAATTGTTTTCAAAGTTTCTCTGTCTTGATAAATGTAGTGTCATATCTACATTTCCACAGTAATAACTCAGTCAGTAAAACAACAGACATGCCATACTATACTTTACTTTCTCTTTTTAAAACCGAAATGCTGTTGTCAGTTACCTATACCTATATTCACTTACAAAATGTGCATGTTGAAATGCTTACAAAATTAAGAATTTGTGTGTGTGTGTAATAGTAGTAGTAGTAGTAAGTGATCATGCGCTGTCCTGGTTGAGTTTCATTGATGTGGTGTACGGTGCTAAAACAGAAAGACATACAGGCAAAATCATCGTGATTGGGATAATTAGGTGAGTGAAAACAGTATTTAGGTTCAAATGAGAACCTCAGAGAAACAGTAGAAAGTATGACTGTTGTTGTACTGATGGTGCTTTGCTGAATTTATCATGAGCGCTATTACACTCCCATTCCCCCTCAGGGTTTTTGACCCACGATTCATTTAGGTCATATTCCTACTGGCCACGGCCATTATTTGGATGATTTTTATTTTCGGTGCAGCCCTTATTTAATTATTTGTGCTATTAACATTTTCAATTCCTGGGCGGATTTCCCTTTTCTTAGAAGAATGGGATTGATATATTTGTACTTATTTAGTATAAAATAGCATCAGTATATATCATACCTTATCATAACAAAAGAGTAAACAGAACTAAGAATATCTGAAGTCTCAAGCCTTGAAATGAATCATTGATATCAAATTCCCAGAATTTACCACTACTTTGAGTAGAAAGACTGATGTCTCTAACTAGTTTCACCTGAATCACTGCAAGTGTAATATTATATATGATTACCCATACAAAAAATGCCTGAACATGTTTGTTTTTTATCACAAAATGTAATTAAAACAAGGACATACCGATGGTGACAAGATAAGTATTATTCATTTTATAACAGCTAGAAATAATAAATGGAGCAAGTTATACAAACAGACTGAACAGACACTTTGGTATGTTTTCTTAATTTCAGATTTTGACTGTAGTATAGTTTAAATAAACACTTTAACTATTTTCTTTCCTCTAATTCACATTGGTAACCATGCACATTACAGCTGTATCGTACAGTAAATGGGGATCTACTGGACATTTAACTTAATTTGTACATCTTTTGACTCAAATTTCACCAAATGTGTACCGTTGTTTACCTGCACATGCAGTTCATTGTTCATGTAAAGATGATCTAGTGGAATAAACTCATGTATCATGGCAAATTCTCAGTCTCTAACAGAAAGTGTTTCTGACCCTGACCCCCAATATGGATATATCCTCTGGAACCAGTAGACAAAAAGAGGAGTCCACAATGTTCTTTTTATCTCTGTAGAAAAGGTTTGGAGGGATAAAAACGATGAGTCAGTTTGACAGTCACTCCTCTGATCTCATTCACCATTCGATATTCCGAGGGAAGGCACCAACCCTTCTCCCAGTCCAGCTCAGAACTTGGTAGGAAATTCCGTTTGGAATAGAGACCATCCGGGAGACGGTCGCAGACGTGGCAGCATGTGACGTCATCAGAGTGGGTCGGTGGGTCGTTGATGGCAGCAGAGAGTCGCGTCGGTGCAGCTAGCAGGTGAGTGGGGAGGCACAGGAACATGTAGCAATGTTTATCACAGACGATGGAAGATAAAGATATTAAAGGCACTTTGTCCATATTTAAATGTCACTGTTGCTTCCGCTGAGAGAGAGATAGAGAGAGAGAGAGAGAGAGTGTGTACACGTGTACAGCTGAGCTGGGAGCTGTGTGGTGAAGGAAGCTAACTGTAAATTGTTCCAAACTAAGGCACGGACATGGTCCGCCTACCATGGTTTTAAAGAACTGTGCCGTAAAGATGGTGTTGGGTGAAGCCGCTGTGGTGTGTTGTTCTTTACCAGACGGAACAAAGCAGCTCTCAGATTGAACAAAGTTAGTGACATTTGAATCAGGAAGCAGTGAGTGAGTTGGCAGTGTTGTGTATGTGCAGTCCGTCATGGTGACATGTCGAACAGGAGTTTCTACTCTGTTGTGTTCAAGCATCTAAACAGGAGTGGTGGTGCACATCCTCAGCACTGGACTCAGCCCCTGGAGGAGCCTGAGGGTTCGTGGTGCTGGTCCTCAACCTGTTTCTCACCCACAGCCTTGTGTTGCTATGAGATGATAACAATAACTGCTGCAGGATTATGCACAATACAAGGACAGTTCTAACTGAAGTGAAGCATTGGAGATTTTAATATTAGCTTCTGCCTCAGGTAAAATAAGGTCAACATGTAGAAAGAACTAACCTTTTTACTGCTGTCCTGTGTGTGTGAGTTTATTTATTGAATTGAAATTCATGAAATCACAACAAACTGGACATGCAGGGGCCCTGGGGCAGTCATTGACTATGTGTTCATTCAGTTACGATACACTATACAGCTTTTTGCAACCAAAGAGTGTAAATCCTGGAGGTGTTTGTTCGGAGAGCACCTGTTTGAATGTCACATTGGAATGTTGTCACCTCAGCTCTGGATATCTGATTGCCTTAACATCGGTGTAACTCACTGCATGGAACTTATTGGGATCATTTTGATGTAAGGTGACATTAATGCAAAGGATTTGTGTGGCACTAAATACTTACCCTGTGTGATTTAATTCTTGTAACTGATTGTGGCAACACCAAATTCTATATAAACATTGAAGAAACTATTCAATGTAAGTCATCTAATTTGCAGTCTAGGGTTAATAGCTAATCTGCTTCACAAGGTGTAATGGTTTGATACATCCTGTCTGCAGGCTTTAGAACTGATGAACTCAATAACAAGTTGAACACATCTTAATTCATCTTATCTTATTACAGCTATAATCAGGGTTGAATTGAAGGAATAAGGTACAATAGAGAAGATGATGGAAGAGAGTGGGATTGAGAATACACCTCCTGCCAGTCCTACACCTCCTCTGACTGTGGCTGCCGCAGTCAACGCCCCACCAATGACCATAGGTAAGACATGACCTATCAAGTGTTGCTATGTGAGCAGAGGAGGTTCCCACTGCGGCAGCGAGCAACCTGCCATCCTTTGTCAAGTCATTTGTTGTGTTTCATTTCACATCACTATAAGAGTCAAATTGTTGAGACCAATTTTAGATTGGTAATCCATGTCCATATTCAATTGTTATGAAGTTGGCATTCTTATATCCCAGAGTATAAAATAGGCTACAAAAAGCACAACATTGGTGTTAAGAAGGAGTCCACCGATTTGTATTTCAATATAGAAATCTGGATTTTAAGAAGAGGATAATGTGAACTGTTTCTTTTAAGAAGAGAAAAAATCATTCACCTGGAATGATGACTTTAGTTATTGAGAAGCAGGACAACTACTCTGACATTATATATAATCCAGTTAAAATCCAATCTGTTTATGGAACACATTTTATTGCCAGGTGTAAATGGAGTGTGTGTCTCAATTTAGTCCTTTCAATTTCAGGTTTGTCCAGCCCTCTCTCCCTCCCAGGCGCCAGCTCCATCTCCATGGGATCCACCTCAGTCTCCACCACTCTCCCTCCTTCCCTCCCTCCCTTCAGCAGCCCGCTGACTGCACCCCCCTCACTCTCCTCCCAGTTTCCCCCTCCCTCCACACTCACCTCACCCTTCCCCAGTCACTCACACTTCCCTCTCTCCACCTCCCCCTATATGCCACCTATGGCCTCCCCCATCAGACCACTTCACCCCTCAGCTCCAGGTGTGTCAGCCCCTCCCGTAGGTCCCCCCATATCTAGCTTCTCCATGAGTGCAGGATATGATATCACACGCGGCCACGCTGGTCGAACACCACAGACACCGTTGATGCCAACTTTCTCAGGTCCTACTGCCATGCCTGGTAAGAGCCACGCCTGTCTGTAACACACTGTTTGCATTGTCAACATGTGGAACTTGGCTCCTTTTTAAACAGTGTTTTTTTCACATCTACATTGACACGATAGAGAACTGTCGATATGTAGTTAAGCTAACAAATAACTTTACATTAGAAAATTGTGGGACTAGTAAGAGATTTGTTTATTTGATCGGGTGTAGGATCTTGAATTATGCATCTAACCAAATATATCCACTGTGTGCAAACTTGTGTCTTTAGGTCTCTGCACCTACAAAACCCTTCACACATTGTACAGACCAATACCATGATACTGACCTACTGTAAAACATTACAGAACTATTGTTACCCACCTGTTAATCAGAGAAGGATCTGTCGTCATGCCAGTCATCTCTCAGAGGTGTTCACCATAGTCTCACTGTCCATCCGCAGTCCACATACACACATTGTGTAGGTGCATCTACACTCACTGAGCAGTATGTGAGGAACACAATATCTCAGGAACACAATCAGGGAATTTCTTAAAATTTGGCAAAATGTGCAGTTGGACTCAAGGACGAACTGATTGTAACTAGGTTGGTCGAAGGTTCCTGTTCCTGTGACCTCACAACACATGTTTTTGGACATAATTCCATAACATAACTACATATTACGAGTCATGCATCAACAAGGTGGTACTCCTGTGTCCACTCCTTAAGATTGGTATTGGTATTGTCACCAAAAATCCACTATTGTCCAAGCTCTACTTCTAACATCTCTAGATGAACGTTGATACATTTACATTTATGTGGATTTGTTTTTTTAGAATTGTCCCATCATATGTTCTAGGTGTCGTATCCAATGCCATGGTTCAGCAGCCAGCCATGACAGGGGGAATAAATACTGGATCTCCAATAACTTTTCCAGAGGAGCAGGAAGATCCCAGAGTTTCTGCAGACATAAGCACTGGTGGGGGCATCTGGGGCTTCATCAAGGTAATCCGACTCTAATCAAAGGTGGTTTCAGTAACTTTCCGAACACATTCAGCATCTCTGGCTGGAAGCAGCACCAACCACAAGATAGCAGCACCAATAAAGAATTAATAATAATCCTGCAGCTCTACAGTCAGAGGTACAAGCTATGGATGAGACAAAAAAGTTAATGACATGTAGTAATGTGAAATGCATGCATGGGGACAGAGAGAGAATGATAAAATATAAAATAACAGCCACAAAAACCCTGAGTGCAAGCAATACATATTTTTAAAATTTCCAATGTCTGTTTTTTCAACTGTGACACAATTGGAAAAAGATTCTCACCTGCTGACCTTAAAGGAAAGGGATTTTTGGTTGGGCTCTATGTATCTGTGTTTTTAGAATTTGTGTTTTTTAATCAGGGACATTTTAGATTGTAAAAATCTACTTTTAAGGGTTCTCTGGTAAACAGATGCTATAATGGCAACACTGTTTTTAAATAACCTTATTTTTCATCATACTTGAACACTGGCAAACAGTCTTTACTACCTATGATTCTTTTTCACATTAGTCTAGTAGGGCTCTAGTTTACTCCAGGTAATTACGTGGATACAGTGTTTACTAAACTCTTTTTTCAGTAAGAAGAAATGATGATAAGTTAAATGATAAGATATGATGTGAAAACTGAAATATGTAGTTGTCTTACTTTCTTTATTATTTGGTGATTAATTTGATTTTGGATTAATATATACTGTGAAGGTGATGAATCTGCATTAACCATTTTTCAAATTGATTACAGCAAGCTCTGCTCTGTGCTCTGACAGTCACTTCTTATGCTTTGTCTGTGTGTCCTCAGGGAGTAGCAGGCAACACTGTAGTAAAGTCAGTCCTGGACAAAACCAAACACTCTGTGGAGTCCATGATCACCACTCTGGATCCAGGCATGGCTCCATACATCAGTAAGTAATCCTGCTCTCATCATCACTACATTCCTCCATAATGTTAAGACATTTGACTAAAAGTCACTGTATTGTTGCTCCACAGAGTCTGGTGGGGACATTGACATTGTGGTGACTTCAGATAAGGAAATGAATGTAGAGGCAGTCAGAGATGCCTTCCAGGAAGTTTTTGGGATGGCCATGGTCACTGGAGAGCCCGGTCAGTCCAACATTGCCCCACAGCCAGTGGGCTACGCAGCCGGTGTCAAGGTTAGTTTGCTGCCAATACTCCAACCAACTGTAGCAGAGTTCTATTTTAGCAGGTTCATGCTTCATCATACTTCACATTGCAGATCCTATCAGTTCAGACCCAAACCTTTTCTTGAACATGGTATAAAGCTCATTACTACTTGCGATCTGATATTCATGGCTTTCCAGTTCAATCAGGAAAAAGACTGAATAGGTTAAACGTTTGTGGATAACAGTAGCAACAAATCAATCTTTAGAAATACTTTAAGGGATAATGTTTAGACATAAAGGATTAAACATTTCAGAATAATATCTTCATTTTTAATGATATTTCAGTAAAGTAGGTTGAGCTGAAAAGTAAATGTTGCATGTTACTTTTCAATTATGTTAATTGGATTACATGATTGTTTTAGCATTTCCTGACAGTCCCTACGGTAATCTGTAGTTTCCTTAGTAATTGTAAAGGACATGAGTGTACTTTCCTGCAGCTGGTACTGTGTACAAGTGTGGTGTTTATCGCTGTCACCTCTGGTCTAAAGACAGACTACCACTCTGTATGCCTCACTTTTGAAAATCTTTGTGCTGCACTTTAAGACCGGTCAGGAAGTTAACTTTTGTATGGACAGGAAGCCACTCAAAGATTAGATTCATGCCGTATCAGCATTGTATAAAACTAATCCAGAAGTAGAGGTTTCAAGGATGAGGAATCGGTTCTCCACAGAGGCAGTATGCGAGAACGCAGAAGAATTTATACATTACCTGTGTGTATACATATATATATATTTATTACGTATGAAAGCGTCTGAGCGGAGAGTCTCCTAGTGTGTTGTCCATGTGTGGAATTCAAACTTTGGAGAAAGTCTGAACCCAATTCTGTGAACATCCTCAGGAGTTCATGTCTGAAAACATTCTACACAACAACTAATCTTCATTCATAAGAAGCTTCCAGTGTGTGGAACAATGTATTTATTATCAAAATATAATTGTTGGTGATTTATTTTTGTTTCAGCTTTAGACCTCCACTGGCTGAAAAGTCCAGTGTTATATTTTATTATTTATGTTACTGTGTTACATAGACAAACCATCTTTCATTCTGGTCCTTCCTTTTCCTGTTCTTCAGGACAGAATAGCCAGGATGTGCTACAACTTGTGTATTTAAACATTTTGGGACTTTTTGTATGAGAATTATTTTGAATATACTAAGGTCACTTGAAATCATATCACTTCTTCAAGTACCTGACAATATTTAGTCCCTCAACCCTCACATTTCCCAACAAAACAGATCCAGTCGCTCAGTTCTGAGTAGCAATGAAGTGTCTTTGGTTTCAGTCTTGCATTCGCTCTGTCTGTGTTCATGTGTGCAGGGGGCTCAGGAGCGAATCGATAGCCTACGTCGTGCTGGTGTGATCCATGAAAAACAGCCAGTGGTCTCATTGGAAAGCTTCATCGCTGAACTCTTTCCTGACAAGTAAGAAGAAAACATATAACACACACACACACACACACACACACACACACACACACACACACACACACTGACACATTTGCACACTGATGTAAAAGTCTCTTTGTGTGCAATTTGATGTAGCATTTAAGAGCTGGAGCAGACTTCACCTTCAAAAGTTGGTTAGCAGGTCATGGAAAAATATGCATGATATCTGCTGTGGCGCAGGAGGAAGAGTGGGCATCCACTAACCAGAGTGTTGATGGTTCGATCCCCTTCCGTGTGCCATAGGGTCCTCATTTCCAAAAGTCACACCCTTTGATGCAGCAGTTTTCACAAAATGTAAATATACATTTACCCACAATACACTTTCAAAGCAACATGTATTTTTTTAACAGCTTTTAAATTTCTCCATTTAAAATGGGCACAGATGGTGGACTTTATTGATAATTTTACAGTTATCACTAACATAGGTTTAATACAATCATTTAATGAGGTAATAATTAATAAGGTATTGTCTATCTAGCTGAATATGAATTGAGTTGACCATGAGTAAATAATAATAAATGCTGTCATGTAATGCATAAATGTGCACCAATCACAACATGCATTATCTCAAAGCACTATAAATAATAAGGTCAAAACCTAAATTTAAGAAACCCAACAGTTCCCACAAAGTGCAGCACTGATGACTGCAGGGAGAAAAGATCCCTTTTAACAGAAACCAACCTCTAGAACCAGACTCGGTGTGGGCAGCTATCTGCCTCGACCGGTTGGGTGAGTGGGAGAGAGGGGAGAGACGAGAGAGGGTGGGGGGAGTGGGAGACGGACTATAGGTACAGCTGTGTAACGTTTTAAGTTTAACCTTAAATGTAGAAATGGTGTCTGCCTCCCAAACCCAAACTGGGAGCTGGTTCCACAGGAGAGGAGCCTGGTAGCTGAAGGCTCTACCTCCCATTCTACTAGGATCCACAAGTAATCCTGTATTTAGGGAGCAAAGTGATCTATTGGGATATTACACTGCTATGAAATCTTAAATACATAATAGGCCTTAATTCTTAAGGTCTTTGTGTGTAAGGAGCAGGATCTGGAATTCTATTCTGAATTTTACATGGAGATTTTACAATGCAGAGAAGCTAAGACAGGAGTAATATGATCTCTCCTTCTAGTTCCTGTCAGCACTCGTGCTGCAGTATTTTGGACCAACTGGAGGCTTTTCACAGACTTACTGGGACTTCCTGATAATACAGAATTACAGTAATCCAGTCTAGAGGTAACAAATGCATGGACGAGTTTCTCAGCATCCTTCTGAGACAGGATGTTCCTAATTTTCCTGATATTGTGCAGGTGGAAGAAAGCTGTCCTAGAGACTTGTTTTGGGTGTCATCTGTGTAATAATGGAAATGCATGTCAGGTTCTCATAATATTGCCTAAAGGAAGCATATATAAACTGAAAAGTATCGGTCCTAGTAGTAGTAGTTGAACCTTGTGGAACTCCATGACTAACTTTTGTGTGCATGGAGGAGTCATTGTTAACAATTTCTACATAATCCTGTTTCTTTAAAATCTCCAGGTGGTTCGATATTGGCTGTTTGATCCTGGAGGACCCCAGTTACAGCATCCGCATTGAGGTCTTCACTCAGGCAACACCTCTGGCTCTAGCTCATATCCAACAGGTATAAATCAGCAGATGACACAGTGTTCACATGTACTACCGAGTATTATTGAGAATTATTTATTTATTATCTACTCACCACTATGCCTATGGGTGAGTGGGTGAAGTGTTTGAGTCCACAAAACACTTTTCTCTCCAAATTAAGTCTTTAGTGCAAGATGACAGCTTTCATATTCTTCATATTTAAGCTTCATTTCTGGATTGTGTGTGGAAGAGGTGATGGTATAAACACTTTATTTCAAGAAAGAATTTCCATAAAATGTTGTATGTCCTGATGAGAACAGGAAATACAGTAGGTTAACCATTTGAACGTTTAATATAAAAAATGTACAATTGTGTTGTAATAAGAAAAATAAAAAATGGAAAAATATTAAATTTTATACACTTCATAGAGTATACTTGTTAAGTTCTTGGAAAAAGCTTGGATGTTGTCCTTCATAAACCTGCCTGTGTGTTCACACTTTACTTTCATCAATGGTGCTTAATATCAGCTTCAGAAATGTATTCAATATCACTGAATCGGAACCCTCTTGCAACTGTCTTTTTTTTTTTACTCTTCTTGTGCAGGCTCAGTCCCTGACTCCTCCTGACTACAGTCTGCGCTGGTCAGGTTTGATTGTTCCTGTGGGTGAGGTCCTGGAGCGCAGCTTGCCCAACATCAACAGGACAGACTGGCATCAGGCTATGACGGGTATGACCCAACGCCAGATGATCCGTAGTGCTGCTAAAGCTCTTGCTGGAATCTACAAACAGCAGCTGCCACCCAGGACTGTGTGAGGCTGAATGATTCCAGTATTTGTCACAAACTGGAAGATAGATGAAGTCCGTTGGGACAGCTGGCTGATGGGTCAGCGAGGTTCCTTGTCTCTCCCCATCAGTCTCCCATCTGCCCTGGGTAAAACCAAATGCACATTTAAAGTCATTAATGTTTGTGCCAACAGATGTTTATTGACATTCCAGCAAGTCACCTGAGTTTTGTGAAACTCCATCATATAATATCTTTATTGCCAACTCAGAATCTAGAGAAAACTTAATTATTAACTGATCATTTCTTCATCTCCCTGAGAGATTTTTACACATGTATATTAATATCAACAACCTTAACTGAAAATGTGGCCATATGTAGTTTTCTTGTTTTGTTTAGAAATGCTTAACATTATTGTAGAGACTATTACATAGACTGTGTCCCAATTGTATTCTATGTACTAGAGACCTAAAGCTCTTCAAAAGATACTTGAACCTTATTTGCCTGAAATTATTTTTAAAAGAGGAGACTCAGAGAAACCCAGAGAGAGACCACCACCACCACCAACGTTTTGACCTGAAACATTTAGAAAAACATAACCCTACCTGACCCCATTAGATTTAATTATATAATGTGGACCTGACGTTGGCTACTACTACTATAGATAGTCTCACTGTTTATTTTAACACAGTAAATTCAACTTAGTACTAAAGACAATAAACTACTATGCTGTTTTGAGATAACCAGAAATGATACAAAGTATTAACCTTGTATCTTACCCTGACAAGACTCAGTAGACCTGACAAGATTTAATTTTGTATTTAAATTGCTGCTTTCTTAACTGTTGCTAGTGTCATCAATCTAAGGTCCAGCTTTTAAAAAAATATATATCACTAGCTGTAAATCACTGTTGTCCTTGCTAAAAAACTACCACTTAAACATTGAATTAACTTGCTAAGAGGGCTAAAGCAACAAGGCAATGGCTAACCCATAATTCATCCCCCTTGCTTTGAATCAATGGTGTTCCTATGCTTAATTCATATGCTAACTTTATGTAATAATGAACTCTGCTAATTTGATTAGTACAAATTAAGATCAATGATTCTGGGAATATGCAACATGCAAACTTAATAAAGAAATGACAAGGATATTAACTATAGATTGTGACACAGGGCGTTGACATCTGATAAAGCCTTTATGTCAGTTGATATGCCTTAACCATTAATCAATTACCATGGAACATGGGGTTCAGGAGACTTAAGACAGTTTCCCATAGAAACGATAAAAGCACCGGATCACTATCAAGTGATCGTGCTAACAATGGTTCATTGTTTTTGAAGCATTTGATGCCGTAACACCTGTGGTACTCCTTCTGTATCAAACGGTTGGTTGAACCAAGGTTGTGATGGAAAAAAAGGAATTAGAATAGAAAAAAACGGCCTCACTTGTAGTGATCCTTTGACTGAAGGCTTCATTGCTTGTTACATGATTTGCCCCGTTAGTAACAACTCCTCACTCTAAAGTCGAGGAAGTTCAGTCTGTGTGTTTGTCTTCTTATACATACTTCACTGAGTCCATTTTACAAAGTAGTGCACGAAAGCCATTTAGAATCCGTACATAGTGTGCAACTGGGACACAACTAGAATGGTCTGATGCGTCATATGATGTCGTTCTGTTTTAGATATGTGAAGGGGAAAAAAGCATAGTATCACATACACATTCATATTGATTCTTGCTTGTTTTACTGCAAAAGTATTTGCCTGCCATAACTGTTGAGCTGTCTGTATTCATTAAGAAAAAACACATTCTGACCATGAGTTATAGTGGCAGGGATGCAAACGTGCCAACTTTCAGTAGAAACTGCTGTTTCCAATATAAGTTTTGGAAACAATAAGTCTAGCTGAGACTGTTAATTAGCAAGGTAGAGTTGTTTTGATGTAGCTAATGTTAGCCACCTAACTCTGTATGTAATCTTAATTGTTCACTTTATTTCCATGAAGAATAATATTAATTCACATACTTGTTATCCCAAAATAGACTGGTATGACTTCACTCATATTAGGGCTAACAATAAGTAATGATGCCATTTTTCTGTCGATTGTAACATGAGCTGAGCTCTTCAGCCAAAGTGCCAACTTAAAGCTGGGGTATAGGGAAAGTTGATGTTCCAGCATTGGCAGCAACTGCCAAAGCAAACTAAAAAGGAAGACTGTATTTTTTTTTTTAAACCGTCCGAAAGAAAGTCTTACGATGAACATAATCAACAGTTTTTCCATTGCTCCCACCTACTCCACATCTTTCTGCCAAGATAATAATAGCGAGGCTAATATTGTCATTACCACAATGTAATTAAACTAATCGCTTTTAGATTTGTTTTGGAATGTGAGATTACATCATGAGAACAATGTAGGCATTCCACCAAAATGGACCTATGATACCTCACATACGTATGAGCACTTGTTATAGTAGCATTATTCTCGTCACTTGAGAAGGGTCAAATGCCCAGCTCACTGAAAACAATAGAAGCCGAATGTAAATTACCATGGGAACGATTTTCTTTTAGTTGTAGTTGTTGTGAAATCAATTTATCACTTTCATATCTAAATACTGTCTTTTAATAAACCCTTCTTTTATAGCCCCTTCTTTGCATCATCGGCCCTGTTTAAACCTGGTATTAACATCTGTCTCCGGTGATCAGATCACAAGTGGCCAGCTCTAAGTTCAGGTGTAAACAGGCCCAAGACCTATTGAGGCTGCATTTGAGATCCAATCACTCAAACACGTTGGGGAGTGGAACACACGTGGCCCCATTCTTTTATCAAAGTTAACACAAATGTGTGCTGGGCCTCATTGAAGGTCCGCTGGCGTCCTCTGGCCTGCTACAGATTACTGTTGAACCAAAAGTATGTTACACTTCTAGACGAGCTGGAAACCTAATTTGGTACACAAGGGTTCATATGTCAATACCATGTGTGAACAACGCCATCATCACTGTTTTCACTGCTGATGAGTTTGCATCCCTTCTATCACTACCTTGGGGTTTGATCAAAAGGAAAATAATTTATTTTCTACTGCTTCAGGCAGTTGGACACTGACAGAAATGGAAGTTACTCATACTGTCGGCATAACGTCGTTGTGTTTGTTTGGAAAGAGCATCCTTCTCTCTACTTTGTGTCCTCTAAATGTGCCTTTTTACATAAATAAAATAAATGGATTTTTACTTGTTTGTACCTGCACACACTGACAGATTTGGCAGGAGATTACCCTCTTCTGTCACCATCTCACAACTTAATTTCTTGTATTCACGGTGGACACAAAGCTCAATGCTTCCAGTGTGCAAAAACAAACACTGAGAATGACTGTAGAGGCAAAAGAAAAGTAATTCTTCTGGTGTAAAACAATATCACTGCCAGCTCTAAAAGTTAAAACAGAAAGAGCTCTCTGAGTGCGGTTCATCTGTTCAGCTTCACCACTAATTTGGGAGGTGATGAATATAATTTGAATCCGCTGAGCTTTCATTTAAAGGGGTATATAGTAATTTCACATGAATGATTCATATTGCCTGAGGTTAGAAATTCTCTGTCTGAAGACTCCGATTCCTCCCTGCACTAAGAACAGGGTCTGTGGAGGCAGCTTCTTGGGGCCCCTGAGCCTGCACTGACTCGTCACCTGACTGCCTTGAGATTGTATCCTGTCACCTAGTTTGATCTTTTGAAGGTCAGTGAGGGCAGCTATTTTCCTTCGAGATACATGACCACCTGATAATCAAGTGGAGATCCACTGCTGAGAGGAATAAATGTGACTAGCATGGCATGCATTATTTGGTGTGGTGTTCTTATGTGCCCTGTCTAACTGGAGCTTGAAACAAACAATCCAAATAAAACCAGACCAACTGTGGTGTTGTAGCCGTCTCCTCAGTTCTAATCAAAGTGGTGTCCCACAGAATCAGGTCAAAATCTCCTCAAGATATCTTGAAACCAGATCGAAGGATGTAAGATCATTTCATACACCATTCAACTCCATCCATGTGACCAACTGCCAGGCCAGTTTGGCTGTTAGCAAACCTATGTACAGAGTGATTGACCTGCAAGCATGGCTCCAAACACAAGCTTATGTATAGGCAATGCACTTCTCTGTGTCCACCACTGTTTTCTGTAAATTATATTTATATCCAAACTATTTGTATTACCTAAAAGGTTTTATAGAACATTTTATTGTGTTATACCATTTAGAGCATTTTCCCATTGTTTGCAGATCCTCATGTTCTGACTATCATGACCAGCTTGCCTTTTTGAGCTGAACATCCTGAAAACTGAGGAGTAGCTGCCCTACTCGCTGTATTTGCACAGGAAGTAGAGCAGCTCCTTTACCCTTCCTGTGCCAGAACAGGAAGTTGCACCTACCTCGGGAGCTATTGATCCAGTTCTGTTCCAGAGTCTGTTCTCTGTACATGACTCACTTTCTCCTTAAGACCGGCCACCAAACAAAACAGGAAAAACAACACATCAGACAGTTGTGACTGAAAAAAGTAATTGTTGCCAACCTTTCCTGTATTCAGCAGTTGTATACCTCTGCCAGGAAAGGGAAAGATACAATCACTGCACAATCCCTAGGCACAGATTGTTCCAACTACCAAGGCAACCAGGCATTAGGAGACAGTTTCACACACCATTGCATTAAATCACCCATATCATAGCAATCCCTTAGAGAACCTAACGATAACCCTGTAATACCAAAACATTCATTGTACCTTTAAAATCTAAAATAGATGTGTCCTGCATTGATCAGCTAAACATCAAACCAGTGCCTTTATACACTTAGGAAAGCTCTTGAAAGATGCAATCTGGGACTTCAGCCAAGGTGCAGCAACTATGATAGAGTTACAAATTAACACTTTGCAATGGCAAACATATCCATGTCCATTCTGTCAAACTCAAATCTAAAGGGGATTAATGGACATCGTATTGACATGTGCAGACATCAGGGGCCTGTAGTACGAAGCAACTCAACATACCCCGGATATCTTTTCGTTATCTGGCTGAACTTAACCTAAGGCTAAGCAGTCACACAACACTGGTTATCAACTCGTTAAGTCAATCACGGCTGTCCTACTTTGGATATGAGCGTGTGTACATAAAAGGTGCGATGTTTACACCATATGACAAATCACCAACATGGATGAAGTGTTCCGGCAGCAGAGTCGCACATTTAACAAACAAGGAGCAAACTATTACATTAGAGAAATACGAGAGGAAGAAATGCAGGAAGGACAGCTGGTAAAAAAATCTCTGATTGTGTGAATGTGTACGTTTCGGAGCCCCCTGGTGGTATTTGGGGAAAAAAATATTACGAGGCCACGACATATAGTGTGGGAACGAGATTAATAACTCCGGGCCATGAGATATGTATCTGTTCTTTACTACCGGGACCTGGCAAAGTGAACTGACGAGGCCTCTTGGATGAGAAATGAAACGTTTGACTTAATCCCATGATGTAGCCTCTATAATGAGCTCACTGTGGTGGAAACGTTTGCAATTACTAACCAATTAAAACATACGGACCTATTTTTGTGCAACATGGTGCACGGAACGAGACTGTGCGCATTTGGTATCTTGGTGACAGGATGTGCCTGGAGCAACTGGTAACAGGGAGAAGTTGAGATGTACTGAGTGTGTTAGCGGGGGGGATTGACTTAACCAACCAGACATTTAAACCTCCCTTATCCTTCCCTTTAAGGACACTGTGCAACTACACAACTGTGTAGTGTCATTTTGGTGAGAGCTGACTGTGTCAGAGAGAGAGAGGGAGGGAGGGAGGGATGAGTGCTGTCACAAGGTAAAACTGTAAACGATCTATCCCCCATTCCAAATAAATCTTTTATTTCATAGGATAAACCTACCTAGAGGCAGGGATAAAAGTATAAAACTATTTATCCCGTCGCTAACACACCCAGTACATCAATATCAGTAACTCCCACAAGCATAAATAGAAACTTGTGGTACTGTGAGCACTTTGCTCCTACGTGTCAGGTTGGTTATGTTCGGCTCCAGCAGCTGACAAAGGTTTATATTCCCTCCGATGAGAATCTATATCTTTCATAAAGATACTCATCGTCTCTGAAGACCATTGTCCTCCTCAGAGACCCTCTAACAATCTGCTATGAGCTCCATCGCATCCTATAAGAATGGTGATGTCATGTTTCAAAGGAATTGATTGGCCAGCGGGTGGTGCTTTTATACAGGTTGATCGCTTATCTCTAACTTAACCTGCTCCAGAGTAGGTGAGCCGTTCAGCATAGGTTACCATGGTGATTTACCTTGATAAGAAGTGAACTGAAAACCCTGAAGTAAACCTGACTTTACCCCGATAGCTGCAAATCCTGCTTCGTAGTACAGGCCCAAGACCTCGGGATGTGAATCTTCTCTCACCAAGCAGGTAATCAGGAACCCCTGATTACGTCAACCTGCTTATTCATGCTACAATTCAATCAGCAAAATGTGTGCTGACAGTGGAATATATAAAATCATCCAGATAAAGTTAAGGAACTTCAGTTAATGTTCACATCAAACATCCAAGTGGGGTTAAAGGTTCTTTTTAAGATCAGTGTCCACAGATCATATTCCCAAAAGGATCGAGTTCAAAAGTGTAGTAGTCACAACATTTTCCTTTTGTCTTGACCCTGGAGCAAAGAACAATGAACCCTGATCAGAGGGGCTAATATGTAATGGTGATATAGGGCTGTAGTGCCTCAGTAAAGACTTTTTCAGACATGATAGCTAATTCTCCAGATTTTACCCGCAGTCTGCCATGCCAAATTGTGACTGTAGCACAGGAGGTGGAGCAAGTCGTCCACTAACCAGAAGGTTGGTGGTTTGATGCCCTGACGGCTTCTCAAGTCTGCATTGCCGAAGTGACCTTAGTCTAGGAAAGAACCCTAAATTGCTTAAATTGTCCTTGTCGACTGTTCTGTGTGTAAATGATGTATGATGGGAAAGTGCCACTTATAGAAATGTCTCTCTGACGGGTGAATGTGACTTGTAGTGTAAGACTGATATATAAAGTAGAATGGCTCTCAGTAGAGCTCATACCTCCACCAACAGTCCATTCACACTCAATCCAGCTGCACCTCATTGCACATACTTAGACACCAGTGTCCTAAATATTCCACTTTTTTTTTTTTCAAGCTCCATGAATTATTTCTTGGGAAATCAGTGACATTTTAATATATTTTTTCAAACACCAAAACAAAAAACACCCCTTCTCAATATTTTAAATAAAGATAAAACAAATTCCTGGATCTGCCCCCTTTATCCGGATCTGCACCAAAATACAAGGGGGTTCTTCCCTCAGCCATGCTGCATCCTGACTCCAAGTTTTTTTTGCATAATCTTGCTGACAAACACACAAATATGATAATGAAAACAGAACCTCCATTGGCAGATGTGATGTGTTGTTATTTCTCAGGCGCAGGAACTTTGTCTGAATTGTAGAATTAAACGGACTGATTTCCAAAATGTTGCTTTAACATGTGAAAGATGGTTGAGTATTGTTTCCCCCCCTCACACGGCCCTGGGACTCTTTACCCTGATGATTCCGAACCGTGCCGGTGTAAAGCTGCTGTGTCTCAGCCGGGCTGCGGTGTGCACTGGGCTGATCCGCCCCTTCCTCCCGGCGGAGCCCCGGCGCACCTCAGCGGGCAGTGAGGCAGCTCGACCCCGGGATGGGTGTTCCTCTCGGGCATCCACACACACACCAACTACCTTCCTCGGCGGAATCCCGTCATTGTGCCTCTCTGTGTTTCGTCTGTTTGCCACGGAGGCTGCCGACGGCGAGGCGAGGAGCTGAAGGTAGAATGGGCCAAAGCTGCAGGTCCTATGTGTAACTCTGGAGATGGGTCGGACATCCCCGCAAACACACACAGGTATCATCAGCCGCTGCGCTCTTACGGGGATGCAGATGAGTGTGTTTGCATGTTTAGGATTCAGCTCTGTGTGAGTGTGTGAGTGTGTGTGTGTATCCATCTCTGCGACGCTCACTGGTGTGCAGAATGTGGCTGGTGCACAGCAGCACTGTTACTGGCTTTGCACTTGTTGAGTTGTGTTGTCCTCTTGACAGAGAGCTCAGCTGTCAGTGTGTCAAGGGAGACAGGTTCACATGAGAGAGGGTGATGAGCTTACATTGTTCTTGTCAGATTCACTGCCCCCCACTCCTGGGTTTCTCTTCACATCCACACTACATGTCAGGAGGTTGCAGTGTCTGTGCAGCACTGAAGGAAGCTGCTGATGTACAGATACTATACACTCAGTTATTCTTTTCTTTCCTGTGGGTGGGGGTCTACAGGGGTCGTCATTACCCACTTGACTGAGAATGTGAATGTGGCCTCAGAGCTGACTGCATCTTTTGCACACTTTATGTTTTTGAGGACTCAATTCATATGAAACTGTACATTTTTTAATCTCTTCACTTTCTCGTGTAACTGGGCAGTAGAGACATTTGTCCCAGGCTTAGTGGACATTACAGGAGTCACACTTTGCTTCTGGGTGAACTTCTGGCCACTATAATATGTTTTCTATAGAATCACCTTTTGACATCACCTTGGGAAGTACTTTGATCTGTGAAAATAGTGACCTGTCTGGAGTTGATCCATCACTTAATTCCAGTTCCACTGAAGTTTAATTTTTTCTTTAAATGTTACTTCCATCTAAAAAATATTTTAAAGGCCAAAAAGAGAACATGTGAAAATGTAGGATAGAGGATAAACTTCTATAAAGTTGGTCTGTCCTTTTGATCAGAGGAATCTGAACTGTACGTGGTTTTCTGATGTCTCTGTGAAGATCCTCACTCATCCAGGTCCTGGTATCTTCAGAAGTTGTACAAGTGCACATAGGCAAGTGGACTTGCTTGTGTTTCTTGAAGACGATTCACCTCTCACCCAGGATGTTTGAACTATTCCGTTCAGTTAGAACAGAAGAAGCATCTTGGACATACACTTGTACAACTTCTGAACTTTTCTGATGTCATTATCTCAACCCATTAAGGAAACAAGGATTTTGCCCTTCTCCACATCCAGATCCATTTATATTACACAGATGGATTTTGGCAGTTGTAATGAAATTGTGTGGATGATATTTAAAGTGTAAACTATAGCATTATGTTCAGACATTGTTGTTATCAACAGTTTTGGATAAATTATTACTGAAAAAACAACATCTAGTTTTGTTTTGACTTTGTATTTAGTGGATAAAAATGTATCTGTCTCACTTCTTGTCTTCTTGTGAAGGTTGTAATTGGGGGTGTCTGTCTTTCTATCGGTCTGTCTCCGACGGACAGTTGTAATTGGTTTGATTTCAAGTTAGGTTCAGGATGAGTGCTGTTGATCTTTTATATTCCTGTTATAATGATGACATCCAGACCAGGGCTCAGCAAATCTTTGCTATAACTCTTTGAGAATTTGTCCAATTATTATGAATCATGGTAGATATCTTCAGGGCTTGGTGGAGGGTAGGTCTGCTCTAGGGGTTGGCCGAAGATCCAATATCAAAAATTAGCAGTGCATGCGCTGGGGGCAACTATTAACCAAAATCTCAAGTGCAATACTGATTGGTGCAAGTGTTATGTACACGGTCTGTAAACAGAATGAAACTAGCTGAGGTGACGTTGTTCAGTTTTCTCAAACCTGAAACCCACTTATTGCTGCTTGTGAATTTAATCCATGCCAATTGAGTTGCTTTCTTATGATGAGCACAAGGGTCTTTTCTTATAATTGCACATGCAGCATTGATATTAACCGTGAGACCAATTATACATCCAAAAAATAAATATATCATACTCAACAGCTCTTACAATGTAATGTTATCACTGTACCTACTTTGCTGTCCTGCATTCCTCTTATGATTGTCAAGTTAGAATAATTTCATCATTTTATCATTACCCTTTACCCTTGCTTAAAAGTTAAAAAAGATACTTAAATATCTGAACCATGTAGCAATTTATGTGCATGAGCTTTCTAAAAATATGAGGTTAATTGGCCAAATAGTGGCACTGTAACAATTTAGAAAGACATGCCCCTCACTGATTCTGATGGACTTGAATTTAATAACTCTACAAAATAGTCCCTTTGACCTTAAGAGTCTACATGGATTTTTTTGTTCATTTGCATAGTGTGAAAAACGTATTGCATATCAAATTTATCAACACCAATTTAAGTTGCAGCCTTGAGAACACATGCCAATTATAAATGCACATGGTTGAAAAACGCAGCTTCCGAATATCTTTGGAAAGGGTTGGGCTTCGTATATATCAGAATATTGGCTATAATAATAATATCAAAACATTTTCACAACCTCACAACCTGCTTTTTGCAGGATCCAATAATATAATCAGCTCTGCACTCTTCGGTGTAACTTGATTTCATATTGAAAAAGCTTTTGTTAGGCAAAAGGCAGGTTTTATGGAAGATACAAGAAATTGCCCTTTTCTGTGATGGCCCTGTTCTTATTGTTGTTGCTGTATTTTAGCATAAGAAATCATTTGGAATTTTCACACTCCCACATGCTCCCATAAACCTTTTAATGACCTCCCAGGTAGCGTTTAAGGCACAGGCCCTTCTTCAGACAAATTACAAAGTAGAGACACAATACATTTGCTAAATCCCATTAGTGTCTGTGCTTATTACCCCAGAATACGAACACAAAACTGCCAGGACATATTCCGTTGTTGAACAAAGGAGTGATCAATGGTAAAACAAATAGGGGACTTGTTTCTGAAGCTGTTTTCAGACATGACCTGCGGGTAAAATCCGGAGAATTGGGAGTTTACCTTTATCTTATCACCACAAACTGTCTTGACACATTTGTTGGTGTTTTCTACATGTGTGAGACCGCCTTTTCACCGTAAATAAACCACGGCAGGCTGATATATACACAAACTGTATTCTAATAATAGTAATTAAAATTTACTAATAACACGTGACAGTCTGTAAGCCTTGTTCGTTTTGGCAGATTTTGACACATTCCCACTGCTTGCTCAGGTTCAAAGTTGTGCTAGTACATCTGCTAATGCTTCTGGACACATCTTCAGTGATGATCCTAATAACCTAATAACTAATAATCATGTTGGGACTTCAACCAATGTTGCTGTACCACAATTGAAAAAAAGAAAAGATCTACAAGGTGCTTCATTGATTTACACAATATGACCATATGCACAATATTACAGCTTTTCCCGATTGCTAAAACATTTGTATCCACTCTTCTATCACATTTTCCAAGAAATCAACACACATGCTGAAAAACATTTTGTTTGTAAAATGTTAAAACACGTGCAACAAAAGATAATATTTCATATTAACACAGTGACTTGTTTTGAACAACCAAATACAGCTCTCAATTAGAAGTGTTCAGCCTCACTGTAATTTGTGTTTTATGCCAAATGCCATTTGTTGTATCATTATAGTATTTGAAAGAGAAAACACAAGCAAACACAGTTTCAACTGCTCTGTGCCCCTCTGGTAAATGGGTTGCCCAGTGTTTGTTGATGATGGTGTAGATTGAGCTCCAGGGAGATGCTTTGCAAAAGTAATATCATATGTCCTTGGGCAGCCACCTTAGCTGCATAGGATTTTTCTATTTTCTCCATCTCATAAGCAAAAAATACAGATGCCAAATGAGGTTTCTCACCTCTGTGACTCTCCACGTTGTGGACAGCTGAGCAAATCAGCGTTGTTTGGTTTTACTTTGTGTAGAGAACGGAAGGTCGTAGAGCAAGTTACACGCCCAGTACAGTTTGAAACTTATTTGTCCACAATACACGTCAAGCCACGATCCAGAGGAGTGGTGCCTTCATTCTTAGCAAGGGCCTCCTTTGCAACAATGATGTACTGTCTGGTGGTACTGATGCATATCAGCTGGGGTTTGTGAGTTGCGGATGATGCTGCCAGATCATTGCAAAGTAATGCAATACTTGTTCCAGGCTTAGAGACAGGAAAAACAAAGATACATTTATTGAAGTGATCAGCGACATTCAGTCTTTCCTAAATGCAATCTGAACGTTACTGAATAAAATAATAATAAAATAATAAGCATGATATGAGAGAGAGAGAGAGAGAGAGAGAGAGAGAGAGAGAGAGAGAGAGAGAGAGAGAGAGAGAGAGAGAGAGAGAGAGAGAGAGAGAGAGAGAGGTTGGCTGTAGTATAGGACATAAACTTCCTCCTTTTCGAAGAAAGGACATGGACCAAACAAAAGAAAATTGAAGTACACTTCAAATACATTTTTCGAGACTTTTCCTTCCGGTTTTAGGACAAACTACAGCACAGAGGGAGTACTTCTTAAAGTCATGAACAATCTGCTAGCTGCTGCTGACACTGGAAAACCCCTCAGTTTTAGTTTTATTAGATTTAAGCGCTGCGTTTGACACAGTTTTATTTTGACACACATTTTTTCTCGTACTTCTCATCACAGCGTCTATTTGAATCAATAACATGATCAAATGTTTTATTTTAATTTGTTTATCTTTTTTTATCTTGCCTATAACATTTTTTTTATTGTTTGCCTTTTAAGTGTTTCCTATTGTTTGCCTTCAAATTTTCATTTTTAACTTGTAAATGTTATATAAATAAAGGTTCAATTATTATTTAGCCCTATTCACAGGGATATGTGTTTAAGTGTTCATGTTTCAAATAAGTTATGTTTTAATGACCTTCACCAATCAGATTCTGTTTTTACCTTTTTTCTGTTAATTATTTAGGATAATGCAAAAACTCCTGGATGGATTACCACTAAAAAGAACCCGTTGGATTTTGGTGTGGATTCAGATAAATGGACGAATCCAGGAATTTTCTTTCACTTGCTCTGCAGGGTTTCCCACAGAATGACTTCTTTCTATTGGCTGTAGCAGGGCTGCACGCGCACCACGTAGACAGAAAAAAGAGTGAACTTTCTCACTTGAGAGAGAGAACTGCATCGATGCCACTTGTGGATACACACACAACTGCAGCTGAAGCTATGAGGGGACTGTCTGCATGGACGAAGTGAGAGTGTGGTGATCTGCCAGAGTCCTGGTGAATGAGCTGGTCCTTATACACAGTAAAGGTTGAAGAGTTGATGTAGATGGTGCATTGTTGCTGGCTTCATGGCTGAGTTGAGTGACTTGTATTTCACATGTACTCATTAGGCAGTCACTTTCATCCAGTAACTGACTACTGAGTAAGGTATTCACAAATCATAGGTCTTGCTGATCTAAGTATTTAAGTTATGAAATCCAAAATGTGTTCAAACTCCAGATGACTCATTTTTGTATGCAATACATGCAGTACACATGTTTTTTTTCATGCGCTACTTTAAGAAGTAAAAACATTACTAGTAGTAGTACATATTTACATAGTAGTAGTAATAGTACATTTCATTCATCCACTCAATCCACTAATATTACTTTGTACCAAATGCTGTGAGCCTCACAGACAAAATTCCATTCTCTTTAATAGTATCTCAAAACCTGGGTAAATAAGAACAAATCTACCTTGTGTCAGTAATTAAACTATGGTTTGATGTTGTTCAAGTCATTCATAATTTCTAACTCAAAGAACTTTGTGATTTCTATGTTGATAAAGATGCTTTGGTCCAATGTCTCCCCAGACAATGAAATCCAAGTGAAGGGGCTGGGCTGGAGTGAAGAGGATGCCACAGTGCCTCCTGTGGGATCTTCAGTGCTACTGTCCTGTCCCCACCACACACTTCTTCTGGATGATGGAGAGAGAGCCCTTCACCTCTGCATTCTCCTCTCTGCTCTACTCCGCAGGGGCACACTTTGTTGCCCTCTCCTCCTCCACGTCTTCCTCCTCATCCTCAACAGATTCAGCCATCACTGCCATGTCCCTGGAGCAGAAAACAACTTTTGCCTTGGTCATCTTCCTCTTTGTCTTCCTGCTTATCCTTATTGTCCGATGCTTCCGTATCCTGCTGGACCCCTACCGGAGTATGCCAACCTCCACCTGGGCAGATGGCCTCGATGGTCTGGAGAAGGGACAGTTTGATTATACTCTGGCCTAGGGTTCTATTCAAAAATGCACACATCCAAACACATTTGCACATTTTTGCACCCATACACATGCACATACATACAGTGTGTGCTATGTTTCTGTGTTAGCCTTCAGCTTATGGAGGCATTAATCAGTCAGTTGTAAGGTTCGACTCCACACTGCCTTTTCGGTGTGTACATGCACAAGCTAAATGAACAAAGAACAGTTCAGAATTAGCATAGTATGGGTGACTTTTTTGCACATTCTCCTCTACATGGATCAAATGGTCTACACCCTGGCCTGGCTGACTGTGAATATGGCTACCCTGCCTTTTTGATAGTAACAACAGTTTCAGTGACATGCACATTTACCAGAAATGGAAGTCTTGAAACCTGGATTATTGGGAGGTTGTTTAAACAGTCTTATAGTACACTAGCCTGAATCCAATGACATTTCAGTCTTGCTTTATTTACATTTTTTCACTACAATTAACCAAATGTAGAGATGTTATTGAGACCCATCCATCAACGTAGACAACATGTTTGTCTAGAATGCTAGCTAATGTGCAATCCCAGAATCAACCAAGAATTCATATCTTGTCTCAATACATTTCTTAATTAGCGTCATTAAAACTAAGTATAAGTGTAACTTCACTTAATCTGAATGGTTTTATTTCTCTAGATGAATTTGTTTCCAACTAGCACAAATGGTTGATATCTGTCTTTCATTGAATTTCAATGGAATTGTTTCTCCTCTAAAACTGCTTTGTATGTTTAAACCTGGGCTGGTATTAGTTCAACGTTTTCCATCGTAATGCTGATGTGAATTTTGCTACCAATTTTAAAATGCTCCTTTTTTTGATACTTCACAAACACATTTTTTTCAGGAAACATTTGAACTTTTGTCACTAATAGCTGCCCGATACCTCACTCAAGTGAAATATAGTCTATTGGAATATTACTATTCAAATCATGAACTGATCTGTTCGAATGAGCGAACAAGACCAGCTGTGAGTACAACAGATCCTCATTCTTGGTGTTACTGGTAAAGTTCTCACACTTCGAAGATATTGACTTTTGATACCCAGCCCTACGGACAAAAGGAGACAGGCACATGGGTAAAAATGGACCTCACTTGAATCGTTTAGTGGCTCATTTGACTAAGCTTAACATTATACCGTATCTACTCAGAGTCTCCTAAAAAGATATGAAGTTTTAACATTTTGTAACGCAATCAAGGTCAGTTCTAATTTAGCTTGAAAACAAGGCTACATGTTTATAATGTTTATCACTGTGCACATTTGCAGAGAGCTGTTCCTTTTGTTAAACTCTGAAACTGTTTACATTGTCAGCACTTCACTGAGAACTCCAGAGACAGTGGCCGGCAGGTGCCTCACTCATACAGGGTAGATATTGCTCTTCCCCACACCTCACTGTCTTAGCTTACTTGAGTGTGTCTGTGCTGTGTAAGAGCTTTTGATTTGCTAAGCTGCCAAATAAATTAACTTTTGAGTTAGTAAAATATATGTATCCTAGGAAGATTCTGTGGTGTTTTGGTGGTGTATTGCAAAAGAAGTTATTCTCAAAATGCAGTAATTCTATCCACTGTGAAATTTTGTAATTTAGGGTCAACTTCACCCCCCTACCCTCATATACATATAGTACACATTTATAAAGCAATCAGCTGTCAGCAGTGTGGGCTGGACTGATGTCGTGCAACTCCCACACTCGTAGTCCAACTGTGTTAGAAATGCAACCTGTTTATCTTATGGAATATATTGTCAGCATACTGTTCACAAAGAGCCTAAATGAAAGATGCTTTGAGTCATAGGAGTGATATGTGAGCTATAAGTTCTTTAAATGCGTTACAACTCCATTTCTAATTCTAGGCGACAGTCAGATGAAGCATCTTTTAAAACAGATTTTTAGACCAGAGGTGTAGTGTTACTTAGCACCAATTAGCTGAGACAGGGGTTGCACACACACAGTTAAATATGGCTCACTTTCAAGGTTATGTTCAGGTTAACACTCGTTCATCCACTGTAACCGAGCACACAATCCAATGTTAGTCTGACTTCATGAATAGTTTGATCATGTTGAGAATGCTACACAGTGGTCAGACAAAGATATAACTCAGTGGACCATACCATGGATGCAGTAGGTTGTAATCAGTGTCGTATTAAGAAACAGGGGAGTGAACATATTTAGTTTAAACGATTTACATCCATTCTGAAGAGAAGCTGCAGTGCAACAGAGGTCAGGTTCATCTAATAAGATAGACCGGGAAAACGTAGCTAAACCATTTTTAATTCTCAGCAGCAATGTGATGCAGCACAAGTTGTCCAAGTTTAACTGGCTTTCTAATGTGTCTTTGTGAATGCAACACAAATAAAGATCAAGATGGAACAATGTTTGGTTGGTAATTTACTGTGCAGCTACCTGGGTTAGACAGCAGAGAGATAAAAACCATCTGACAATATATTAGCACATGGGAGGAATTAGTGTGATTGTTCAAATTCATTCATGCATTTCAGGAATTTGTGCTCAAACTAAAATGGGATGTTAAGCTGCTCTTCAATAACATGATGTTTTTACCTTTTGGTTTTGGTTTAGAGACACAAATATTGAAACTTGGCAGCAGTCTGGAAGATGCAGTTTTACTTACTTACTCTGAAGATATTCCTGAAAGAAACCTCTTAATGAGCTTGTTTGTTATTGGATTATTCCGTTAGAAAGAGAACAGGGTATCCGATTTAAGTTGATTAGCAATGCACAAGCAAACACATAATCTCTGGCCGATTGTTGAATATGGATCTTGAGACGTTTTGTCTTTGCACAGTATGAAGATAATGGTGTCACCGACAAAGGTTACTGTGACTGTTGAGATCACCGCAGAAAAACAGCATCAGTGGCCTGCTCTATTCATTTCACTGCCAAACTTAACACGCACAAGTTCGATATGCACACATATTTGTAGTTCATGGCTGTTTTTGTCAGAAGTGTGACGATGCCGTTTACTGTAACCTTAATTAATGGTTATGGTCATTGGTGAAGAAAATCAAAGGTAACAAAACATAATTTTATCAAGCTGTCAATTTTGAGTTCACCTGTCAACTGTGGCTTCAGATACTATTAAGATACCTTCGATTTTAGTACATTAATTGTGCTTTAGATTTAATTGGAAAGAAATATAATTTTTCATCAGTGTCCTGCTGAAAATATTTGTATTAAAATTTCTTGCAACTTTATTAAAAAACATAAATTGAAATCTTCCTTTTACAAGTGTTCAGGGCCTTAATGCAGTATTGGAGTTGAAGTGCCTTTGGCAGCACAGTTTCCAGTTGTCTTGGGTAGAGTCTGTAAAAGTCTGGAACGCTGTGTGCAATACGAGACGAACTGGCACTGGACGAGGGGACGACACAGACCTTACATAAAGACAGACATCAGCTAAACTACACACAGGGAGGGGAAGACAATCTGTGAGACACACGGGGGTAGGAGTGAAGCTACCTAGAAGAAACAGAGACAAGCGTGAGTATCAAAATAAAACAGGAAGTGACATAGAACATGCAACAGGAAATGGTGTGAGTGTAACCATGACACATAGTTGCCTTTTATTAGGACCTTGCTACACAGTATTTACACAGATATATGCCCAACTTAACTGTCCAGTCAACTCAGTACAGGTTGACTCCAATAAAGTTGTAGAGACATTTTAAGGGTCATTAAAGCTGACTGAATTGTAGTACCACAATAATGGTCTGAATATATTGTAAAGACAGAAATTGATTTACAGAGTATAGACTGATGGGCAATCATGGCAGATTTATTTGTTTAGATGAAATCTAAAACACAATAATTATGATATGATACATCTTTATTCCCTCACACGTTTAGGAGAGATGTTTTAGTTTTCTCTCTCTCTTCTGCATTCTCCTTCAGCCCAACTGCTGCACTTACCTATTCTAACCAGATACAAAGCTAGTATTGTTGAAGGCGGGGCCATGTTGAAAAAAACCACCTTAAATTTCGAGCATAATTACGTAAAATTCTGAGAATAAATTCGTAGTTGAGAAGAAGTTGTACTATTGCGAGAGTAAAGTAATAATTTAGTAAGAGTTTATGATATTACCCCTCTAAAAGGACACGTAGCCTAAAATTGTGTCTTGTAGTAATACAACTTTATTCTTGAAATCTCTGATTTGTTCCCCTTTAAGTGTCCATAACACTCCGCAAGTAAATGCCAGGCACCATTTTGATGATTTTTGCCAGATTTCTTTCAGGAGGTACCATCTGCTTTCCATATGTTGACTTTGCAGCTGCAGAAAAGATATTCAGATACAACTAGCTTAACAATGAATTGTGCAATATGTGTGTTAACTTAATTTACAGATGAAAAATTATGCTTGGGCCTTGTGACTGGTTTGGAAACACATTAGTTCTTTCAGATTTTGTCTCCTTTTTACCGAGAACAACCACGGGAAAATATATACAACCACTGTCCGCCTGAAACATATTGCTCTTGCCCCCCTTCGCAAAAACAAGCCCAGTCTTCTCCGATTGGTCAGCCGGCCAGGTCTGTTATGGGGTTCTAACTGTTTAACCCTAACCCTAAACTGAAACCATCTTTTCTCAGGACGTGTCATTCTGTTTTAAACAGGAAACTTTATTATAACTGTCAGCGCACAGCACAGAGTAGTGCACGTCTTGTGCGTATCTTCTGGTATAAATACGGTTATTTTAACAATGAGTGTCAGTAGAGTCGGATTTTCTCCGAACAGTTGCTTTCCTTTCCTAACTCCTCACAGCTTCTCCTTCGCATCTTCCCTTGTAGCGGTTAGTGAAGGAGGTTATTTGGACGCAGCCAGAGTCTGTGAGCACAGAGAAGACTGAAGATAGTAAAACTGTAGCTTCAGCCATTATGGGAAGCGCTGTTCGTTATTGACACCGGGACACTGCGGTTCAACTAACGGAGTTAGCCATTAGTCAGTCCGTCGAGGAAATCGTCTCCGCCCGCTCGGGAGTTAATCGGCCTACTTCGGTGTTACTTTCAAGTCAACCCAGAAGTAGAGAGGCGCATTGCGTCGAGCCACCCCATTGGCCAGTCGATCACATTGTCAACATTTCAATGAGCCGCCATGTTAGCAAGCCAAACCCCCTTTCATTCTGTGAAGAATAGAAGACATTCACTTCCAGGGTAGTTTTCGGAAGTGCCGGTTGTTTACCGCCGAAATACAAATTGTTATACCAGCACAAGTTGTGTCCTGGTCTGGTTCGGTTCGCTTTGTGTCTTTTATTCCGGGTTTTTTAGCTCCTCTTGTACAAATGGCGACCGCGGCTGCAACTCCGACCGGCCAGAGAAGCACGTGCGGTAGCGGCACACCGCTTAGTCCGACCAGGATCACCAGACTGCAGGAGAAACACCAGCTCAGGGACCTCAACGACCGCCTGGCCCACTACATCGACACTGTCCGCAGTTTGGAGTCTGAAAACAGCGTGCTCCATCTGCAGATCACCGAAAAGGAAGACGTCCGGAGCCGGGAGGTAACCGGACTGAAAGCCCTGTATGAGACCGAGCTAGCCGACGCCAGGAGGTGTTTGGATGACTCGTCCAAGGAGCGGGCCTGGCTGCAGATCGAGCTCGGGAAATTCAAGTCCGAGAATGAGCAGCTTCTGCACAAGTAAGTCTTTTAACACTTGAATTGCGCGACACAGTCGGACAGGGACGCCTGCAGACGAGTGTGAAGCTGCAGCCGACTTTTGATTTTCGAGCCACAATTGATCCATCAGGCACGGAACTCTGTTCAGGGAAGAGCGCGTCAGTCCGACTCCACCCCAAACAAGAGTTGACCATGGAACGGCCAAATTAGATTTGATGTAATCACAACATTTATCTTTTTAAGTAACAAACAATTCTAGTCATTACTCATCCACCGTTATCTGCTTTGCTGAAACTCGCAACTGTGAACTTTTACAATAACTAATCCTAAATAAGTAAAAGATCGAATCAGTTGTTGGTATCAGTTTCGTTTGGAGAAATCCACCCGTGATTTAATCCGAACGAGTCCGCTCCCGTGAAGGTTAGTCACATGGTGCCTTTAGGGGCAAACATCAGGATCTGTCTCGAATTAAAACAGCATTTTGGTTTTGCTGTGTACACAGGAAACCTATCAGACATGATCCCGATTTTAATGTCCAAATTGTCTCAAATTGATATTGTATAGAGACAATACCCATGTATTAATAAACATGAGTAGAAACCATAGACTGTATATACAAAGGTAGAAACACTCACATGGGTATGGTGAGTTTCTGTATATCCTGGAGATCGGGGCAGCAGCAACTGTGTCACAGCTGTCAAAGTGCATGAGTAGACAATGGGCAAAGTTTCCTCCGGGAAACTGGGGATTCTACTGTGTTCCCTGAAGTAAAAGACCTGCTAGTTGACCAACTGCACATTAAGCCGAGTAAAAACCAAGCAATGATTTGTTATTTTCGATGGGTGTTGTTTTTTTTTCTTTGAATGGAGGTGCAGGATTTTGACTTTGCACCTCTGTGGCTAAAAGTGTCACTTGTGATGCAACTGTATGCAGTGTTGTACTACTTGGTTGTGTCTAAAACAATTGCACCTGTTGGGTTTACTTGGCTTCCAGAGGCCCGTGATGATCTCCAACAGAGCAGCTGCTTGGTTAACACAGGCTGGAGGCTGAAATGCTGCAGTTGCAGTATTGTAATTATACATTATTATTAATTACATGCTTCGGAACATAATGCATACAGAAGAGATGAACTGTATAAAAGTGACACACTCCTGCTCTGAGTTAAGATGCATGTACTGGTGGCACTGGGCTGGCAGCATATGTTGTGAGTATTTGTGCATCTTCAGGACATTTGTCCCAGTTGAGCAGGTGTTTCCAGCAGCTGCAACAACACCAGCTAGAGTGGACAATACAACCATTATGTAGATCAAATTGCACATTATCTTTAAAACAGGGCGGGGGCTGTTTATTGTTTATTCAATAACTTAAGGTTGTTTGCTGTTGAAGGCTACAGCCCACTCTCCCATTCGAGGGAATGAATGAAACTGGACTGTGTCCAACTGGTTTTGTCGATACTCTTTTATGTTTTCTGATAAATCCTGGAAGCTGTGCAGTGTCCTCTGCTATGTTTAAAGCGTTGGATTGTATCTGGTCAGTTTGATGAAATAACAGATAGTTATTTTTGCTCATCATCAGAAGACAATAGTCAAAGACCTTTTTAATGTATTTATTTAGTTCGATCATTCAGTTAAAATTGTTGGTTGTGAAAAGTGCCATCATTTTTTTAAAAATTTTTTACGTTGATAATTTCATCACTACATGAAACACATTTGGCCTCTCCTAAACTGTCTTTTTAATGTGCATGCAAGTAATGCCTGTGTGCATCCTAAAATTTCTCTGGCCAATTTATAATTGTGCCTGTGGTGACTGAAAACTTAAGATGCAATAAGAAATACAATAACAGGAGCTGTTTTTGAATATACAGCTCTGATGTACTTTTTGACGAATCTGTATGATAACTTTCTAAAGTGTGTTTGGTAGCTGCTGTGTTCTCGTATGGTTTACTGACTATGTTCTGTGAAGTGAGAGCCTGGCCTCTCCTAGCTAATGTTTTTCAGTAACACGTGAGAAAGTGGACATACCACTCTACATTCCACTCATAGTGTGTCCACTTTAGTGGCAGTCCCACACCCTTTTAACCCAGAGGCACACCATGAGAAAAGTGACTGTCCTCTTTGCTCACAAACCCACTGAAAGACTTGTGTTTATTTAGTTAACCCAGACTTACGACTAGGAAATAGAAATCCTGCGTGTTTTTATAAAGAAACATTTTCAAAAAAAGTTCACGTAGAACTTAAAAATATTTAAAACGAAGAAATAATGCATCTAGATCAGCAACAGTAAAGCTGACAGCAGCAGAGTCACCATCAACTCAATATGTCACTGAAAAAAATCTAAATGTCAGTAAAAAAATATATATTCTGGGATGGGGAATACTTTTTCTACTTTTGACCTGGTTCACTGTCTCTGCTCGCTCCCTTGTTGTGTGTGTGTGTTTTGTCAGAAAGTGAGGACGCTCTGCAAGTTATTTCTGAACATCCCCTACTACATTGTGTTTGTCGATACTTGTAACTTAGAGGAAGATCTGGCGACATCTAATGACCAATTAATGCAGAAAGCCAGGTCAAGCTAAAGGGTTTGCATACCTTTGATTGCCATTGTTCAGGTGTGGCTTAGGTCCTTGATGGCAATCTTTTGAGTTTTGGTATCTCAAGCAGACACCAGCATCACACACTATCATCTACACAAACTCAACATGCCTTTGCCTTATCCCAGCTACCACAAGAAGGACTCGGAGGCAGCAGGAGCCCAGGCCAGGTTGAAGGACTTGGAGGCGCAGCTCAACTCCAAAGACGCTATGCTGGCTACAGCACTGTCTGAGAAGAGGGGCATGGAGGCCACCATGACTGACCTGCGAGAAGAGCTGCAGGAGGTACTGCACTACTGACATAAATATGATGAGTCTAAAGATCTGTGTGTCTTTTTAACTGTTCATTTGGACACTAATGGAGTGATACAGAGAGATTTAATTGTGGCTTTTTAAAGCTAAAGTGTAGTTGTAAGTGATGTCTACTTCTATCTCATTCTTTCACTAGTGCTTCCCTGTCAGGTTCAGTTTTTCTTGAATGCTATTCTGGCCGTATTAAACTTGAGAACCATTTTACATTCATCCAGACTTATTTTTAAAGTCTTTTTGTGTGTGTGTCATCAGCTGGATACAGGTCTCACTCAGGCCAAAAAGCACCTTTCAGATGAAATGCTTCTGCGCGTTGACCTGGAAAATCGCTGCCAGAGTCTGACTGAGGACAAGGACTTCCGTAAGAGCATGCATGAAGAGGTGAGTACAGGAGATTAGTTGATCAAATAGAACAGACAACGTCTCCCACAACAGCAGAAGCATGATTATTTTCAAAGGGACTGCAACAAATGGTTATCTAGTTCATTTAAAAAATTGATTAATTTCTTTTGTTTCTGCAAACTAACAACAATTGACTTGAATCAATTAGGACAGGGTGAAACAGTGCTGACTCCGTGTTGTGTTACAGGAAGTGAAAGAGGCCCGGCAGTGTTACGAGAGCCGACTGGTGGAGGTGGACTCTGGGCGGAAAGAGGAGTATGAATATAAACTGACTGAGGCCCTGACTGACATGAGGGCTCAGAATGAGGAGCAGATCAAGATATACAAGGACAACATGGAGAGCACCTACCTGGCCAAAGTAGGAACTCACACACTCACTTTATAACTTACCTTAACTTTAAAAGTTTCAGTACAGTAGAATCTCCATTCCTATGCTAATCCATTACATGTGATCGTTCATGCCAGAGGAAGAAGGGTTGAGGTCAGGGCTTTGTGTGGGCTGGTCAAGCTCTTTGACAACAAGCTGTGGGCTCAGGGTCATTGTCATGTTGAAACACAAAAGTACAAAGCACTTCTTCTGAATGGCGGTGGTGCATGCAGACGCAGCTGCTTCTCATGTTTTCTTTTGTGCTAGTTTTTGTTAGTCCATTTTCTATTAGGGTAGCTGCAGTTTTCCAGCTATGATTGATCCCAGCTGCTTTCCATCTTTAATCACTACACAGGGTTTAGTTTCAACACTTTTAGTCCCCTGAGATCCTACGTACCCTAAAGACCACTGGCATTACCATCCGACCAGCGAAATGACACGGTGGAGGGCGAGCAAACAGGAGCGGGGGATGGGAGCTGGGCTACGTGCTAGGGTTGAGCGACATGTTAACAAATTTCCAATCTTCAACCGTCAGCCCAACAACTGTCGATTCATAATATATTGGCGTGTATGTTGTGTGCGGATCTCCCTCATATTCTGCCCTCTACATGCCTCCACATTAACCATAAATGGTCAAGAGTCATACACTTGCTACAATGTTAAATGACCTGGGTAATCAATGGATTTCTATTGTGAATTATTTCATTAAGCGCGTGTGTGTGTGTGTGTGTGTGTGTGTGTGTGTGTGTGTGTGTGTGTGTGTGTGTGTGTGTGTGTGTGTGTGTGTGTGTGTGTGTGTGTGTGTGTGTGTGTGTGTGTGTGTGTGTGTGTGTGTGTGTGTGTGTGTTGCTGCAGATATTTCAGTGAATAAGAGTGCGTACGACAGAAAGGAAAGGACATTGCCTGAAATAAAATAAAAAAAGTGGTGAGATATAAAGGTGGAGGCAAAAAGAGAAGCGCTTTCAGGGTCTCATCGACCTCACATTGCAGTAATTCCAGAAACAGTGCACCAACACAGTAGATGGCGGTAATGGACCTTGAAGTTGGTTGCCACTCGCAAATAAACTGAATAAAGAAGAGACTTGCTTTCTGAGGGAACTTGTTTCAACTACTTAGGGAATCTTCCTGGTCGCTGAGAACTCTTTTCCTCCTCATCCTTCTATCCCCTACTCCTACCCTACAGTGAATTTTACACACATACTTTATGAAAACTAAAGTGTGTCCTGACTGTCCTCTCTCCCCACTCTTCCACTGACCTGCACTCCCTTTATGCTTTTAACAATTAAACACCAATACTAAGCAGAAGTTATTAGGACATGTACAGTACTTGAAATTTACCTTGCTTACCTACCTAGGAAACACTGCCATTATTTAGAGATATTCTTCAACTCGCTATTTAATGGTATTTGAGCTCAATTTGGGGGAAGTTGTTTTACAATTTAAGGTTCTTATGGAACAGTTATGTTTTATGAGCACAAATAACAGTGCTGGTTTAATGTTTATGATAAAGTGGAGCCATAATCTGGCTTCAATTCACCACCTTTCGTCTGCATCGGCACTTTGCCATCTCCAAAATGTTAGTATGCATGGGTCAGAGTTCGTGCACAGGTGGGCGTGTTCTCCTGTCAAGTTTGACAGGAGAATACGCCCATGCATGTGGCATATGCATGTTTCAGACCCTGTTTTGTGCGTAAGCAGCATTTGTAAATGAAACTCTTACGAACAGGATGGATTTGGTCGGAAATCAAAGTAGCTGGTAGAGGAGGAGGTGGTGTGTGTGTTTCAGGAAATAAGGGAAAAGACCACGTCCCCCTCCATTTTCATTTGAGTCTTCGCTCACCGTATTCTCACACATGCTCCTGAGAGAAAACAGTGAAAGATGCGGTGAACAATCTCTAACTCTCCTAATGGACTGTGAGGTTTCATGAAACAAGACCCATCCTCTAAGAATCCTCTCTTTCTCTATGAAAGACACTTTTCTTTCACAGTTGCTTTGGCTGCTGTAATGACATCAAAGGGCATGACCTGAGTGTGACAAGATTGGATTTTGTTAGACAAAGAATTATTAGTCAATTGTCTGACAAGGTGTGATGTAAACTGATGTGGATGATGAGCAACACATGCAGTGTATAGTGCATTATAGTAAAATGTGAAATAACTGCATGTGTAAATTTTAGCACAACGGTGATTTTTAAAAATATTGGTTCATTTAGCTGTTTGCATGTTTGTCTAGTCCTTCAGAACATGAATAAGAAAAGAACATTAAGACTGATGACTGCAAAGATGAATGCAAAAATACAATCATATGCTGTCCTAATTCATAGTGTGCATGTAAGCAAGTCTATGTCACTCTTACTATTTGTAATCGAGTAGGCCAACATGGCAAACACAACATCAGCAACTTCCTGTGTGTCAGGAAGTGACTGGCTGCTTAGTTCCCTTTAAGTGTGATGAAAAGGAAACAACGTTTATGTTGCTGACCAGAATCATCTGTTTGTTTCCAGCTGGAGGATCTGCATCGGTTGTCTGAGATGAACGGAGCTTCAGCCAACGTGGCCCGAGAGGAGCTCCGAGAGTCCTCTCAGAGGATTGAGAGCCTCCGCGCCCAGCTGACAGGACTGCAGAAAGAGGTTGGCATTTTATCTTCCTAATTAACTAGCACTGCTGAGGCATGTTGCATCAGATACTGGTGAGACAAATGATAATGCAGGAAGTCTAGCTCAAGTTTTTACGACAGACAGGGCTGAAGTTAGTCTGATTGTCAGACCATCAATATGCTATCACTTATGTTTCCATCTGTAAAGCTGTGAAAACAATGTTTTTAATTATAAAACAGTCTTATGCTCACCTTTTTATAAAATATTGGGTCAATCATTCATACACAGGATTATCAAAGGATAATTCTCTGGATCCAGGTTTATGTTCACATTACTTGTTTCAAAGAATGTAAATTTACACATCAATTAAAAATTACAGGAAAAACTCAAGTTAACAAATACACCTTCTGATTCACTGATGCTTAGATAAAATGTTCATCTCCGCTATGATGGAATTGAAGCATGTTAAACGCATGATTAAGTGTTGGCATGCCCTGTGACCCATGCATTACTGCTACCTCCCTCTCTGACCATGTTTGTATTCAGACCCGTGGTTGGCGTGATCGTATTATGGAGCTGGAGTCAGCATTGGCTCAAGAGAAGGACAAAAGCCGCAAGTTGATGGCAGACAAAGAACGGGAATTGATGGCGATCCAGGCCAAGATGCAGCAACAGCTGAATGAGTACGAACAGTTGCTTGACGTTAAACTTGCTCTCGACATGGAGATCAACGCCTACCGCAAACTTCTGGAAGGAGAAGAAGAAAGGTGAGGACCCGCAAGTGTTGTAAATTGTGATCACATCAGTTAAATTTCCTCTCTGTTTCTGACACCAAATTAGTTTTTTCTGCACCCAGACAGGAAGTAATTCCTGGTATATATGACAAGTTAAGACAACGCCACAACACTTAAAAAATTAAATTAAGTAAATGGTCATAGGGAATGTAAATAATATTTGATCAAATATTGCTTAAAGGGGACATAGCATGCCCATTTTACCACAAGTTGATATGGTTCCTTGGGGTCTTAATGAAATGTCTGTAACATACTTTGGTCAAAATACCACAAGGATCATTTAAAACAGCACCCTTTTTACCCTGTATAAAACTGTTTTGAGTGCCTGTTCCTTTAAATGCTAATGAGCCAGCTCCCCCTCCCCCTCTCCCCCATGATTTTAAACGATATAAATTACATATTTTATATGATATAAATGATCAAATATGCATCCCATACTTTGTATTCCCTTGTTGTCCTGGAGTTTTAATTTTCGAATCACATAATTAAATGTCCCCCTCTGCCCATCCACTACAAGCACATAAGCAGACAGACAGAGAGAAGAGAGGGGTGGGGGGCTATGAAGACCATCATTTACCCTGAACCCCGACATTCAACGGGTACAACAACAAGCGGAGAAAGCAGAATCGCGGGCTGACCTTATATATACAGTCTATGGGGCTGACCAGCGGAGAAATGCTCGTCCCGTGTGAACAGCCAGGCGGCTGCGCGCTTGAGAACGGTGCGGCGCTTCCGCGTCCGGTGTAAACCCGGTGTAACGAGTGTGGGGGGGCGGGGGGATGGGGTGGGCCAAGGCCATGTAGGGAGACTTCCAGTGTATTGTGACGACACAGTACACAGGAAGCTCAATCCAGTCACTCAAGCATGACGTTTCTGACTTAGAGGAACCATAACAAAACGCGCAAGTGTTTTTTTTCCCAGAGTTTTTGGGTTGGTAGACATGCCAGATACCCACATTAATGTGTAGAAGCACTAACAAAGTGGAATTTGCATGCTATGTCCCCTTTAATCACTTTAGACTGTCTTTGAATAATGGCAAGAAATATAATGTCTCTCCAGTGTCTCTCCTACCCAATTTCAGCTAACGCGTATTATCAAGTATAGCTTGAAAATAGCTATAACGGGCATTGGCTTTAAATAGCTTCATCAGTTATCTGGCTACGTTTATCCATTACAAAACAGTCAAAGCAGGCTTGTTGTAGACATCTTTGACTGGGCAGCAGTAAGAGATGTTGATTGATTTTTCATTATATATATCTGTAATTTTATGCTATATACACTGGAACTGAATTATGGCTAAAAAAGCTGTTTGAGATATCTACAGTTTAAATCGGACTATTCATAATTCAAGTTAAAGATGTTTAATGTTTAATTTGCCTCAGTTCAAAATGACTAATACATAAAGTAAGTTTGAATTAGTCAAAATTAGGGGTGCACCGATATGAAAATTTTGGCAGATAACCAATATTCACATTGCTGTTATGGCTGATTACCGATGTGGATATGATCTGTTAAAACAGGTTTCTATGATGAGTATCACTTTTATATTGTTTGAAAAGCCCATAAATCATCTCTCAAGAAGTTAAAGGGCCACCATGAAAAACACAAGTAACTAATGGTAGCCACTTTTCTAAATTGTAGCAAGTGTATGACTTAATGATAATGTTAACTTGCATCTAAGAAAAATTTGGACCATATAACTAAATATCCTGACAAGCTTTTATGACTAATTAAACTTGCCAATATTCATGGCACAGTACAAAACCTCCTTTCAAGTTAATCTCCAGGCTAAATAAATACAATTGAAACATGTCCTCACTATATCCTCACTTATAAAGTTTACCGAAATGTATAATAGACACTGTATTCTGTGCACATTTCCCAACTTAATGTTCTTAAGTAAATGTACTTAACACTGACAAAATGTAAAGTCTAAGCCTACTCTATAAGCAGCATTTTTTCTTTTTCTTTTACCAAGATAAGCATTTCTGCTTTCTCGCATAGGATCCTATTTCTCTTTCCTTCAACAACTTGTACTTCAGCAGAGAAGAGTAGGTCGCTGTTGACTGATATGCATGAAGGTGAGAGGTGCTTGCGTGCTGCTTTGGCTAGGATAGAGAAGCCTGAGATGTTGCTTTTCCAATACAGCGGTGGACTCTCATTCCAGGGGATGGTATGTTCACTCAGATAGCCATGCACCTATAGGAATGTAGTCAAGTCATGCAAATTAACAGCAATCAGGACATTATAAAATGACCCTCCTTTTGTTGTTGTTAGGATCCACTGATGACCCATCAAACCAATGATGAAATTTGTTTCCAACTATATCCATATAGGATTTAAGTTGATTTGAATCTGTCAATTGTTGCAGCGCTACCCTCCTCCAGCTTGATGTGTCATTCTTTGAGCAGGATGACACAGAACAGCAGGAGGATCATCCAGACTCACTGTCACTTCACACACATGATCAGGAGTTGCCGTGCTGAAAACTGTGTGACCCCCTCCTTCTCCTTGTGTCCTATGTCCTTCATGGTCAAAATAATGTTACAAATGCCAAGAAATACAGAAATACAGGAGGCCATCAGATATCTAACTGTGGTGTGTGTGTGTCTAGACTGCAACTGTCTCCCAGTCCTTCATCTCGTGTCACGGTGTCAAGAGCCTCGTCCAGCAGCCGCAGCGTGCAGACCAGTCGAGGAAAGAGAAAGCGTGTCGATGTGGAGGAACAAGAAGCCAGCAGCTCTGTGTCCATTGCTCACTCTGCTTCAGCCACAGGATCCATCTGCATTGATGAAATTGATACTGATGGCAAGTTCATTTGCCTCCAGCACAGTGGAGATGAGGTGAGTCCCTGTTTTTATTTATTTTTTAATTTTTTTCTTGGATGTAACAGTAGAATATAACACCCATTTTATTATTGTTTGTCCCAGGACCAGGCCATGGTGGGGTTTGAGTTGATCAAGACTACTGGAAATGCTACAGCCACTTACAAGTTTACTCCCAAATATATTCTGAAGGCTGGCCAGAAAGTCACGGTAAGTGTTTGTCTTAGATTCGAATCCTTTTCAGCTGAACCTGGAATCGCTTAAATCTTATATCATGTATTTGTCTTATGAACACCATTACACAAACCGCATGTGCTCCTACCTAACCTTATGAGGCTTAACCCCACCTTACTGCAGGACTTCTAAGTCTCTGACAAACTAAGCCAGACGTAAGCCGAGCTCAGGAAAGCCACTTCAATGTTGTAGTTTAACTCGTAAACATTAATGCCTCCTCCTGGCTAAATCTAAACCTTGTCTGTGAAACTGGCCATGGATTTATGTTCGAAGCTGTCTACGTCCTTCTGACCAGTCCACAGCATTCTGAATCCTTTTATGTAAGGATGGGATACATTCATCAAACCAGAAACGTATATCTATTTTTTTCCTTTTTCTGGCTTGCTTTTAAACCACTAATACAGGAAAGAACTGACTGATATCAGTAGTGTATGTTCTTAGTCACTTCATGTTATATTGAGTTGAATATTAGGAGGTTTCTGGGGGCTTTTTGAAGACTAATGTGCTTGTTTTTGTGCAGGTGTGGGCGTCTGATGCTGGTGTGAGCTCCAAACCTCCCACAGACCTGCTTTGGAAGAACCAGTCCTCCTGGGCTTCAGGCGAGGACGTCCATGTGGTGCTGATCAACCCTCAGGGAGAGGTACACGCACGCGAGATTTCCACTTTTTCACTTATTTGTCACATTTCATTGTCCCAGATCATCCAACAAATTTTAGTAAAAGTTAAAGACAACATTAACGATCTCATTAATTCCATTATCTTTTGTATTTAATTTAAATCTTTCTGATGATCTCAAACGTTTAATTCTGACAAATATACAATATAGAAGAAATTAAGAAAGGGGCTAACATTTTCTTCAGAGCAATGTAATTTGATTTGAACTCAGAAGGCATAGTTTCTAAGATTTTTGCTTTGGTAAAATTTAAATAACTTTTTAGCAGAGACTATGACTTATTAATTAGAAATGAGTCAGTCATTTTATGTCCAAGATTAATTGATTTTTTTTCACCATTTCCCATGTGAGTTAGTTGTGTCTGGAAGAGGTTGTCCTAAATTATCAAATTAAATTAAATATTTGTTGACCGTACTGATTTCTGAAGAGTGGGTCAATTGGAAAATATGCCTGCAATTTTCTAAATGTCCCAGACAGTCCCACCCAAGAAGTATAGAACTATTAGATTAATAAGGCTGCCCAGCGAAAAAAAAACAAACTTCATGGATGTTTTTAACATGCATTTGCGTAGGAGGTGGCAAAGAGAACCACAACGTACAAGGAAGCCATAGAAGAGGAGGAGGAGGAGGACGAGGACGAGGACGAGGAAGATGACGGCGTGGAGGACGAGGACCTCTTCAACCAGCAGGTGAAACTATACATTATCAGATTTAGGATCCAAGTCCAGTTACTATTTATATTATATTTATATTATTAACAGTTGTATGTATGTATGTATGTATGTATGTATGTATGTATGTATGTATGTATGTATGTATGTATGTATGTATGTATGTATGTATGTATGTATGTATGTATGTATGTATGTATGTATGTATGTATGTATGTATGTATACTCACATTCTTTACTTAAGTAGAATTACAGATACTTGAGTAAAAAAAGACTGGTAAAAGTAGAAGTACTCATTCAACTCCTTTACTCAAGTAAAAGTAAGAAAGTACAGGCTCTGCAATGTAAATGAAAATTAATTTTTTAACTTCAATGATACACAATGCCTCTTTTAATAACTCAGCAAAATGAAAAAACTTCTAGGCACACAAAATAGGATAGTTTTCCTCTTATGTTAACAACCTGCACAGTGCTGGTACAGAGAAAAAAAACCTCACTGGACACAGTAGTTTTGCGGCAAGCCAAATTTCAGACAGAATAATAAAGACTGAACTGAGCCGAGGTCCTGCATGAGCACCTGGATACTTTTTTACAGGGGTTAAATGGATGGGGAATGTGCTCACGTTGATTAAGTCCCTGTACACAGTGAGGTCCTCAGATCGGTCACGGCTCTGGCGGAGCGCCGAGAAGACGATCAAACTTGACTATCTAGAGGAAGTAAAAGTCCTAACAAGGTTTCTGTAGGTGAACCTGCGGAAGGATCATTACCGGTACAGCCGCTCGACCACGGCAGCCCGACCAACCTCGCGGCGCTTAGGGTCTCCTCTGCCGCTAGCCTGTCTGAAGCCGGTGATGGTCTTCATTCAACACCAGACCTCTCTTATGTTGTTCTGCTGGAGTTTCCCCTCCAGCTTCCTCCTGTAGCTGTCCTTTGCCTCCTTGATCTTGATTGTCAGTTCCCTCTGAATACTCCTCAGCTCCTCCCTGTTGTCACCTCTGAAAGTCCTCTTCCCATTAAGGATGGCTTTGATGTCTCTTGTTAACCATGGCTTGTTATTTGGGTAACAGCAGACAGTCCTTGTTGGGACAGTTCAGTCCACACAGAAGTGTATATAATCCGTGATGCACTCTGTGCGCGGGCAGGGTCGTTGGCGTAGGTCGGGTTGACATTTAACCTGTTCTTTTTCATGAGGATTATCAGTGATTTGAATTTAGTGAAGGGCAACTCCTCTTTTGCGATATTGTAAGCAGTATTGAATTTGATCATCATTTCTGATTCCTTACTTGTTTGATTTGCCGCTGCCTGGCGCCGAAACGCTGCTGTGAGAGGAGCTGATCTGCCAGTAACTCACCTGTCACGGCACAAGATGTGCTTTGTTAGAAAAGTTTTCAATTTTGAATGCTGAGGTCGAAACAGCAAAAGCACTTTTTCCCGCAATGCTTTGGCCGCACTCTTTGCAGTAAATGCAATGCATCGAGTAGGTCGCTTTTTCATAGCGCAGCTATGTTTTAGTAGGCTCTGGATCTTGATCTGGCTCTGAATCAGATGGTAGATTAGGAGTCAGGCAGGTTTAACAACTGGAACGACAATCGCCGATGATGTCGGGTCTGCGCTCGGCGTTTCAACCTCGGGGACAGGTGCAACGGGCACCGAAGCAGTTTTCTTGATGGAAAAATAATTTATAACCTTTTTTACGTATGTCCTTTCGGTTTTTTGTTCTTTTTGCCTACAACCCTTAACGGGCCCTCATCCCACCTAATGGGGTCTGTTTCTGACAGTTTGGTCAAAAGTATGCACACCAGTAGCCTGCTGGAGGTCATTTGTAGGGATCTGGCAGTGCTCCTCCTGTTGCTCCTCGCAGAAAGGAGCAGATACCCGTGCGTGTGTGTGTGTGTGTGAGTTTTAAATTTATTTTGTATTTTATTCCTGGTAAATGGTGTCATAACATTTGTAGTGTTTTTATACAGTACCCTGAATGTTTGTCGTCACTTTGCAGGGAGACCCTCGCTCTGCCAAGAGAGGCTGCTCTATCATGTGATCCCACTGCTCCCAACAAGCCACCATCACTCCTCTTCTCTGAGCCCAGCCAGTCTGCTGCCAACTGTAATACTAGAACTATTTTTCTATTTTTTGTAGTAGTATTTCAATTAAGTGTTTTAAATTTTCTTTTATCATCTAATTTCTCATAAAAATACAAAACTGCTATGGTCACAGTATTTTTTATCTTAAATACCAAAATAACATGTATTGGTATTGAACAGAATTTGTATTTGTAGTTCACAGCCTTTTTTTTCCTTTTTAAAACCAAGCAACCGGTAGCTAAACTCAAGGACAGACTGTCTTTAAGAAAAGACTGTAATTTTACAATAGATTTTAATTTTGTAATTTTATTTTATATTTTATTTTTATTTTATTGTGGATGCTATACTTAATGCCTTTAAATTACAAGAACTGCCACAAGATGTCAGTCATGAGTTTAGCTCATGGACTGGTTGAGCTGGCTTTTTCAGAAAGAAAAACCGAGTATACTGCAGCAACTGGAGTTATTATGTCAAAGAAGTTTCTCCCATCAGTAATGACCTTGAGGGGGAAAAAGCCAGCAGTTGCATAAGGAAACTCGTATATGGCATTCTTCTAGTATTTTTGCAAAACAATGGAAATGCCACGGTTAAATGATTGTATTAAAGTGTGAGCAGTTGCTGAGTCACCTTAAAGCCCTGTGTAGAATGAAACTAAATCCTATTTGTAGTATGAAAAATTCAGACCTGAGTACATTACCAAAATGGACTGAAAGTAACAGCTTCAGCTAGTTTTTACCAGCCTAACCCAGATCGACTCATCCCATCTGAATAATTTGCCAGATGTATCATTGTGTTCTATCAGGGGCTTTAATGTGATGCAGCAAACATGACTTTCTCTTCTCTGAATAAGCATTGCAACACTAATTGAGTGTTGATCGTATTCTGAACTTTTGATATTTGAAGTGTTTGAAGTACTTTTGTGTCAGTGTGTTACTATGCATGCTATTGGCTGTGATCTTTATAGTTGGAAAAATTAAATGTTTTCTCGTACTTGTGTTTTGCATTTTCATTCAGTCAATCAAGGAGTCAATTAAATAAATAAGAATTCCTCCATAAGAAAATTATGAAATATATATATCCTGTATGTCACTGATCAGTTTAAAGTCTTTACTTTTTTAGACCCCTACACTTTTTATCCACTGAACAGTACCTGTAGTAGTACTTTTGATAGATATACATTCTCTGACAATCCAGCTTGTGACAATGGATCCATAACAACATCCTTCAAATTTAACTTTTTGTTAATTTACTATTGAACAATTTAATGTGCTTTGAGATGGAAGCATCTACATATCATGGGACTTCGGTCTGTTGGTGTGTCATGTAGCATCTCTCAAGTTGATCATGAGAAGCTAATCTCCAAAAGAGAAGGAATTTAAACTGGTTATAGGGAGCAGAGAAGAACGCTGATCTCATGGCTATTGTAAAAAAAAAAAAGAGCAAGAAGAGCTAAAATAAATAATGGGTATCGGATTGGTTCTGTTCTGGACATGTACTCAAATGGATTTTACAGAAAGGTATTGGCGGTGGACAGGAAAATAATGAGGAGGCAATATTTAGCTGTCAAGAATATGTCATAATTACCTGAAGAAAGTGCAGAAGATGAGCTGTCGAGAATAAATCTGCTCTGACAGGAGCAGGTGCCCCATTTTAATAACAAGCAAATTTATCAAAACACACAACAGTCCCATCAAATTCAGTCAAGCCACACCAAGTTGTTTACACTGATAAATGTGTGGATTTTTTCACGTGCATTATTCCCTAGGAAATTAGTGAAATGACAAAAAATAGCAATCTTGCAATGTTAAAAACAAATATTTGTCGGGGCCCATACCAAAATGTTATGTGTTCTTTCTGGCCTGTGTCCCATCCTTCCACCAAGAAAATCCACTCTGTAGTTTTGGGGTAATCCCGCTAATAAAGGGGCCAGAACAAAACCTACACGCATGATTCATAGTAGTTCTACTTTCATAGTTCCCCAAATGGCATAATGCTGGGAAATGTATTCAAAATCTTCCTAGCAACTACTTTCCTTCACCAAGGTATCTAATAATGTAATGTAGAACAATACAATGGGTTTAAAAAGTATCCATACCCTTTAACCTGTAGCACACAGACTCTCAAGCTCTCAGATTGGATGAGACGTGTGTGTCTCTTCTCAGATGTTGGAGTACATGTCTGAGCTTTGTCTGGGCCAGAGTCAGAAACGTGACCTGAAGTCACTCCAGTGTTGTCTGTGTGCTTCACTGTTGAACACAGTGAACCGTCGCCCCTGTCTGAGGTGAGTCAGGACAGCAGGTTTCTACACGGTCTCTGTCCCCGATGCAAAGACCCCCATGATGCTGCCCTATAGGGATGGAATCAACCAGGTGTCGAGCAGTGCTTGTTGTTCTCAAGTCAAACTGTTTGGATCCAATTTTTGACTCATCAGACCAGTGAGTCATTGTTGTCATGTTTCCATCTGTCCTCTCTATCATAAAGTCACTGAAATGGTTCTCCATATTTAAAATCAAATATACTCGTGCAAAATATGAAAGGGTCTTGATATTGTCTTTAACCACTGAATATCTTGGAATTGAATTGAGGAACATGAACTTTTGATATTTCTTGTACATTTTACTAGTAATTATGTTTTTGTTATTTGAGTAGGATTTAAATAAGACTTTTACTTGTAATGGAGTATTTTATGTGAGATTCCCTTCACTAAATTACAATAATATATAAGCAGATAATTATAATCAGAGAGCGCTCATTTGAAATTTGAATAATTAAACATCCAGTGTGTATGATTTATGGGATCTGTTGGCAAAGAGGGAATATAATATTCATAACAATGTTTTCATTAGTGTATAATCACCCTAAATTAAGAAGCAGCTCTGCCGTTTGTTCCATCATTCATTTCAGCCATGACTGGCCCATTATTCAAGAACTCTCCACCTCTCCTCTCTTCCCAACTTCTCCCTGCTCACCCCAACCGGTCGAGGCAGATGGCCGCCCACACTGAGTCTGGTTCTGCTGGAGGTTTCTTCAAGTTAACGAGGGAGTTTTTTCTCTCCACAGTCGCCAAGGTGCTGCTCATTGTGGGAACTGTTGGCTTTCTCTATAGATTTTAAGGTCTCGACCTTCTATGTAAAGTGCCTTGAAATCATGTACATCATGAGTTGGCGCTTTACAAATAAAATTGAATTGAATTGATTATGCAAACTCAACACACAAAGGCCCCCGGCCATCCAAGAATCTTCTTGCTGTGACGCAACACTGCAACCACTCCAGCGCCCTGCCATGCTGGGAAAGGTATCGTGACCATTATACATAGGTGGGACAGGGATGACAGAGAATGACATTTTCTCAGCACTCACATCAGCGAGGATCTCGCCAGGTCTAACAAAACACACACATCATCAGGAAATCCCAGCAGCGACTGTACTTACTGAACAGATTTAGGATATTTGCTATACCGTCAACAGTTCTCAGCAACTTCTACCGGTGCACAGTCGAGTGTCCTGACCAGCACTATCTCAGTGTGGTATGGAGACTGCACTGCCCAGGACCCTCCAAATGCACAAATCTTCTCAGGAGTAACCTTCCCATCACTCCGGGACATTTATCACACCCGATTCATAATTGGGGCACACAATATCATCAGGGACAGCACACATCCCCAACGCAGCCTCTTCAGACTCCCACCACCAGGCCGAGGCTACAGGAGGGGAAAGTCCAGGACAAACAGCTTCTACCCTCAGGCCATCCACTTGAGAACAAACATTTCTCTTTCCCAGAAGTCTGACTGGTTGAACATTTGTGAACACAAACACACTCCAGTGAGCCACAATCAATAATGGACAACGCACTTTACAACATGTTGCAATATTGCATATGCACCCTATGACTGCTGCTGCTCTTTGCACAACAATGCACATCCACCCTGCATATTTATATCCTTAGTATCTTACAGCAAAAGCCACGGCCCACAACAATTGTTTTAGAGTTGATTATTGCTGTTGACTTTTAAGGCACTGCATGGTTTGGCACCAAGCAACAAAGCTGAGCAATCAGTACTCACCAGCCCAGAGCCCAAAGAGATCAGAGCCTGAGATCGCCTGAGCAAAGTAAGATACTCTTCAAAACTGATGACCAAGGATGACAGGGCCCCAACCCTCTGGAAGAGTTTCCCTGACTAAGACAAGAAGCTTTATTGTCTGTTTTTAAATTGTTTACCAAAACCAATTTACACATTCGCTTGATTAATTGAATTAAAGAAGCTGGTCAAGCCTGTCCTTTGGCTTTGGAGAGCACAACAAACCTGATGCATTCTGGGTGCTCTTTTTGCTCTTTGGATCTTTTGGGGCAAAAGCCAATACCACTTTTTATGTCTCAGCTTTCTATGGTGATATAGCAGCCACTTCCATTCTTTTTGCAATTCTACTGTATAGATAGTGAAGTCTTCCTTGAAGTTGAACCGGTGAAACCAAAAAGCAGAAAGGCATGAGATAATGATGGTCTAATAAAGTTTTATTGCAAAAGGTGTGGGTAATTAATGGAGAAGTTGAGAGTAAGGGCACCAGCAGATGGAGGTGAAGGGCTGAGGGGAAGGAGAGGATTACAGGGCGGAACTGAGTGGATTCATGACTATACTCTTTGACAGTAAACTGAGCAGTTACTGCTTTCTCAGGACATTCTCCGGGAGGGACTGTATGTGAGAACACAAATGTTCAAGTTAGAATTCTCCAGAGAATGTCCGGATGAGCCCGTGTGAGAACACAGTAGGAGATCCTCCACATGATTCACTGCAAGCGAGTGGGTATGTTGAGGATGTTTCTAACACGCGACTGACGCAAAACAAAAACAAAAAAACAAAAGAATACAAATAGTATTCAATACAAAAAGTGGGGCCACACATGTAGAAGACACAGACGAAGATGTCGAGAGAGCTTTCGGTGATAAGGGCCTACGCCGGTGTCAATGGGTTTCACCTCCTGCCTCTGCCTGCTGAACCCCCCCCCCCCTCACCTGAGCACTGTGGAGGTTTCTGTGTTGTTGTGAACACTTTGCCCCACTGACTGCTACAGAGCGTCACCAGTTTATTTATATTTTATTAATACCACATGCATAACGCGTCCATATTGCACCAAACTCAGCACGGCACTTTCCTGGGCCATTTACAGTACACACAAGTGTGAAGCCGATTATGACCAGTTTGTAAGATATCTGTCTGTGGAATTAGAAGGTAGATATTGCGCTCTACTTGTAATGTGATATTGTTTTACATGTTTAACATTTCTTGCAGGTGTTCAGTTAAAAGATTAGGTGGTGTAATGAAATAGTGATAATGTAACATAGATGCATGTGGGGTGGCTGGTTGTGCTGGGCACCAGTCTAAAACAATCTTGCCAAAAGCTCAACATGAATCTCGTGAATTAGTGAATTTTAGTGAGACCATGACTACAAAAGTAAAGTTCATACATATTTCAAAGCATTGTAAACCAGGAAGATGGTTGTGCAGTACGACTGTCTCTCCATTCCTACATTATTTAAAATGCTATAATGTATCTTCTATGGGCTAAAGCAGGGGTGGGGGAAAGTTTTCTATCAAGTGCCATTTAAATTTTTATATTGAGGGCCATACTAAATTATTGTTTATTATTAACCGACTCCGATTAACACGCTCTCGATTCAATTTGATTCGATATCGATTTTAGTAAAGGATATTTCATTGTACAATACCAATGTTGCTTGGATATGTGTAACTGTGCAAGGAAACCTCGAACTCACTGTGGAAAATATTAAGGTAGGCCTGTCACAATAACAATAATAATTTTGTAGCTGTATTGTGATGATTGATGGTATTGTCATCATGTGTCTCCCTTTCTAAGAGCAATGAACTTAATTCTAAAGAATATCCAGTCTAACATTTGAATTAGAATTGAAAATATTAAAATATCCTAAATAGATAAAACACAAACACAACCAAAACAATGAAGAAAATGCTCTGTTAACAAATATAACTCTTGAATAAAAGTTATGTTCTGTATAACTTTCTCTAATAACTTTTGATGAGTGTAAAGTGAGTGTGTGGAGGGAGGATACACCACATTTACGATAGTTCCCTTGCTTGAAAAATCGGCCTCAGTTTAGGGCAAACACAAATCCTCATGTACAAAGTGGGAAAAAATTCAGTTTTCCACCTCAATGTAACTTTCTATACGTATATATGTACAGTATTATAAAGTCACTAGTGGATTAACAGCTTGTCAATTTTGATGGTGAAGGCTGTAACATGGCAACGGACAGAATACACTGTCTTATTAATGCATACTTAATTAAGTTGGAAAAGCAAGTAACATATGTATTTTACATACTTGTTGCTGTTAGTGCTGGCATTGTTGAATAGTTCTGTTAATTAATTCTAGTGATGTTAAGTTCTATATCTATATACATATTAGTTCAGTTTTTGTGTGACTTTAAAGATTTTTTTGTTCACCAACAGAACTAGTCTGTGTTTCTGCGGTTTTTTTCCCTTTGTGTTTTTTTGTCTATCCCCAGTTTGTCTCTCTCCTGGTCTGTGTTGTCCGTCTGGATGTGGTCATCTAGTTCTCTCCTACTGCCAATGTGTTTACCTGAGGCCCATCCACTACTCAACCCTGGCTCCTCATATGCTTCTGTTGAACAACAGTACAAACAAAACCACTTACACACACTAACATCTGGCTTCGCTCTGCAGTGGGACAGGGTGGAAGTAGCATTCCCAGGTCAAATGACTACACCCCCCCTCCAATATCTTATCTCTCCGGGAACTTTCTAAAAGGATGTCCCCATTTCATAGTTGCTGATATCTCATGTTAATAGATTACTAACACACTCAAACATTTGAGAACCGTGTTCAACTCTCATGAGAGAGACTTGGTTACATACACTAATAAAGGACTGATAAAGGATTATCTTATATTCTAAAACACACCTAAAGAATAACTTGATATAAACTATTGAACTTGATACTTGTTATCAAGTTTGTTATGTTATTATACAATAAAAAGAGAATAACAAGAGTTAAAACCTTAAATATAGGTGCAAGACCTCATACCAACATTTGATGGCCTCAATATGTCAGCGTAATGGTACAGAAGAAGCAAGTAAAAACGCCAGCAGAGCAATATGTGTGTGTTTGAAATGAATCCCATAGCATGTAATTAATATTTTAATCACTTGACAGCACTACTAGTAATATAACATTATTTTTGCAGGTTTGGTTTACATCACACAGGGATGAAAACATGCTTTCAGCCCTGACAAAGATTGCGTGTATGCGTGTGTGTGCGTGTGTGAGGTAGACCTGGAAGAAGAAACACAAATATGGTGTGAACACAGGCAGTCTGTTACCGTGTTTGTATTTGTTCTTTAGATATAAAGCAAATTAGCACACTTGATTGATTTGAACAAATAATAATCTAGAAAAAACAAAGACTTTACATTCAGGACGGTCCAAGGTCATTTCAGCACGATTGTGAGAGGATGGTGAAAGTGATTCCAGAGCCCTGCCTCCAACTCATCTCAACTCCTGTCACTTGTTTTCACTGCCAGAGATATTGTCAAGTTGCTTCATTAATTCACTTATACAGGAACTGTACTCAGGGGTTTCCCTTCAAAATAAAGCGCTCAGCACATTTGCCTGCTCCGTGAGAGGAGCATGTAAGCTGATATGATCACATATTCAACAACATTGTGTTGCTGTGTATAGTCTTTTTTAAAAAGAATAAAGTATGTAATGTTGGTATGACATTTTCACATAATACAAGAGGGGAGCAAACCGTGCACCTTCGAGGCTCATTTCAAAGTGTTTACAAAGCTAGTTTACATATTTCAAGTTCAACTTTACAGGTGTAAAGGTAATGTTATTGTAGCACATATGTGTAATTAAATGCTTTCTAATAAGAGAGTAGTAATGCTTAATTAATCATTATAACCAGTCCGACTGTAAATGGACGGTAATCCTACAGCTCTTTGGTTACAAATGACAATACTCTTTTATTTTGAAGGCGACACCTCTCATGTTCCAGCCTCAAGCTGTGTGTGTCACACACGCACACGCACACAAACACAAACGTATATCACCTGCAGCATGCAGCAGAGTGTGAGAGCACTCTTCTCCTCTGGTTGTCTTCAGCGGTCTTCATCGTGTCCTCACAGCCGCAGACATGTCTGTGTTTCTGGGATGGCTCTCGGCTCTGGCCATGGGTGTTGTCTCCGCTCATGTCCTGCTGAAAGTCTGCTTCCCGTACTTCTGGAGGGACCTGTTGTTCCTGATCAAGGTGATCAGGTGCGGAGCGCGGCTGGAGCTCTCTAAGTTCACCTGCAGCGTGCACACGGTCCTGGAGAGGTTCGTGCAGCAAGCGCAACGCGTCCCCAACAAGCCGTTCGTCATCTTCGAGGGAACCGTCCACACGTACCGAGACATCGAGCAGCGCAGCAACAGACTCGCCCATGTTTTCCTGGAGAGTGTCAACCTGAGGAAAGGAGACTGCGTTGCCTTGCTCATGGGCAACGAACCCGACTTCCTGTGCGTTTGGTTCGGGTTGGCGAAGGTCGGCTGCTCGGTGGCTTTCCTCAACACGAACATCAAGTCCAAGTCTCTGCTGCACTGCTTTAACTGCTGTGGAGCCAAAACTCTAATAGTTGGATCAGGTAAAGCTGTCACTTGTTCTGCTGTCACATCACTGAGGCACATGCTCCTATGGCTGCGTCTCTTCACCACTTATTTGAGGACAATTAGAAAATGATATCGACTATTAATTCTGCTCTGTATCCTGTCATGAGTAACATCTGGTCAAGTGTGTTTGTGAGTAGCTTCACATGCACATTGTGGGTTATGACATAATACGGAGAGAGCTGCTTATCCACCTCTGTACTGTAGGGTTCCTACATTCTTCTGGCTTCTTGACCTGTCAACATCTCAGTCACTTAGTGGGCTGCAGATATCATGAGTATGACTATGTCCCAATCACGTTTTGTCAGTCGGTATTTCTTCAATTCAAACGGGGACTATTTTCTCCACACAATAAAGACTTTAGGCTGGAATAAAAATGGGTTAAGTATTTTAAATTTCAATACAATAAGTTTGTTATGCAGAATGGTCCCTATTCAGTATTATATTGATAATAATAACCATTGTGCTGTAGCAAGAAAAAATGATCTACCACAACAATGAAATCTGACTGGAGGTGTGGGTTTTAAAAAACACTCATTTTCAGTTGGCTTTCACAAGAAGCATGTTCATAATGAGACCTGAGAAAGATCAAGAACTGTTGATTCACATGAAACTGGAAGGGGTTCCAAAGTAAACAGACTTTAAATATCCTGTAAACTGTCTGTTTATGAAGACAATTCACCTCTGTGCCTGAAGTCACTAGAGCTGTCAGATGAATTCAATTTTATTTGTATAGCGCCAAATCTTAATATACATAATCTCAAGGCACTTTCCATAGTAAGGTTGAGACTTTTTATTCAGAAAACTCCAGCTAAGTACAAGTACCTTAGAGCTTAATACATTTATATATGAAGTGAGTAAATATACTCTACTACTTTCCACCACTGATTTACAGCCAGTACACCTTCATTGGTCTTGATCTCAGTCCTGTGGATGTCAATGACTTTCAATCTAATTCCAGGATGTAAACATTGTGCTCATTGACATGGCAGCAAGTGGCATCTGCCACTTGTATTTAGACTTTAGACTTCTCTATGCATCCGAAGCCCGTTTTGTGAAGCAGGGATTGTTGGTAGCAAGGTAACTTAGGGTTTAACTATGGGGATTCATGGTTATAAAGAAAGTTCACTTCTTTAAATGGTAAATGGTTTTGTATTTATATGGCACTTTTCTAGTCTTGATGATCACTCAAAGCTCTTTACAGAACAGTTTTACATTCACCCATTCACACACACATTCATACAGTGCATCTATTAGCAGCACTTTGTTGTTCTATGAGGGGCAATTCAGGGTTTAGCATCTTGCCCAAGGACACTTCGGCATGCAGATGGGGAAGACTGGGGATCGACCTGCCGACCTTCAGGTTGGAGGACGACCACTCTACCCCTCAGCCACAGCCACAGCCTTTATGTGGTCAATATATATAATATTTTTATAAACAACAAATATTTTATTGAAATAATTCAAAAATAATTGAAAACTGCTAGGGAGAAAAAAAAGGCTTAATAGACAACCAAAAAAATACCAACACCAAATAGGAGGATTCAAATGTTACTTTATTACATTAAGCGAAAACTACTAAAATACCAAACCCTTAAATACTATAATCTCTTAAAACTATAAAAGTCAACCCAACTTAAGCAAAGGAAAAATAGGAGATGTGAGCTGAGGCCACATGTGGAGAGGCAGACTAACTGAGTGTCCAGGGTGCCACCAGCCACTCACTTCAGGTGTAACACAGCAAAGCGCAGCAACAATGGTGCATTCATATCCTGGTGCTCTCAGTCGTGGGGACCTCAAGCCGAGTGAAATTAAAAGCAATATAACCATAAGCAATATAACCATAAACTGTACAACCCAGTTGGTCAAATAGACAAAGATAGCAATTCAAACAAACTAGGGAAGAAAGTAACACACTGCCAAAAAGGAACAAAACCAATATTAAGAAAAGAACCAAGCAACAAAACAAACCAGCAGCAGGTGAAACACCTCTAGTGTGGGGCCTCGTGTCAGGACAACATGCAGGCTGTAACCATCACCACCAGCCACAGCCAAGGCAGGACAAGAAGCAGAGGAAGAACAAAGGCCCACAGGTGCCTTTATATAGCCTGGCTCTGATCAGGGGTTTGGCTGGAGGAGGAGTCAAGGCTGGGGACACACTGGGGACACTTCCCCACCACACATGGTAACTAACCTAACCTGCTCTTGGGCTGAATGACTTCAGAGGATCAGACCAAAACCTGTCGACATCTGAACAATCCGATTACTGGACAACCAGACAAATAGAGTTTTCAATAAAGGGACAAATGATAAAGAGCAATAGATATTTTTTCTCAAGTCCAGGTGCCTGTATTTTTATATTTTACTGTTCCAGACTTTCCATGTGTCAACAGGGGACAGTTTATCGCACACTAAATATGCATAATAACTGTGCATACAAATGTGTACAAAAAGAAAAATGATCTGGTCTGTGAAGCTGAAGTAAAAAATCTAAACGGAAGACATTAATATATATTATCCCCTATTTATTAGCCGAAGACACGCCAGTGTGTTCAAATTGCTTGGGTTTTGTGAAACATGCGCTTGTGAGTACTCCAAAGTAAGTTCCAACCACGTTGGTATCTTATTTTTTATTTCTAGATCTTGTCATAAACATTTGTGACCATTCTGATTTCTCCAACAAGTCCCTTGTTGTGCCGAGCAAAGTTTTGCAAAGCAGAGTGAAAACTGCCCCTAAACACACAAGGCGAAGCGAAAGGGGACAGAAGCCTCTTTTTCCAACAATTTGGAACAGCTTCCGCTCGTGTTAGGAAACCTAATTTGAACCGTTAGGAGCATTTCAACCAAAGAGAATTGATTTGAAAGTTGAAATGTTGATTGCAGCTTAAAGCAAAAAATAGTGAATGTGTGAATCAATGGGCATTTCATATTCTATTAGTTAGTTATAAAACTACAGTTAATTCAGTTTCTATTGCTGACTAATTATAATTATTCATACTGTTCCAACACAGCTTTACATACAGATTGAGGATGCTTTAACCATTTTGTGGGTTTTGTGAGACTTACTCTATAAAACATTATAGTGTTGTAATATTTAATACATTATTGTACTTTTTATATATGCTAAACACCTATTAAATAACATATAGTTTAAAAGTGCACCCCTTGATTTTGTTGTAATTGTCCAATAATGAACCCCGACTGCTAAGTGTCCTACCAGGTCACTGTTCTGAAACGGTGAACTGTGTGGAGCCTCGGTGAGGGATGGAACTTAGTGCTCAATGTGGAAGTGATCTCTGAAAACTGCCAAATCTGCTACAAATGAAAAAAAAATGAAAAAAAGAATGCATTATATTCTCCATCCATTTTAATCATACACCAATATAAATTTCGTTAAACCACATTCAGCTTCCCCCATGTTTTACTGCAAGAATCCTGCTGCTACAGTTAATAGGATTCACCATGCTGCAGCCATGTGACAGGATGACAGATCATTGCTCAACCAAACAAGCATGATGTTTGTCAGAGACGCTGTCCTCACCCCCACCCCAGTGCAACAGGAGAGTGGATTCATGGAATCGCTGGAAAAGTCAGACACTGATGAGAGTACTGTCCACAGAATATTGTATTGATATTGAATACACTTACTCTCACTTGCCCACACACATGATATACAGTGTATACACAGGTATTTACATACCTGATGTCATGTATTTTACAAAGTAATCCAAAATACGACACATATCTAAAATATATGACGTGCTCTACAGGATAGGTATTAACATATTAACATAGGTATTAACATATTGGCTAATATACAGCACTGTGCAGAAATTTTAGGCACTTTAAAGTAAAGATGCTTTTAAAGGTAATGGCATGAATAGTTTTTTGGATTATTCATTATTATCATGGTCAGTGAACTGCAAGTACAGTAAACAGAACAGACCTATATTAAATCAACATTGAGCAAAACATTACCGGTTGTCTTTGTTACACTTCAGCTCAGATCAAGGCACTTGGCAGGCAGGTCGCTCCACACATGCTGGAGAACTTGTCACTGTTGTGGAGGTGGTTTCTAATGGATACGATTCCAAACATCCAAAGTGCCCAAGACTTGCTCTGTGCTGTATTATATGAACTAAGGTCAGTTTATGTGAAAAACTAGAGTATTCTGGATCAAAGTTATGACATACAATGCATAATTGTTTGTGCTTATTGGCAGAATGCATTTAATTCATTCTGTTCAAAGGTCAATTTCATTGCATTTTAATTTTCCAAAGAAAAGATCTCTAAAAACATCTCTTTCAGCGACAAATCAGTTTTTCTTCTTTCCTCTGACAGTCGTTATCATGCAGTGTTGCTTGAACACGTGAAAGATACTTGCACAGTCCATAAATCTCTTCAATCACTTCTTGCAGAGTCACTGTGAAACATGTACTTTGTACTTCTAAAAGAACTTCCTATTTGCTCTGATGCCTCTAGAACACATTCAAAAAAACACATTTGTTCACGACATACTCACAATTTCAACTTTAGGATTGAAGGAAGTAGGAAGCGAGGCAGGCTGAGAAGAGGAATTATTACAAACCATTCCAAGTAACCTTTGACCGTCTCCATCCCCTAGAACTGGTGGAATGTTTGGATGGCATCCTAACCAGCCTGCTGGAGGACAACATCCAGGTGTGGGCCATGGGGAGCCACAGTGAGCACACACAGGTACACAGTCTGTTGGATAAAGTTGCTGCTGCCTCTGAACAGCCGGTACCAGCTGTGCTACATGCCACCACCTCTCTCAAATCCCCCACCCTGTACATCTTCACCTCTGGAACAACTGGTGAGTTTTTTGAACAGGCCAGTGGGGATAGACATTTGACATCACAGTGCTATCATTTCAGTTCATGCAGCTGATATTAGTGATAATGACACATGCAGTGCTTGCAGTGCAATGTAACATCAATGTGTAATGTTAATATGTCTGAGTTCTTGTATTAATTTAGTTTCATTATTTCGTTTTGCAACTGCATCAGTGATACATCATTACATTACATTATGGATCTTGTTTTTTTTTTTAATCAGAAGTAACTGCTGCAAGGTTCAATGACAGTTTAATAGGCACTGGTGCATCATGGGTGAACATTAGACTTCACTTGTTATTCGAGGAAAAATCTCATGACAAGGAGAAAGTTTAAATGGAAGAAATTTTGAAAAAACTAGTAGAGAGCAGCCAACTCTGCCAGACTGAGCAAACAGGGAGCAGGGTCTCGGTAACAAAGGTGACCAAATCTGGCTGAACTGCAGAGGTGCTGTGTGCACAAGAGTACTGGTTGTTCCATTTAAAAATCATGGAGGACACCAAGGCTCTTGTGAACCTTAAATGCAGCCTAAATATGTTGTAGTAGTCTGCAGGCAGCTCCCTCAACCTCATGTCTTGGTTTTTTGCTCCGATAGACTTTGTCAGTTGTAGAACCTGATCTAGAACGTGTGTTTCTTTCCAAATCTTATCCAGTCAGATGAATTTACCACAGGTGGACTCCAACCAAGGTGTAGAAACATCTCAGTAATGATCAAGACAAAAGAGAGACACCTGAGCTATTATTAAGTATCAGACCCATGAAACTTAGCTCAGATTAGGAGGATGGAAATATTGTTTCCATGTATTTTCTAATATGATCACTCCTCACTCTTGTAGAAATGTTTTGCTTGTTAGGCTACGTCATACAGTAAAAGGAATTGTATCTTTTGGAACAGGACAGATTTTTGCATACTTCCATTCTAAAGGAAACCTTCCTTGTTGCAGACAGGTCACAATAATATATTGTTTTAAGCGGAGACAATCAGATCCATTTTGGATGGGATCATTAGCTTTGGGTATTACAAAATTGTGATAAAGTTGCTAGTTTCTGATAACAATCAGCCACAAAGGTAGTATCATAGAGGTGCATTTGCTATTGAAATGCAGCACTGATATTGTCTTGAACCAAATGTTGTTTTTTTCTATGTCATGTATCATGTTATGTATCATGTCATGTATCATGTCTTCATTTCCACAGGTCTCCCGAAGGCTGCAGTGATCACTCATCTGCAGAGTTTGAAGGCAGCAGCAGGCTTTTGGGCATTTGGGATGACTGAAGATGATGTGGTGTATATTCCGCTGCCACTCTACCACAGTGCAGCTTCTTTGATCGGTATAGGAGGAACCATAGAGCTGGGTAAGATTCAGAGTTTCTTCATGACCCTACATCTTATCTTAATTCTCTGTATTCACTGTATGTGTTGATCATTTATGTCATAATGTCAGATGAAATCTAGCAAACCATTATGTAGATCCTGTGTTTTAGTACTCAGGTCCAGGTGCCGGTATTACAAAGCATGTTCAACATACCCAGGATAGGTTGTTGTTATTATCTGGCTTCACTGAACCCCACATTGGTTCGTCCTGGATAACCTGTACTACAAAGCAAGTTCTTTAGTATGTGGTGCATCAGAAACCTTTCCTGGATTTACAGTCTACGAGTTAGACAGCAAAGAACAGCTAGATGTGGCATGAAGGTGAAGATCAGAGATCGGCAGATGCATATAGCCTTTGATTAATATTATGGAATTAATTGATTATTCCACCAGATATTGTCACCAGATTTGCATAGATTTTATATTTGAAATTGCATTTAAGAAATGTTTTAATGCACATGAAAAACAAAGCAAATGATAACAAGTTGTTCATGATCTATAGTGTCATCTGAATGTGAATAAAAATGTATTATTATAGAGTTAAATCAGGAGACAAAGTCAGAAATGGTCTTCCTGTGAAGCAGATGAAATGTTACTTTTTTCTAAGCCCCAGCAATTTGTAGTCAGGACTGCTCACAGAGTCCAGTGTCCAGTGTCCACTAAACTATGTGACCCCTTTGAGGACCCGCTGTTTCACTTCAACTAGCAGCTTAATTAGACACGTTGGGCAGGAAGTGAACACTGGAGACTATTATGACGATTATCAGTCAGTTGTGCTGTTGATAAAGTTTTTGCACTCTGAATTTCTGTTCCCACTGCTACGTTGGCAGTTCGATGTCCCTCACTGGAAAAGACCAACATCCAATCAAGCTGTGCTAACAAACCTTTGGCCAGTGAACTGACAGCTTTATGTTATATAATAAACATGACAAACCTTGTACACATTATCACATTTAGCCTGTAGAAAACACCCCAGACACATTTGAGATCACTCAGATCCCATTCTGAGGTGGTCTGGGTCCCATTCGTAGGGTGAACACAAATGTCTCCTGGGCCAAGTTCAGAGACGCCCTAATAAGCTGACGTCCTCTAACCAGCTAGGTGCATAATGATCATCAACATCAGTGCTATATCAGAAATATTGAGTCATTTGTGGCCACAATATTAACATCAACTCTCGTCAAAGCTCCGCCCACATGAACAAGCACTTTTCCATGACTCGCTAACTCCTGGCTATTGTCCCTGCTTCAGTGGTGTATTTCGTCATGTGCGGTGAGAGCACGGACACGGTGCACGTAGGCAGGTAGGTCTAATCATCTAATCAGCTTTTTTTTTTCCAGATGTCTATTTATTGATGGCTATCGCAACGTGAGGAGGATTTTCACAACTAAGATAAAAAGTGTTTCAGAAACAAATGACCAACCCTCCCTTTAATTTACTCAGCTCCTCCCTGGGTCCACTCTCTCTCTATTTGACAATGGACTCATCTGTATAGTCAGACTGAATAAAACAACATCATTTGTTTATTGGTGAACAGAAATGATGTGTGTAGGTATTTGCCTTTAGAGCAGAGGAGTGAGATCTGATCACAAGTGGTCACAAGGTTTCCATTCAGGAGACATTCTTGCCAGATGTGAACAGACTAAACTTACAGCAGTCCACTTGCCATTGGATCTTTAAGGACAGATGTTAATAGCAGGTCTGAACAGCACATCGGCTCTCCACATGGGGCCAAGCTTCCCCACCTGTAGGGGGGGGGGAAGGGGGTAGCACAAATCCAAACTTGAAGTGATATCTGCTTTAGGTTTGACATTTAATCCATGTGACAGATTCAAGTGGAACTTCAAGTGTAGAGCTGCATGTCGGGCATTGCTGCTAAATAGCTGACATACGCTTGAAATTGTCTGAATTTTAAAATCATTCTACTCACACGTGTAATGTATGTTAGAGCAGTGAATGATCTGTAAATGTTCCTCTTGCGTACCTATTGTGACGCGACTCCACTGTATGGAGGACTGTGGAATGAGGGGGAAATATTAGCTGTGGTGAATATGAGATGTCACCATCTGGAGTGAGCACAGACAAATATTAACATATTTCAACTGACGCACTAAACTATCATTGATATTCAATGTCCCAGTCAACAACCAGTCTGACAGAGCTTAAATATGATGGTTACACAATTGTTCCTGCTCTCTCTCACTTTTCCACCCACCTCTCTTCCCCATTCTTCTCTGCTCAGCCTCAGGGTAGATATTGAGTCTGGTTCTTGCGGTTTCTTCCTGTTAAAAAGCACAGGCGTCCGTGCTGCTTGTTGTAAGAACTGTTGGGTTTCTCTATAAAATTGTAAGGTCTCAACCTTACTATGCAGAGTTCCTTGAGATAATGTATGTGGAAATTTGGTTTTTTGTAGGTCAGTATATGGGTTCTATCTCAGATGATGTTATTTTATTAAATCCAGGAAGCTTAAACTGTATTCAGCTTTGTGTGTTATTTTCCGAAATTTTCCAAATTCTTACATGTCACTATGTATTAGTTAAATAAATACAAACAAGTGTTGGTCCAGCCACACCATTCTGCAGCACTGACACAGAGGTGTGGAGGTGTGGTTATACGGGACACTTGGTACTGAGTGTGGAGGAATCTGGTTGCTGTCTTGCATCTTTATGGTGGGTTACAGTAACCAGGTTGCATGTGCATGTAAATCCATTCTTTAATTACCCAAGTAACTTGGTTCTTGAGTTTTAACATGTTTACCTAAATACATGTAAAGGCATTTGACGACATCAGGCCATTTCCCTGCCTGTTGTGCGGTCAGTTGTAGCATACAAAGAGTTGTGCGGTTGGACACGTTCGGATGACACTTAATAAAATGGAGTTTGTTTGAAACATGCTATGATATTAAGTCTGCTTTGATATATTTGGCCCTCCTGCACATAAATATCGTGTCGGGACAGCTGGGAAACAGGGATTTAAGGATGTATAAACCTGCATAGTAGCAAAATGCAGCACCACTTGTTCAAGTACATTAGATACCTTTATCATCAAAACAGTTCAAATATACAGTACATGGAAATTAGACACCATGTTTATATAAATAAAATTATGAAGTAGATTTTCCTAGTGTTGAAAATCTTGAATATGAGAATTTAATCCCAAATTCTGAAATTGAAAGACATTGTTGTGTTTTGTACTGCAGGTGCAACCTGTGTCTTGAAGAAGAAGTTCTCAGCCTCCCAGTTCTGGAATGACTGTAGAAAACATAATGTGACTGCTTTCCAGTATATTGGTGAACTCTGCAGATACCTCTGCAACCAGCCTAAGGTAATCTCCTGTTACTGACTGAAAGTATACAAACGCACACACATCCAAACTTGATAAACACCAGGTGCTGAACAGAATTGATTAAAATCATAAGACAAAAATGTGTGCACACCAGTTGATTCTTCTGTGACTTATTTACCTCCCTACCTGGGAAGACATCTCATCCTCTCATCTTCTGTTTGGCTTCTAGCAGTGATCCTCTTGTGAAAAAAATAATAATATGTCGGTCTCTGGACATACTGACGGCAATAAATATGTTCCGGATACATTTTAGATACATTTTAGAATCATTTTAGCGATGAACTAAACTTTGTCAATTTAATAAAACAATTACATACATAGTCGCACTCGACTTGTGAATCATTCAAGTAACTTTGTGTACAACTGTAGCAGAAAGATAAGCAGGGTCTTTGTTTCATTGTTTGCATCTTCCCACTGGACACATAGACATGCACACACACAGTGTGAGGTCAGAGCTCATCCTTTCATGAAGCTGGACTCAAAGTCCTCTTTGTCCCCTCTCCCTCTGTTATTTGGCTGTCTGGGTGGAAAGCCTGCCATGAATGTCCTCGCCAGTGACTGAAAATTAAAGATGTGGACACGTACAGCACATACGCACCCTTTCACAAGCTCAATGTGTGCACACAAGCATGTTTACTAATGACTGCTTGCATACAATCATTGTGCACTGTGATCAACGTGCAAATTGGCCAGCAGGCACATACCCATTTTCTGCAGGTTTGTCCAAAAGTAGATGTTACTCAGGCATTCATTGGCCAAAAATAAACTGTATGATAATAATTAATAGTATAATCTTAATTTTACTGTATATGTGTAAGTATAGAAACTTCAAGTGTTAATTTAGTCATGCTTCCTAAGATTCTATGAAATTCAACCCAATACCTAGTACTATTTATGTATTTTTCTGCAATAACACTTCAATGTGTTTGCATTGTCTAATTAACTTTCTGTTAAGTAGTTTTCATAGTTACTGGTGGAGTCAGCCTTTCCCCTACAGCAGGCCAAAACTGGCCCCACAGCAATATTATTTAGCCAGTCAGACACAAACATTCACAGGTGTTAACCTCTGTCATGGTGGCAACATTTATAGAATCATCTCCTCTATAGCAATTCTATCCTTATTTTTAATGCTGCAAAATTTTAGTTTTTAATCTGAAAAGTTGTGGACTTTGGTCTGAACATTGTGTTGCTTGCTTAACAGACCTTGCTGTTAAAGCACACCGTCTTTATATTCATGAAGTCAGGTAGGATGAACGTTAAAGTTTTCAAACTGTAATCTACACACCACATCCAACACATTAACAATAAAAAAAAAATCAGTTTTTTAAGCTATATATGAGGAGGGGGTCACTAATACCAAGGAATAATTCTGAAGTAGGCTATGTCAAATAATTAGTAGAATAATTAGGCTCCAGAGAGTATCATAGAAGCAGTAAAGTCATTCTTAAAATTATAATACAACTTTATTATTTATAATATGGAAAGGGGAGATAAAACGTTCATGACTCAGAGAGCTGCATCTACAGGCACATGAGATTCACACGAAATGTACTGCATATTGTGGATAGCAAAAGCAGCTGCATATGGCCATCATGTCTTCCACTAAATGTCAGCTGTCATTGTCAGCTGTATTCTATAGTTCCCCCTAACAAAGAAGGCAGTGAATCCTCTGAGCTTCCAGTTTGTCTGGCGCTGTAGGCAAAGAGATACCAGTTCTTCTTCTTTTGAGTATCTCAGAGTAGCTGGACCCTCGGCTGGACTAGATTACCAGCCGAGGCCCCAGACCCTGAGGAGCTCCACAGGCCCCATGCTGATTGTGTTTCTGTTGGTTTGTGGTCTTTCAGGTTTAAGTTTGTTAATTAATATGTAACATCATTCAAATATATTTTTTTTACATAAGCAAATATTTAACTGACTCAAATTCCACAAAAATCTAAGACAGTAATAACTAAACGCCCTCTTTTAAACTAACTGCTTAAAAATATATTTATTGATATGAAAACACATTCATAGTCTTATTAATAAGGTACATAAATGATAAATGGACTGTATTTAGCCCTTTTCCAGTCTTATCGACCACTCAAAGTGAAATTACCTGTTCACGCACACATTCTATATGCACAATCTTTCTATCACACACAATTCATACTCTGTTAGCTGTCAGGGGCTCTTTGGGGGTTCAGTATCTTACCCAAGGTAACGTCAATATGCTGAATGGAGGAGCCGGGGATTGAACCAACGAACTTGGTTAGTTGACAACCCTATCTACCTCCTGAGCCACAGCCTCCCACGGAGGAATAGAAAATAATACATAATTAAAAGCAGTGTTAGGGCAATGCTTAGCCTGTGTGCGCACTACAGTGTTTACCATTAATTTCTACACAGCTAGCCTAAGTTTCTTAATATGTTGTCTCTCCCTTCCTCTCTATCTCACATACACACTCAAACACAATGATCTGACCATCTTACCATACTGACCATCGGCAGAGTCTGGAGAAATCCCGCCCATGTTGATGGCCTGTTAAAATCCATACTTATCTATGTGGATTTGTAAAACAAATTTAAAAAAAGATGCACATTGTAAACATCACTTTTAACACCTAAGTCAAAGACAGAGGCAGTTATTTTATTTTCTTACCTTTCAGCAGCAGCGTTACAGTTGATTAGTTGACATACTTTAGCCCTGATTTGCCCTGACTTGACTCTTTCGAGCATCTTATATAATTCAGGCTTTGGTCCAATGTGTGTGTGTGTGTGTATGTGTGGTGAAAGACTGCTTTTGTTGCGACAGATTCCCTCTTGCACCCATTTGCTTCACACCAATTTGACCAAGTAGTTTTTTTTTTTGTTTAAAGGTTATATAAAGCTTGATTGAAAGCTCTTTTTCTCGTATATTCCAGTGTGTCTGCTTAAGAACACGAATAAACACAATCATAATTTCTAGCATTTACTCATTATTGAGAAATTCTCACTTTTCCCTTGTCAGATCTGTTTTGCTAATGTCTCTACGTCTTTCTCACTTCATCAGACAGAGGTAGATAAAGTTCACAAGGTGCGGATGGGAGTTGGGAACGGCTTGCGGCAGGACGTCTGGCGGGAGTTCCAGAGTCGCTTTGGAAACGTTAAAATGTGCGAGGTGTATGGCTCCACTGAGGGAAACCTGTGTTTCATGAACCATATCGGCAAGATTGGAACTGTGGGCCGGTCCAACTTCCTCTACAGGGTGAGTGATGGGCAACATTGCAAACGTCATAGAACACAGGGTTTTTTCAGGTGTGAAGTAATTAGATATCTCAAATCTTTTCAGTAGCAGTGAAAGTAAATGAAGCCTTGAAAGTTCATGCTAACAATTCCTACAATCCCTCTATATATACAAAGACAGTGTTGGAACACACTGATACCCCCCCCTACCCGAGGTTGTCATCCATCTGCGGCCCACAAATTGCCCCTCAGATAGCATCCCCTCTCATCTTCCTAAGGAAGTCTTTGACACTGTTAGCCCATGTATTCTGTCACTGATAAACACCTGTCTTCCCTCTGGTAGTGTCCCAGCTGCCTTTAAACATGCTGTTGTGCAGCCCTTGCTAAAGAAAGAAAATATTGATCCCTCAGTTCTCTCTAACTTCAGGTCCATTTCTAAAGTGCCTTTCTTGTCCAAAGTCCTAGAGAAGGTAGTTCTCATCCAGCTGCAAAAATTTCTAATTGACAATAATGCATATAAAAAGTTCCAGTCTGGTTTTACATCGCGTCATAGCACCAAAACAGCTATGTTAAGATTTTGTAACGATCTGATTTAAACTGTTGATTCGAGAGACTCTGCTGTCCTGGTGCTCTTAGACCTGACGGCTGCTTTCCACACCGTCGATCACACAATCCTGTTTTCACGTTTGGAGAACTCTGTAGGGATTAAAGGTGCAGCACTCAGCAGATGGTTTCAGTCATACTTAACAGATAGGAGTCTACCTGGGTGATAACTCCTCTAGGACGGCCCCACTTACATGTGGTGTCCCTCAAGGATCCGTTGTAGGCCCCATCCTATTCTCCTTATATATGCTGTGCCCCTAGCATTAAGTTTTGAAAAATACGATGTCTCTTTCCACTGCTTTGCAGATGATAATCAAATATACTTGCCCCTGAACCTTAAAACTAAGAGTTCACTGCAGCCCCTGTTTGACTGGCTAAATGTAGTAAAATCACGGATGAACCTAAACTTCCTCAAACTAAATGAAATTAAGACTGAGGTTATTGTGTTTTGGGAATTCTTATGCCTCTGCCGGAAAAATCCTTGAGAAAATTTCTTTGGTACAAATATTTAGTTGGACGGGTGAGGTATGAAGGGACAGATCAGTTCAGTGTGTTACTATGCTAATTAGTATTAAACAGCAAGGATAATGGAAATGTCATTATTGTTTGCTGTTATTTAGTCCTACATTTTAAATAACATACAAATAAAGCATTGAATCTTGAATAAAGTTCTGACCTGATTATGGTGCTAGAAAAAAATCACTCGCCTAGATCATCTATTTTAGCAAGAATCATGGCGCCGTGAATATTTTTTCAAAATGTTTCAAAAATATAGTAGAAACTGCAATCTTCCACATTTTTAGTAAAAATTGTACCTGCTGGTGTCACTACATCAAAGTAAGGGGCTCACCAAAGTCCTTAGGGTTCCTTCACAGGGTTTTGGGGATATTTGTACTAAATTCCATGGCAATGAAAGTCGTGAAATTTCAATAAAAGCCAACACTGTCAGTCTGTTGGTGATACCAAAGGAAAGGTTAGCATTGTGTAATTCAGCTGTAGCTGACTGTGAATGACAAATGTTGATCAGTTTTTATCAGTGTAGACCAAAGTAGTAGACTGACTCACCAGAGACTGACATTACCATATGTAGAGCCTTACCACTCAAATGATTACAAATACTCTTAATGTAAGGTAGGGCTGGGGCGACGTCGTATGGAAGGTGGCTCCACAGTCAAAGCATGGATTCACCTGAAGAGCAAGCTGAACCGAAAAAAATCGCCTATGATAATCTAGCATAGATCAATAATACCTTGGCCGCGGTCCGGAGCGGACCCAGAAGCCGTTCTATACAGACCTACACGCTGTTATCAGATTTTGACAGAGCATTTCTATTTTAACATGCGCAGCTTCTCTCGCATTTACGGTAGGCTTATTTTTAGTAGTTATATATTAAGCAAAAGAAGAAATGGGGAAACTCAAACTACATCTTTTTATTTATTTTTTCAAAAATTAGGCATTTTATTTTAAGATGACTATTTCAAAAGCTCTTTATTTTGTACTTGAAATGAGAAAAGAATATTTTATTATTAGAGTACACTTCAGTTCTATGTTAAAATTAATAATAAACATTGTTAAAATACTATTGAATTATACTTGCTTTATTTTATTTCTTAGTTAGTCAGTTTTTGACGTCATACAGACATTGATACAACTGCTAGGATACTTTAAGATAATTCTTTTGATAGACTGCTAAACTTGAATTTACACAGTGTTTTGATATTCCTCCAGAAAGTAACTTGAATTTTACTTTGGTTTTCATTTCTTTTGTTGTTGGACAGCTTAATGTAGATTTATATATTCATTTTACTTTAATGGAACAAGCTCTTGCACCAATTTAATTTTGGAGAGATTTTGTATGGGACTGTAAAAGGCTGACTAGCAGTTCAGACTGGGCTATTTTTTGTTGTGGAATAATGCCTTACAGTGCATACTTTGTTGTCAGATTTGTTTTTATTTAAGAGAAGATTATTAAATACATATAAATGACAAGTTTTTTGATAAATTCATTATTATATAATAATACAAAATATAGATTAATCAGTAGAAAAATAATCAATAGGTTCAGCTCTAATGTAAAGTATATCCTTGAAAGTGGTTTTAGAAGAGCTTTTGGTGATAAGGGCCTACACCAGTGTTGCTGTAAACAAAAACACATGATTTATGCAGCAGAATGTATACGTTACGTCCAGCCTCCTCCATGGTTTACCAAGACACTACCCCTGCGTGGATGTTCATGACATCTTCCTGTTGTTTGCAAGGCGTTCGACTTGGAGAATCTTCTGCTGCGTTTTTCATATGTGAACGGCAAAGTCCAAGAAAGTCTGGATCCAATTTTCCAGACATTTTCCAAAGTATGTTTCTAAAAACGGCTTGATTTGCAGAGCCCTGACAGTTCCCCCCCATGAGCATGCATAAGAAAAAATGTCCTTTTAAGAAGTTCACTTAAGGTCTAAACATACATTTCTCACCTAGTGTGTGAGTTAGTGTCTGCGTTAGGAAAGGGACATTTTAAATGGTTTGTATTTATATAGCACTTTTCTAGTCTTGATGACCACTCCAAGCGCTTTACAGTACAGTTTGCCATTCACCCACTCACACAGTGCACCTATTAGCAGCACTTTTTTGTTCTTTGAGGGGCAATTTGGGGTTCTGCATCTTGCCAAAGGACACTTCGGCATGCAGATGCGGAGGACTGGGGATCGAACAACCGCTCTACCCCTCAGCCACAGCCGCCCCAAATTGTGAAGGGGTGCTGTGTCTACAAGGCACTGGCTGTGTTTTTCCTCTAAAAGCATTTCAGTAATGTCTTATTGGCCGGCATAAGTTATGTGGGGTTATAGCGGGACGCTGAATATCTCCAGCTGCCATAACACCTAGGCTGACTGAGGAGAGCACACTACCACTGTGAGCTAGTGAAGGCTGTTTGCTCTGCCAGCCCCACCAGGAACACACTGTTAAAAACAGAGCTTCATCGACTGTTCTGTTCAGCCTGTTCTGGGAAACAACAGTGTTACAGAATTGACAGGGTTCATTTCAGAAGAGTGGGAGTCCATAGGCTACATACCAATACCTCTTCTGACACCCCCTTCCAACATAGAGGAGCAGCTAAAATGTCTTCCATTCCTGTTCTTAGCAGTATCACGATGAACAAATTGTAGTCAAGGCACACAGCTACTTGACTCCAGAGGTGCGTCAGCCACATACTGAGCCACTCAATCCTTATAATACACTAAACTTAGTTTTGTTTAAATATCAGCTCTGTTTTTGACAAGTCACTATTATTAAATTAAAAGAATAGTTCACCCAAAAATGATAATTCATGCATTATCTACTCACCCCTATGCCGATGGAGGGGTGGATGAAGTGTTTGAGTCCTCAAAACAGTTCTGCCAGGTAGCAGCCGAATCCAATACAACTGAAGATATTAGGGACCTATCTTCAGACGTAAACAAACAACAGATTCACATGTTATGCCTCCATACTGCTCCTTTGGTGTAATCCAATCAATCAATCAAATTTTATTTGTATAGCCCATATTCACAAATCACAGTTTGTCTCATAGGGCTTTAACAAGGTGTGACATCCTCTGCCCTTAACCCTCAACAAGAGGAAGGAAAAACTACTAAAAACCCTTTTAACAGGGTAAAAAGAAGGTAGAAACCTCAGAGAGAGCCACATGTGAGGGATCCCTCTCCCAGGACGGACAGAAGTGCAGTAGATGTCAAGTGTAAAGGAGAACATCACCAAGATAAGGGTTTTAGCAGCATTGATAAGAATAAACATTTTGAAGCATAACTGAAGGTCAATGAATTGATGGATTATTGTCAGTAATGGTCGAGGATCCGAGGAGAAATACTATATATCAAGCAGTCTTGCTACAATCATAGTCCATGGTCAGCAGCCAGCAAGATCATGATCCACCATCAAGATCGGATGCCATTATAGTCCACAGTCATTGTCCACTGCCGCCATTAGGATCCACCATCAGCTGCCACCTCGATCGTGGTCCACCACCACTATCAGATGCCAACATGATACAGGATCCGCCATTACGATCTCTGATACGCGATCCACAGATCATAATCCACGATGTGGCCCTGGATCTGCGGACGATAAGGCAAAGGGACTCCGGGGAAGAAGTCAAGTCAGTAACTTGTATTGATGAGATATTAATTTCTTTGATGTGATAAGGATTGAGAAGAGGAAGGAGAAGCTGGAAGGAGAAGCTCTGTGTGTCATGTGTCCCCCGACCTTCTAGACCTATAGCAGCATAACTAAGAGCAGGTCTAAGACAAGCCTGGACCGGTTCTAACTATAAGCTTTATCGTAAAGGAAGGTTTTAAGCCTACTCTTAAAACGTACAGATGGTGTCTGCCTCCCGAACTGAAAGTGGGAGATGATTCCACAGGAGAGGAGCTTGATAGCTGAAAGCTCTGGCTCCTACTCTACTTTTAGAGACTTTAGGGACGACAAGTAAGCCTGAATTCTGGGAGCTCTGGAAATGACCTCGTTTCGAGTCGAATGTTAATGTCGGGACTTGCAGATACTTGGATGAAACCACACAGGCCTAAAAGTCCACCAGAAGTGGCTAAACTAGTTGACGTCAGCATTTCTGACGGCCCCCGAATGCACCTCGTCGGAAAATATCAGCAGACACTGTTTACCCCTAAAACTCCCAACGTGTTTTGTGGACTCAGTCAACTCAACTCTATTTGAATAGCACTGTACAGACAACTCATCTTGTGTTTCCACAAAGTAGAGCAAAAGAAAAGAGACAAACACAAGATATATAGTTAACACTATAATGATTACAAAAAGACTAATGTGTAACAACTATGAGAGATGGGATTTTGGACAGAGGTATGTACACAATTTCTTTCAAACAGTAAGTATATAGTAGGATTTAAATGGAACAATTTTAAGTATTATCTGTAATGATTAGATAGTAAACCTATAGGTGTACTATTGAGTTACAGTCTACTATATATGCACAACGCACAGTAGACATGAATAATACGCAAATGCACATATATGTGTAGTGTGATCAAATCCTTTAAATACAAAACTTGGTTTTGTTTAAATATCAGGTTGCTGTAATGATTCAAGAAAGACCATAATTCTATATATTTAACTGAAAGTGAAAAAACAGTGCAGCCGCCCTTGTTGAAGCAGGTCCACCTGACTTCTATAGAGGGCGATCCCTTCTCTGACAATAATGCATGTACCTTATTCAGTGTTTTTGACAGACTGACACAACACTTAACACTTTGTTGTTACAATCCAACTTCTTTAATACTAGTCAGTCAAGGTTTAAACCACACTTGTCTGTTCAAGTGCTTCCCATGTTCACTTCCCAACCTCCCATATCTTTAACTGTGGTAGAAGCAATGTGCAAGACATGAATCTCTCCAGTGCACATGTTAAGCTGGGTATACTTTGGTGAATGGTGGGGGTTGGGCTAAACAGCTCAGATGAGATCTCCTGGGCCATGTATTATCCATGTTGTTCCCTCCTGTCCTCCATCAGCAGGAGGGGGGGTGTTGATAGTGACTCATTTGATTCATCCTGCAATATTGCGTTCCAAGGTTATGTTATTATGTCTTTATGTTTTATTACAGATTGTGATGATTATTCATTATTATTAATGGGTGTCATGTGTCAGCTTTAATCTCTGACCTCATCTGGGCTATTATTAGATCTGTCCCAGTGCCTTATAAAAGTGAAGTTATCAAACATTTAATTTCAGGACACATATCCTGTGTTAACAGGATTAAAAGATCTGGGTATTCTTAGATTAAGTTGTGGCAGTGTTCCTTAATAATAATCAATGCTCCCTAGTCACTGTTGTCACTGACGCAACACTTTGTAGTTTCTTGGTACAATCCAATTTCTTTAATGATTTTCAGTCTAGGTTTACAATGCACCACAGCACAGAGACAAAACAGAATTCCTTTGTGTGTCAAATATTGCATATTTGGTGTTTGGAAATCAATTCTGCGTTTGTTGAGCAGTAGATGCTATTCTGGAAAACTGGCTTGGACTACCTAGTGCTGTGTTTAACAGGTTCAAATATTTAGAAGATATAGGCACTTCTTTGTAACAGTTGTTACAAAGCTGATCCCAGTCAGGACAACAACGTTAATAGAATCACTTCCTGTTTGATGAATTTGAAAATCTCTCCAAACTAAAAGCACAACGTTCATGTTGTTTCTGCAATGCTTTGTATCGAGCCTAATTACAGAGCTTTTATTTTCAAAGGTTGTGAACTTGGGTCTGAAGATTGTGTCAATTGATTAACCAACCTCTGAAGTAGACAACATGCAATGTATGAAAAAGTAACAGCAGTTCAGTTAATAATTTAACCGTATATATAAACCATACACATGAACAGTAATAAATTAAACCCCGTTAAATTTCATGGACATTGACTATAACGTATTTAATGCAGATAAACCAGGTGGGATAAACACAAAGTTTTCTTACTTAACTCTGCATGATAGGCTGTTCAATTTTACATTTTTCTACAATAGTAAGATGTGTGTTATTGTTATGTGCTGAAACCAAAGATGTTTGGTGGAGAATGACAAAATGATTTTTTTGTTGTGGAGACAAAGCTGCCAGTCTGTTGAGAAAGATGACCACTAAAGTAGCTTTCCTGGAGCTGTCATAGGTATTAGCCTCACTAATGAAGAACTGAGTATAGCTGTTAATCTGAAAGAGGGGCTTCGTGTATTTAGCTTTAATCTCTGACCTCATCTGGGCTATTATTAGATCTGTCCCAGTGCCTTATAAAAGTGAAGTTATCAAACATTTAATTTCAGGACACATATCCTGTGTTAACAGGATTAAAAGCTCTGGGTATTCTTAGATTAAGTTGTGGCAGTGTTCCTTTGAGGAAAGCCTTCATTTATAGAATATGTGTTAGCCTTTATGCCTTTTTAATGATTATTAGGAAACCAATTTGTAAAAATAACAGATTATATTTTCTGATATGAAAAATCAGAGGTGTTCTTATGTGTATATGCGTGTACACAACTTAAAAGAGGGAGGAGGGATATACCTATAGGGATATATATACCTAAAAATAACCACAGCTGTGTGGGCATCTCATGGTTGCAACACTACAGTTAATCATGTTGCAATTTTGACCTGGTGTTTACTGTGCAAAGAGACTTTTGCGCTGGATAAAAGTGCTGTATCTGACTAAACAAATGTCCCTCTCCTTGTTGATCCATAACCCTCAAGCTTCATTCACACTTGTTTGCCAACAATTACACTAACAGTTGCTACAAACCAGAGAGAGACAGATCTCAAGGAGATTGTCAGAGTACATCAAATAAGATAGAGACATTACATTGGCAGCTGCAGTGAGTACAAGTAGTACTGTAGTCCACCAGGTCCTGATAAAACAAAAACGTGGCAAAACGTAAAAGTCGTGCACTGAAATTGTCGGCAACCTGTTCTTAAAATACCTTTGAATTAGAAAGAAGTGTGAGTGTTATGTTATTTGGTTGTAACTGCTGATTCATTAAAGAGGAGGCATCACTTTACTGATATAGATGGTCAAGGTATAGCTAGAATGAACTACTTCACATACTATTGAAGAGTACATCATGTTAGGGGAGCTCAAGTAAATATAGGGGGGTAAAAAGTAAAACATTTCTGTCTGAATAAAATAGTATAGCATGTATAGTGTAGTGTAGTGTAGTGTAGTAGGCTGTAAATAAAGATAGAGGGCAGATTTCCACCTCCTCCAATTGTACAAAAATCAAGCCAAAATCTCTCAGATAGGCCCACTGCCATCTTGTACTGCCAGAGTCTAGCCACAGTAGTGATAGTGGAGTAAAGGAGCTGTATCATAGGTCACCGTTAAGTGTGATTGACCAATCGCGTGTCACTTTTCAATCAATGATGTTTCACCCTGTTTTTTACAACATTAATAATGAAACTGCATATGTTAAGATGCACCCGCCCCAGGCTTCTCCTCTTCCTTCTCATCTTCTTTTTTTTTCTTTTTCCAGAGTATAAGAATGATCATCGTTGACTTCAGCTTCATTGTCACTTACATCAGGTTGAGAATGTTGTACCAATCCATTATTAGATGATGTTTTTTGTCCCGTTCATGGAAATTATATGTTTCCACAATGCATCTAATATTTTCTTGTGTTGCTGGACCATACTCCATTTCATCCTGACTCACTGGTGTGCCTTACTTTGAGTCGAGTCTGTACTCCATCAGGGCTCTGTCCATCATAAAACACTCTAACCCAGTGTGGGCCAAGCTTTATGGAGCGTGGTATGGGACTAGTTGGAGCCTCTTCAACATAAACAAAGCGATCTCCATTAGTGCAATTAGTAAGTTGTCCTTTATACCTTATCATACGTCTCATCACTCCTCCAGCTAACTTGCATCCAGCTTTAATCAGAAACTTTTGTACTGACCTCAAATGGTTTGGATGAACTTGCTGGATGAGACTGTGGTAGAACTCCTCCTCTCTGATAGGATTGGATATAGCCATTTCCTTTGTTAGGATTTCTCTCTCCATGACAAGGATTGGTAGAACAGTCACTTTGGACTTACTCTGCCCCACAACCTTACTCCAGGTACGATCCTTATCATTTACTGTGACACCAGAATTTGAATCACTAGTGTTGATGTTCTTGTTCGCAGCGGCCATCTTAGTGTTGTCCTTTTTGAGAAAAGTTAGTCCAATATTGAAGTGTTCTTTGATAAAATTATGGAAAATATTGCACTAGACACATTCACCTTTACTTATAGAATGTTCTGTCAGCTAAAACGTTATTGGATGGTTAATCCGCAATTAGATATTTGATGGATTATGCCCTGCACCAGGTCCTCCTGAAGATTTGGCTGCTCTCATGAGTGAATGATCAGTTTTCAGTGGTCAAAGGTAAAGGCCACAGTGACCTTAAATGAATCTGGAAAAAAAGATGATGTAGCAATATGAAGACAGAAACTGCACTGGTTGGGGGAGGCATAAAACCACAGTGCTGTAATTCTAGCTCTAAGCTAGGTATGGATTCAAACCCCCAAAATAGAAAAACTCAGAGGAAAACATAATTTAAAAATGAGTGGACAGATTTGTTTCCTTTTACCTCCTCTACTCAATTCAATTTTGTTAAAAATAGCTCCCAATCTTAAAAAATGCATCATCTTATTAATGTGTTATGCGTCTTTAGAAGAAGTTCAGCTCGGTAAGAATTTTGTTTAGAAAAACTAATAGGTATTAACTTGATATCTTGTCCATATATGGTAGGTTGCATCCTAAATCTCTTCCTTCTTAGATGCTTTAAATATGTGGTGCTAATAGATGTGACAACCTTGGATATCACTGACCGCAGTACTGAGGTTATTCATCCCCATGATTTTGAAGGACTAAAATCTAACAAGTGTAAAATGTTATGTTTGTCTTTGAAATTAGTAGTTTAGACAAAATGATTTTTTTGCATGCTGTTCGAACTTTTAAAGCAGGCTACTATTGCTGTTTGCAGTCATGTATAAATATTTATCTACCTACTAATTCCTCAAACGTTTATCTGTCTGAATTTGGAACGCATATCCCCCGAATGGTTTAGCTAATCAACTTCAAACTTGTCATGTCAATTGTAAATTGTAAATTGCCCGTTCAAAGTTAATACAATTTGAACAAACAGCTGACCGGTGCTCTGTAGCAGGCAGTGGGGGCTTGGCAGTTTGCCTTCAGTCTGTGGACCGAGTTGAACATGTCTCCTTCTACATCCTCAAACAAACTACAGTAGCGGCCACATACTGGGTCAAACTGTGGGTCCAAATCACTGCCAGATCATGTGGATTTTGAATTTGTTATTTATTTCCCCATAAACGTGATTTAACCTTAAGTTGGAATGTGACTGATTGTTACAGTTACGATGTCTATGCCATTGCTCCATGATTAACACGTTCTCTTTACTTTTGTAGCTCTTGTTCAAGTACGATCTAGTGAAGTATGACATGGAGAAAGACGAGCCAGTGAAGGATCAGTATGGTTTCTGTCAGCGAGTGGGAAGGGGTGAGAGTCCAACTGCTAAACATCTCCACAAATATAATTTCAATTAGATTGTGTTTTCAAAGTTGATCAACTGGGGGAAAAAAAAACATTTTACTGATGAAATAATTCTGACCTATTTTTTCTCTCAGGTGAGACAGGGCTTTTACTGTCCAAGGTGAGCGCCACCAGCCCCTTCTTTGGCTATGCTGGAAGCAAGCAGCTGACGGAGAAAAAGCTGATGCGAAATGTATTTGTGAAGGGAGATGCCTACTTTAACACTGGTGACCTCATGGCTGAAGACCAGGAGGGCTTCATCTGTTTTAAGGACAGAGTAGGAGACACCTTCAGGTACTGTTTGAGGTCTAATATTTCCCAGCGCTCTCCTCTTAAAGACAACTTTTTAGCTGTAATCTCTGCTGTCTGAGATCTCCTGCAGTGCCATGCCATTATTACAGACATGTCTGTCTTTGTATGGACGTTTGTCTTCTGTTGTGCCGTGACATTTAACCTGTGATGGTACAAGATTTAGCCTTTAGTCAGGAATGAAGTTCATTAAATTTCCTGCAAATATTAAAGGAACAATATATTGACCATTCTTTATTTAAATCTGTCCCTTTTGAGCCCCTTGGGAATGGAATCAACAGGATCCATGATTTATTCAGTGTTTTTGGTTCCATGGGCTTTTACTTTTAAAAGTAAAAACATTATTCAAGTTGAATTTGAATCAGGTTTCTTCCATGTTAAGCCGATACAGTAACTATATTAAAGTACACAGAGTAAGTAAACTGCTGTGTCTTGAATGTTGTGCAACACTTACGAGACTTGCACTATTAATTACTTTGACTGAAATCAGCATCTCTCCCTGATTTCAGGTGGAAGGGTGAAAATGTAGCAACGACAGAGTTAACAGAGGCTCTTGGGCTGGTGGATTTTATGCAGGAAGTCAATGTGTATGGAGTCGAAATACCAGGTACGTTTGAAATATGTTTGTGTCAATATGTCTGCTATATATATATATACAGTTATACTTAAATATTGCATATTTGAGGCTGAAGGTATTCAGCAAGTGTAAACACGACTGGACTTATGAGATTTGGAAGAAGCCCAAGTTGTTACATAAAGGCAAAATAATAAGATTGACATGATAGATATGAATGATTCATGACAGCCAAACTGTTTTATTGAAAGAGAAATTTAAATTGCAATTATATTTGATGAATGCCTTGGAGCTCAGGAACAGAACCTTTCATCACTAAACGATTGGGTGATGATGATGTGATTCTAATTCCAATCAACTTTTCCTACATTTTATTTTCAAGCCCACTGGAATGTGTTTCCTTGTAGGAAGGAAACGGCGGTATTTTTAATATTTGCTGTGAAGGTGTTTTATTTTGCAAAGATGGATGACGTAAAGAAGGGAAACCACGCTGTTTCTCTTCTTGGTAAATATTAACGCTGAGCTGACCTTACATTAAATGTTTTCCACAGGGCTTGAGGGCAGAGCGGGAATGGCTGCTGTGATTATAAGACCAGGTCTCGTGTTTGATGGGAAGAAACTTTTTGAGCACGTGGTGACAGATCTGCCAGCATACGCTCATCCGAGGTTCATTAGGATTCAGGTAAAGAGCAGGGCAATGCTACATCTTGACTTTGTTCTGATTTATTATGACTATAATAGCTCTTTTATTATGACTATTAATAGGTTTGTTCACCCCCAAATCCTCATACAGCTCACTTAGTCCTAACCTTAGGACTCCTAAGTGTTTGATCATTCACAAAGCCTTTAGCATTAAATGTTCAACATACACAGAATATCTTTTCACTTAACCTAACATTGACTGTCATGATAACCCGTACTGCAAAGCTGGTTATCAACGGTCTCAGATAACCCTGGGTTTTCTTATCCAGCTAGGACCAGTCATTCAATATGAACAACGTTGTCAGAGGCTAAATAAGAAATGACAGGAAATGCCGATGTCTGCCAGTAGTATTGGTTATAGCAACATACAAAAGTGACGTTCAACAAAGTGAAAGGTAAATGCTGATCACATAACTAGAAAACAAAAGCATCCGTAGAAATACATGTTGATCTTTACATTATAAGGCTAAACATGATCCGTACAGTTCAGAGACATTTTATTAAGGTTCTTTGTTGTTTTTTGTCTGAGGATGAACAAACAATGATGATCATGTGATGCAGGCTGTTTTCCTACCAAAGCAGTGAGGAGAGAAGTAGATGATGTGTGATGAGCTTAGTCTGACTGAGCAGTTCTGAGCTACACTGACTGTTCTGGGCAGCACTGATAGAGTGAGAAAGCAAAAGCATCAAAACTATCAGTGTAATAAACGTTTCCAATTCGTTTGTTAGAAGCTCTGTTTGAAAACCAGAGTGGACACATGGAAAGTCTGGATCGGCAAAACAATTCCACTCATCTGTAAAGATACTCCTGACCCCAAAGTTGGCAACTCTGGGTCTGGAGCTGCAACTGTTCTTCTCATTAGTCATCAATAAACCATGAAGGATAATTTGAGATTTATTTTTTAAGTGTAAGTTTAATGAAATAAAGAAAAGAAAATGTAAATTGGATGAAGAAATCTCATTTAGGTTGGAAGAACTTTTTTAACAGATGGTAAGCTTTTGTCTCCCCCCCCCCGTCACTTTTTTATTCCATTTCATAATCCTTTCAAAAACAACTAAGAATGAAGAAAGAAAACAAAATCATCTTTGGAAGAAGTAAAAGATTTTTCCTTTAATAGACTATCCACTACAGTATATGGAGATGCCGCTACCCAGTTATTCATTTACCTATACTTCTTTCGAGCAACAGTTTTTTTTATTGTTTTTTTATTAAATTTTTGTCCTTTTTCAAAAAAAAGTTTTTACCATTTACCTATTTTTTTTCCTAAGAGGTAGATCAACAAAACAATTACATTGATTATTTAAATATTTAAATATTTAACTTGTTAGATATTATTATTTGCTCGTATTGCCCAATGTGACATTTTCACATGTTAATCAAAAGTCCAAAACCCAAATACTTTTATGACATAAAACACAACAAAGAGAAAGTCCTTCAAACTGAGAAGATTCAGAAAGTGTTTGGCGCAAAAAATATTTTCAAACGTTAACATTGTTGGTTGACTTATCATTAAATAACTAATTGCTTCAGCTTCATTGTCGTTGATGTGTTCACAGTAGTGGAGCCAGTCTTACCAGCATGTTCTAAAGGCACGCACACTCAAATGACACAACAAATTAAATGGCTATTGTACATTTGATCCCTTTTAGCTTTTAACTAATGATCCAAAAAATTCAAACAATAAATTTCAACCTCCTTAAACTGTGAAACCTGCTGATTGTTGTGTGTTTATTTCTGTTCATTAGGAGATGATGGAAATGACAAGTACCTTCAAGCTGCAGAAGTTCCAGCTGGTGCAAAGTGGCTTCAACCCCTCGACTATCGCGGACCCTCTCTATGTGTTGGACTATCAGCAGAAGAACTACATTCCTCTAACAGACACTGTCTATCACAGCATCCTCGCTGGAGAATACAAGCTATAGGACTCACAAGTGTGGGTATGATGACACCGCTTCAAACAAAGAGGGAGATCATAAGCTCTGCTGAATCCAGATATCTAAAGGAAGTCCATGGAAACACAATACAATCAGATAGGATGATTTGAATGAAAATACATTCGTAAATAGGTGGATTATGATCAGTTGACCATTTGCAATACTTAACACAAATATCACATGTTATTTACCAGTTTAAAACCTTCAAACAGACAAACTAAGGCGATCGCACCATTCATACCTTTAAACAGGCCTTACCTTTTAAATAAAAGAGTCTGTTTTGTGTGTATGAAAGCCATTTGTGAATATTTATTGTAATTTAAACATTAAGACCCTATAAGGGATATGTTGAGACATGGCTTTCATTTTTAAATTCTAATGCCCTTAATATAAAAATACATTGTCCAATAAATTGTCCAAATATTGCTCCCTTCAAATCCAACTTAAGTACCTAATTATATCTGAACCGATGGCTAAATTGGTCGAATTTTAAGGTACACAAATAAGGGATTTATTGTTAAGTCAATAATAGATTAAATAGCTCACAGACAACTTTGCTGGTTTGTCTGATTTCTTTATCAATGTTTCAACAAGATAGGTAAATGTACACACACAATTTCTTCTTATGCAAGCAAAATATGTGATTCATCAAATCCCTACATTATGCTGACCACTGAGAGGACACAGTGCCTGTGTTTTCAATTACTTAAATTTTTTTATGAAACTGAAATAATTTTATATTCTCTGTGAGAGATTTTGATGAAAGCCCAACATGTTTGCCATATTCTTTTTTTCAAATTTTATGTTGTATTTAGTGCTTAATTTTTATTTTTAGTTCCCTGAGAATTTAATGTGTGCTGCTAAATTCCTTAACTGACATGCTTGGGAACTTTGCCAGATCCAATGACTATTAACTATCAGGTAAGGAATCAGTTCATATTAAAGAAGTGTATTTGTACATTCACAGTAGGTGAAGGATCAGGGGAGAGCTGGGATTTTTACCAACAGCCACAATAAGCTTGCTTTCCTACCCACGTCAGAGTTTGAGGTAATGCTTTTGATTTATTTAAGGTGTCAACAGCTTATTTCTGTATATCACCATATTCCTCTTTTCCAAATAAGAGTAATATTTAGAAGGTTCAATTTACTTTTAATTTTAATTTACTTTTTTGATTAGGGTCATAAGATACATATAAGATGCATTGCCTTAAAAGAGTTGCAGTTTATTAAAACATGGCTCTTTTTCCAATTTTAGCACCAAACTTTCTCAGAATTCATACACCAGCAGAGTTAGAAAAAGTAAATGTAAGTACCCAGACATCCACTACAGACTGCTGCTTCACCCTTGACCTACTGTTCTCACATAGACTAGATCAATATTTGAATGTGGAATTGCATCACTCCCACAATGATGAACTAAACTCAGCACAGCAGGGAGTGACTGTAATCCTTTTCAGTGAAGGAGAACTAGAATGTCTCTGGTGTGGTCGTTGTGTATGGCGTGGTGCGACGCTTGGAGAAGAAGAGCACAGTGATGTTGCTGTGGGTGAAGCCTGGTGGCTGGCAGAGAACAGCGAGCAGGTCTTCAAACAGAGACAGCACGAGCCAACAGGCAGGCGATGTCCAGGCAGGATTCAGACAGGGAGGACAGGCAGGGAAACTAACACAGAGGATGCTAACAATTAGTCGGACACTATGATCTGGCAATGAAGGAAGACCAGGGTACTTGTACTGCAGCAGGTGAGAAGTGGAGCTCAGCTACAGGTGTGCCAGGGACCTGAGGGAAGAAACAACGCCCATACTCAGACCAAGTCAGCACACACTCAGTCCAAGCATGCCATACCAATCAGTATTCATTCATACACATTCAGACACACATAAGAACAAGACATTATCTCAAGTAGGATGTTTACATGAGTCGCTAAAAGAATATTTCATTCATATTCCCGTTTACATGTTACAGAGAATAGTCTGAGTATGATCTTGAGCAGTTGGTAACTACTGTACATGTTGATGTCCCAAAATGCTGTGAAAACTCCAATATAATATTATCGAGACGTATATGTGTGAACAAAATGTGACTATGGTTGGAATATTTCAAATGTTCTTTTATTGCTTATTCTGAGTATGATCTTATGCGAGAAAGTTAATCAGAAAATGCTGCTTGCGTGTGAGTACCCAATCAAAATAATGTCAGGATATTGCTGTCCATGTGAACACAGAATTTTGAAAATGTTTTCAAATGTATAAAAAAGGACAAACTGAAATATAATATTATATTATTGACATAAGTATCAGGCTCTTAATCATGACATGGGAAATTTTATTTAGATGCTCTTGGTGTAGAAACATAACTAAGATGCTCAAGAAAAATGGAAAACTAAATTGGTTGTTAATCAGAGCTCATATCCACCTCCAGCATCAGACATCCTGCTCAGGTTCTATCATCCTAAATGAAGACTGCCATTTCCATCCATTGTTCACTGATTTTCATTTCACATGACCAAGCTGAGCCAGAAGTAGAACGCTTGAATCATTCTGACTTGCACTTTTTACGGAGTCAATATGGATGTTTACGTTTAAAGCTTTACTCAGGTATATTGTCTCATCTCATACACGACTTCGAGCGGGGGTCACAACAATTGACTCACAATACTATAATGCACTGATCAGAAATAATTAGATTCCACCTTGTTGAGGTGAACTTGTAGCTAGCCCAGAGAGAGCATCCGGAAGGTTGCTCTCTCTGTTTGACAAGAACATCTCTAGATAAGTGTGTTTTAATTTAACAACTCAAATCCATTTTCCCTCTCTAGGGACACCTTTTGTCTTCAATCTCTTCAGCTGTACTACTCATGTAAATCAAATCTCAATTTCATTTAATTGATTTTGTGTGTATTTACTAATAGGCTACATTGTTAAGAATTTCAGAATGTGCTATTTTTGGATAATCATCTCAAAGATTATAACAATTCTGAACTGAATATAGACCAGTTTCTTTTTTTTTTCTTAGTTGATGTTCCTCCTGCTAAGTGTTGCACTTAGAAACAATGGGTTTCATGTTTATTGTATTTGTTCTTGTTTTTCATGCACACTGCTGCTGCCACTTTTCTCTGCCATGGTCGCCATGTGCTGTAATTCAGTCTCTGAAAGTGTTGGCAGTTTTAGCCTGAATAAAAGTGGTGAGCTCCAGTGCCATGGTGTTCAAAAATGCTAGAAGAAATGGATATTGGTTTGTTCAATACATTTTCAAAAAAAATTTTGATAGGACATCCCACACTCACAGAACATTCACATTGACATGTGACAAGTAGCTTTAATGAAATAAGTGAAACATCTGTTTGCCAATTTTATTTATATAGCCCATATTCACAAATTACAATTTTTATAATTACAAGGTGTGACATCCTCTGCCCTTAACCCCAAACAAGAGTCAGGAAAAACTACCCCAAAAACATAGAAGCCTCAGAGAGAGCCAGTTGTGAGAGATCCCTCTCCCAGGAAGGACAGACGTGCAGTAGACGTCGTGTGAAACTGAACACATCAACAGAAGAACCGTATATTTACAACACAGATTTGAAATTCAAAATTCAAGATTCAACACATTTTGGTTGTCAAAGGTCACATGGCCTTGCGTTGTTTTCAACTCGATATATCAGCAATTCCAAAAGAGAATTTCATCACATTTCATAAAATCTGCTGGCCAAGGGTCAAAGGTCAATGTCACTGTGACCTCACAAAGCCCATTGTTTGCCTTGTGAATGTAATATCTCCGAAAACACCTTTAGGGAATCTCTTCACATTTGGTACAAACATTCACTTGAGGATTTCATCTTAGTAGGTCAAAGGTCAAGGTCAGTGTGGCCTCACAAAGTATGTTTATATTATTCTTGAACATGATATCTTAAGATCAGCTTGAGGGAATGTCTTCAAATTTGGTACAAACTCAAAGATGAACTGATTAGCTTTTGGTGCCTGGAGGTCAAAGGTCAAGATCACTGTGATCTCATGTTAATGTGAATGTGACATATTAATACTGCCTGTAGGGAATTTCTCCCGACTCACTGATAAATAAATAAATAAACTTTCAGTAGTCAAAGGTTAAGGTTACAGTGACCTTTTATATGAATCTAGAAATACATTATGTAGAAATATATTAACAGAAAATGCACTGGTTGGGAGAGACATACAACCGCATTCTAGTTCATTGTTGATTTTATTTCATCTATAATCCATATGTAAATCATGATAGTTACTGTCCATATTCTAAATATAGGTGGCCTAAACAAGGATATTAAACATACCAGTCACATATAAACATCAGAAACACACAATGTTATAAAGTTTGATAAAGTTCCACAAAGACAAACCTTTGCTTTGACAGACATATAGTTGTGTGATCCAGATAAAAGTAGCTGCTAACATGTGTATATAATGGGAAATAATCCATTTTTGGCAGACAATGTTCACTTTTAGGTGTCTGCATGAGCACACCACCGCTAAGACCTGAGGAACCCCAAGTCAGTTTGTTTTGGAACTGGGCCTGGTCAGTGTGAGGAGTCTACTCAAGCTAAACAATCTGTCGGCTGATCACTACACGTCGTCTGGCATCACACAACCATGGTGGCACCCATAGAGGCTCACACTATAAATACTAAATCATTAATTATAAGGGAATACAGAGTTTATACCTACTATCATATAATAACACGTGTTCTGTAAATAAATTGAGATGGCTGGATACAGTCTCTGCTTGGTTTATGTACACAGGGAGTCTGCACATCTGACTCTTCAATCGCTAGCAAAAGAAAATCAGTGTCACATTCAGCCATACTTTACATTTGGCGTTGAGTTTGTAATAAGAAATTCCTCCTCTTACTGCCTCACTCTGATAACCAGTGCATCAGACCCAAGCCTGTGGAAAAACTCCAGTGTGGTTCCACAGGGAATGGTTTATACTCCAGCACCTCCGTCCCCTGGTGAGCACTTAGCTAGACCCCCTACAGTTTGCTTATCGACAAGACTTGGTGTGGATGACACAGTCGTCTACCTCCTGCACAGATCCCTAGAGCACCTGGAGAACAATGGGAGCACTGTGAGAGTCATGTTTGTGTGGACTGCCACCTGGCTGCATGAACCATCAGGTCACCAACAGACCACAACATGTGAAGCTTCATGTCTGTGTGTCTTATTTAGTAGTTTGCAGCACAGCTGTCAGTACAGCTGTCAGTTTTTTACTTGCTGCTGCAATCATCCTGTGCCCCTGCACTTTATTGAATAACATATCTACACAAACCACTTCTGCAGTGAAAGGTGTATATTATGTACAAACTCTGCTTTACTTGTTTAAGTGTTTTGTTTTTTTATTCTATTTGCCTTTTTATATTTATGTTTTCTTGTCTGCCTCATTCTGACTTGTCTGCTGCTGTAACAACTGAACTGGTGTGTGGATCAATATCTTAAAATACAAGGATCCTACCTGCCTCCCCAATGTAAACAGCTTTACAACCACAATACTGCTTGCAGAAGATACTTACTGCAAAGAATACCCCGATCTATCACACTTCACTGAGACTTGGCAGAACAGAAGGGCCCCATCAGTCTGCCCTCCAAACAGCAGCCACCGTCCAAAACTCGACATTTTACAACATTAACAAAGCAGAGAGAACAGGCGCCTGTACTACAAACCACAGTTTGTGATTATCAATGTGACTTCAGGTTTAACTCTGGGTTTTCATTCCTATGAAGATCAAAACCAGTCAAGAGCCCAACTACTGTCCAGTCAGATCACTGGAAAACCAGAGACATCATTCTACATTCTAGTTTACAGGAAAGGGACACATGATGAATAGCAGTGTATGTCCTTATCGATGAGTGGAATCCTTTGGCTTCTCCAGACTTTTCATGTGCTCCATCTGGTTTTGAAACGGAGCCTTGAACAAACAGAGGGAAAACGTATTACACTGAATAAACAAAGATTCTAATTCTGACATAATATCTATTGATGCTTTCACTGTTCACTGCTGTTCAAAACATCATGAGAAATAAATTATAAATCCTTTGATGTATTTTATTGTAAAAATGATCCACACACTGTTCAATGTTTCCCATGATTGTAAATACATTTTTCAGTCAGACGGAGCTCATCAAACTTGAACTAATTCTTTTCCTCTTCTCTATACTGCGACAGCAGAAACATCCTGACACCCCTTTAACTTGTTTTAATCTGCAGCATGTTCATAGTTGTAAGTTCATCATAAAGACAAAATACCTTAAAAAATGTCTCGGCTTGTTTACAGTTTATCTTTAGCCTCATACTTATAATATTTTTTTAATTTCATTTCGAGTTATGTGATCATCATTAGCATTTGACTTTGTTGAATGTCTCTTTTGTTGCTGTCCCCGACTCTACCAGCAGGTATCAGCGTTTCTTCTCATATCATGATAAGCTTTATATTAACGATGATGCTTGTAAGTAACGACTCTGCCTCTCCCACATGAAGGTGCTCTTAGGAAAACCCAGGGTTAACTGATACAGATGATAAACAGCCACGTTGTCCAGGTTATCAGGTTGGGTTAACCTTGCTTCATTTTGCAGGCCTTAGGTGAAAGGCACCTCCCTCAGGCAGGAGGGAGAAGAGCCAAACACAACAATGATTCAAGCCAATATGGTTCACATGTGGCTGAGGGGATAGAGCAGAAGGTCGTGGTTCAATCCCAGTGTCCTTGGGCAATATGCTGAACCCCACATTGCCCCTCATGGAAAAAGTGCTGCTCATAGATACCCTGTATGGATGTGTGTGTGAAGTTAAAAGTTAAAAAGATATTCTGAAAGCAGCATATACTTTCAACGAAGTGGCACAGTGTAATGTATGTATGGACTTAAACAGCAGATGGCACCAGAGCGTTCTGAACCGTTACAATGAAAAGGCAGAGAGGGGAGGATGAGAGTTTGAGCTGCAGTTTCATAACAACCTGCTCCACACTGAGGGGAAAAAAGAGAAAGAAAAATGAATGACATGTAAAAGGGTACTGCTACTGATCTATTTTCCCTTTATTATTATGTAGTGTGTCACATGTTTTCATCTCTTCAATACAGTTCGTCCATAAGGAAACCCATTTGATTTTGATTCAAGATTTATTCCTTTCAATTTATATTTATTCTCTCTTACTTTGAACTACACCAGCAGAGTAAATTTGTATCATCTGCAAATACAACATTGGGCCCAATACTAGTCCCTGGGGAACCCAGTTAGGATTTTAAATTCCAAATTGATCTGAACCTATCAGTATCTAGTCTGTGAGTAGCTGGTTATCCTGGAGAAGGCTATTCCTCCCAACATTCTATTCCTAAATGGGATGGAAAGAAGCCTGGAAAAAACTGCATACATGTACATATATATTCATGGGTGGCTGTGGCTCAGGTGATAGAGCGGGTCGTCCTCTGACCAGAAGGTCAGCAATTTGATCCCAGTCTCCCCGTTCCACGTGCCAAAGTGTCCTTGGGCAAAATACTGCAGCCCAAATTGCTCCTGACAGCTGTGCATGCAGTGAAAAAAGTGCTGCACATAGATACTTCGTATGAATGTGTGAGTGAATGGCAAAACTGTACTGTGAAGAGCTTTAAATGGTAATCAAGACAAGAAAAGTGCTGTATAAATAAGGACCATTTACTAAATACTACACATATTGTGATGTATGATCACATTTTTCCATCAGGATAAAACTTATGACTTTTGCTATCACTGCCTTTTTTTAATAAACAATCCTAAGAATTTGGGCCATTGGAGCATGTGAAATAGAAATATGATGTGGTCTCAGTGGGAGTGACTGAGCTGGGAAAGAAACACAGATTGTCTGAGCTCCAATCTGAAGGTTTTTGTCATCAGATGTGTTTGTCTCCGTCAGTATTGCTGTCTGTCGATTCAGCGTCTCCTCCACCCCAGCATCCACCTGTACGCTACTGCAGGGGGTTAACAATATTTGCTCAAATTGCTCATTATATCAAGGTAATCATATGTGGGGAATGGATGAAGTGAGTTGTCTGACTGAAATAGCTTTAACAAGCAAGGCAAAGGCTTTGGGTTCTAAGAAAAAAAAAGTCTCAAAATTGAAGTTAGACACAGCTTACACCTCAGTTTGAACTTCCAACTAATTGGTCCGAAACATGGTTTTGCCAGCCTGGCTGGATACCTGCGACTCTCACCTAGATCTCTGTAAGGTTTCTGGATTGGAAACACTTCTGTGTGGTTGTGAGCATAGCATATTCAAAAATGGATGACATGGCAGCGGCCAAAAGTAAAGCCAAATTATCTTCATCGCCAATGCCTCATCGATCTATAAATACAGTCTCAAGTGCTGGGCAGTGTGCAGTATCTTTTTAGAGTTTTCTCACTGGAAACAGCTGGTTGGTGTGGCTGAAGATGAAGCTGTGAGAGCAGAGTGAGGGCTACGGTAATGGGCCAGGCATCTAAAGCTGAACCTACTAAAAATGCTTTGTAAAACCAGTTCAACACTTTGAACAACGCTCTTCACCTTTCACATTGTCATCTGACAGATTTCTATTACAACTGATTTACAGTCTGCAGTCTCGCGTTGACCCATTCACAGCAGAAGCTAGTTTTTTCAAAAAGCTAATATTGTTCAAAGTTTATTTGGGGCATCAAGTTGACTATGTGAACTTTAAAAAATACCCAGATTCAAATAGTCAGAAATAGTAATAGTAACCTGGTTTGGGGTTTTACACCATAGGATTAAATTAGACACATTACACATTCTGAAGTTAATGCAAAAGCATGACACGTTTTAAGTTATGAATACTGCACACCAAGCAGTATTCATACTCCCTACACTGGGCCTGGACGTGGCCCCTAATGTTTAATGAATAGTGTGGTGCAGGTGAAGTTAGGGGAAGTGGAGGAAACGTTCGCAGAAGATAATGACAAACTAAACTGTCATTTCTCATATAGATGATAGTATGAATGTGTGTGAATGAGTGATTGGCAAAAAAACTGAACTGGTCATCAAGACTAGAAAGAGAAGCTATATAAAGACAGACCAGAGAGGTGAACAGATCTGAAGTTTGACACGAGATGATTGGCTGATTGAGAACATGGCCAAATCTGAGTGGCTTACCGTAAACAGAGAAGGAGAAAGAGTTGGACATAGAAATAGTCTTCCTGATTGAACTTACACTCAGCTTCATTTGTGTCGCTGTGTTGTGCAGGTGTCCGCCCATTTGAAATAAAGATGAAATAGTGTGTTAAAGGGCCTTTTTTACAATAGGATATCAGATGGTGGGTTCAAATAACAAGATATGTTTTCATGTTCTAATCATCACTTAAAAAGAATCTGAGATTTGATCAGATTCTGGTTGATATATGCTGATTTAATTCTTTTTCTGAGCAGGACAGAGAGAAGAGAACAGGAGGGGAGAGCAGAGATAATGAGACACCACCAGAGGACAGGACAGGGACAGAGCGGGGGAACTCAGGCAGAGAACGGGAAAAGGACAGACAGGCGGAGCTGGCTTGGAAGGAGGAGATAGAGCAGAAGACCAACTGCAGAGGCAAGGACAAAGGGAGGTCCTGTCCTGACGCATGAATAGGAGGGCCACAGCAAAGCCGAGTGAGTCCCCTCAACTATCCAGAACAAGTCCAAGGTTCAATGAACTCAAATACAAATTTGAATTCCATACAAATGCAAAAAGTCCACAAAGTTAAATCAAGTGCAGACTAGGGGCAGACCCTGACAATAAGTAAGTATATTTAATCAAACGCTCCTTGATAACCATAAAAAATATGTGGTCAAAGCTAATTTTACAAAACCTATTTAAATTCTGAACTGTGAGCCTTGCTCATAAAAGAAATATCTACCACTACAAAGAAATATCTACCACTACAAAGAAATATCTACCACTACAAAGAAATATATACCACTACAAAGAAATATCTACCACTACAAAGAAATATCTGCCACTACAAAGAAATATCGACCACTACAAAGAAATATCTACCACTACAAAGAAATATATACCACTACAAAGAAATATCTACCACTACAAAGAAATATCTACCACTACAAAATATATATACTACAAAGAAATATCTACACTACAAATAAAAAAATCTACACAAAGAAATATCTACCACTACAAAGAAATATATACCACTACAAAGAAATATCTACCACTACAAAGAAATATATACCACTACAAAGAAATATCTACCACTACAAAGAAATATCTACCACTACAAAGAAATATCTACCACTACAAAGAAATATATACCACTACAAAGAAATATATACCACTACAAAGAAATATATACCACTACAAAGAAATATCTACCACTACAAAATATAATTACATTCTCCCTGTATAACAACTTTCAATCAGTGACTTAAATACCCAAGTCCCAAGAGATTTCCAAGCAGCACCGTGATATAATAATATGGTGGACAAATAACACAAAACTTTAGAGATGTACCATGAATAAAAATGGAGAAAATAGGGTTTTTCAAATTAGAGTTGATGGGTGTGATCTTACTGTTATTAGTGTTCGATAGCCGAGGTCTAAACGAGACAGTGAAATTGGGCAATATCCCCCTAAGTGATATTTATTAATACTGTAATAAAATGATATAAAGTAGTTATTATTCATTTGATAACTTTCTTTTGGAAGATGCTGAAATAATTACAAATACACTTTCCTCTGTCTGTATTTGGACAATTAAGATGCGTTTTGTTAATATGTAGCTTATATATTGAACAGATAGCCTAGGGAAGGGTCAATAATGTCAAAAGCTTAAGGCCGGTCTGAGAGCAGCATGTTTTAGGTGTGTGTGATGCAGCCTCAGGATGTCCTGCAGCTCCTTTCACGCTGAACAACTGTTACTGGAATGGAATATGCCTCCAGGAGCCCTGTGTGACATTTAATGTCCGTAGAGCACCATCAATATTGACATCCATAATGTTTACTGTTTACTTTTCAAAGTTCAGCCATTCAACACTCCATGCCCCAGCTGAAAGGATAAATGCTGGTTGTGCTGCCATGTGTGTCACTTGACAACAAGTACAGGTGTCGAGAGAGAGTGTGTCCAGGTTCTCCGGGGGGGGGATTTTCCACTCTGCCCACTCTAATCTCAGTGGGAGTGAGCCTTTGGATGCAGAGTTTCTGGTCAATGATGTTCTACCTGTTAGTGACTTGAGCCAGAAGAGCGGCAGTATTTTGAGAGAGGTCACATTAACAGTAACACATTGAAGAGAGGCTGGGTGTGAACTCTACTGAAAAGCATGCTTTTGTTCCTTTCTTTCAGTCTTTCTGCGTTGTGTCATGTGAAACTGATGCTAATTTCGTCTGTATCTGTTTCAAGAACTCTGCATTTAATGCAGAAAGTTGAGCTTCAGTTTACCCAAATTATAACAGTATATCAGTATCGCCCTTTCCCCAAATGTGACTCTCAGTGCACATAGATTAGAAAGATTATAGGTTTTATTTGTCCAGGGTTTGAACAGCTGTCTTTTGATTCCATTCCAGTGTATTGGGGCAAATTATGTTTGTGCTGTTCTGTACATAATCCAGTGTAGATTATCCAGGGGACTGGATGTAAAAAGTGTCCATTTTTTTAATTCGAATCTATGTTTTGCTTTGGGCTAAGAGTTTAAATACCTTGTACAAGCACAAATCCCTAATGGCAAAAAAGGCATCCATGATTGTAATCACATTGAAGGTGAAGTCTATCATACGTTTCCAGAGAGTGAATTATTATATTATTGTTTCAATTGTAAACGTTGTTTTTAATCCTATCACAACAGTGCATTCTCACATCTTACCACATACATACAGCATTTTGCATCTGCTCAGAACCGCGAGTGTGCTTAAAAATATTTTCACCTGCATACTGTTTGTGATGGTAACCCACTTGTTTTGTGTTTGTCAGTGTACTGTCTCTACTCATAGAAAGTGGTAGGACTCCCTGTGGTATTCTTTAATCAGCTGTTGCAGAAACACGTGAGTTCACTTTTCATGTTAAGAGTGTTAAAACAAAATTCCAAATATGTAATATAAAAATGTCTCTGGCTGACACCTCTTTACATTTAAGGCTTACAACTTTCATCTTTGATAAAGCTTATAGTTAGTACTGGCTCGGGTGAGCCCTTAACCATCTCTTAAATGGTTGTTGTTACAGATCTCCCATCCTTCGCTGTGCAGTCTCTCTCTACCCCTCTCTCTACCCCTCTCTTTACCCCTCTCTTTACTTCTGACCCCCATGTATTTATATCACATTACTACATTAACTTCGTGTTCTCTCCTGTAGTTTGTTCTTTTCCTCGTCTCTCTGCCCGCATGTCCTCATTCTGCAGGTATCTGTGACTCCAGAGGCAGGATCCAGCTATTTCTACATTCATATTATTATTATTATTATTATGATTAATTAAATTTTTATCATCATAGTTTTTCTTTATAACTTTTGTCCACTGTGACATCACATTTTCAAAACAGCTGAAACAGAAACCCCCCATCCACAGTGACACATTCTGTTTGCAAAATGCTCGAGCACACACAACACATGAAAGACAATTTACAACTTCTAGTCAAATTAATATATTCTTTCAATCACTCATTATACAATTAACAACAAAATACAGAGCTATCAATGTGAAAAAATAATTATTACAATTATTAGTCTATTACTCAGTATTACTGTTATTAACTGGTGCTGCTGTCGTTGCTGCTGTTATTATTGTTCTTCTCGATTGCTTGGTACATTGAATGAATCTGGGATCCACTTGATGTTAATCATCCCCTCTGTAGCACAGCAGAAGTCTTCTCATAAGCTGCTTTCAGACATGCACTGAACTCCGGAGATACTCTGAACTCTCTCTGCAGGCGCTGTATGTGTGAACGCAAATGTCTGAGTGAGAGCCTCAGGATTTTCTGCAGACTTTCTCCGCCTGGCCCACAAGTCTGCAGAAACTCCAAAGGAGCTGAAGTGAGAACACGGCCGGAGATCCTTTCAGCAGGATTCACTGCGAGCGAGTGGGGGTGTTGATGAAGTTTCTATTACACGACTGACGCAAAAATGAAAAGAATTAAAAGAATACAGATAGCTCCGGATGAAAAGCAGTGCCATACAAGTAGAAGACACCAACGAAGATATCAAGAGAATTTGACATGATAAGAGCTGACGCTCCATGTGCTGCAAACAAAAACAAGTGATCACAGTATTGGAATGTATATGTTGTGTCCTGCATCTGCCTGGTTCATAACCCTTCACCTGAATCTGTTTCTTTTGTGAATGCGTCTGAGCAGAGAATATCCCGCTGTATGAAACCTCTGAAGAAAGCCCGGACCCAATTCTCTGGAGTTCCACCGGACGTCATGTCTTTAAATGGCTTTACAAATGTGTATGTGTTTTTTATTGGGTTCATTCATGTTTTACACCCTCTTGCAAAACAATAAACACATATTGTATACAGGGACCAGAAACTATTCACAGTTGGTAGAAGTAACTTGCATAAGCATGAATTCCTAATGCACCTATGTGAAGCTCCTTTGAGAAAATCATCAAGCAGCAATCAGCCTTTTATTTCACTTCTGTGTTGCTCTTTGCAAATATAGATCAAAGAAGCCAAAGAAATGTAAAAAGTACAAATGTACAAAAGCTGTACCACATTGAACGTCCAAATCAGTCAGGTGCAGATGCTTACTGTCAAAGACGTTTCAAATGACCCATTTGTGTCCACCCAGCCCTGTTGTTGATGTGAAGTGTGAGTTCCAACAGCTTTGCTGGTGTGTAAAGTCATGAAAGATGGTTGGGGCCCATGTTAAACGTGTCGAAGGTTGGACAGGATTTCTTGTAGAGGCGCAGGATTCACATAAGATGGTGTTTTGATCTCTATCACTGGGCACCACAGTGGGTATCAGAATATTGCGCAGTTGGAAGATGGCTGTCCTAAGGAATTGTTTTATGTGTTGGTCAAGTTTGTCTTCAGAGTTAAAGCACATAATTTGTTTTCACGACAATATGCTTTACACTGAGCGGATTTAATTAGAAAAATTGGCTCTGAAGATTGTGTCAATAGCTTAACAGACCTCTGAAAATGTCAACATGAAATGTATGAAATAAAATAACACCAGTTCAGTAAATCATTCAAACTTCCATACAAGCCAAACAAATGAACAGTAATAACCAAATTCATTTTCATTTTGTATAAAACATTGACTGTAAAATCTTCATTGCGGATAAACCAGGTAGGATGACTAAGACGTTTTTTAAACATCAATCTGTACCATAGACTGTTTGTATAAAGCTCTAGACACAACGAGGTCCCCCACGCTTGCTGTAGACATTCCTAGGGTACGTGGTAATTTAACATGTCTCTGAGGAATGACGGTGGAGGTCATTAAGATCAGAACCAATTCCTTTTGACTGGTATGTATGCCTGGGTTCAACGTGTTAATGTAGACATGGTCATAACAAAAATAACCCAAGGGGTCAAAACCTGTGGCACACTTCTCATCTTACAGGGAACTGAGGGAGGACAGGGCAGTTAGAGAGCAGGATGAAGAGGAGGGTCAGTTTCTTTCTCAACACTCTTATATCATAAGTATTGTTTTCTGCAAAAATTTCTGCCATGGGCTTATATTTGTCGTATATTTTGTCATTTCATTGCTGTCAGCTATGATAGCATTGTACATCGTACCCCTTTCAATGCTTAATTGGAGCGTGAAGAAAGACTGGAAATCATACTTTTTTGCAAAAGATGAACTAATTAGATACAAGCTGTTTTTTGGGGAATAAGCTACCGTAATGTCAGACATGCCCTGAGCAGAGCGATTGACCCAACACTCTGTAATGCCACAAATACAACTTTATATAGCAATGCAGATCTGTAAAACTGATCACTTCAGGCAAACAGAAAAATCCCCTGTTAACAGAAACATATATTAATTGTGAGGATACACTATCTTTTGAAGGCGTTACTATTGGAGGACTGTCATTACACAGTGATAATGACATCATGTGAATACACACTGACAATGATACATGTAAAAAGTACAGGCTCAAGGTGGACAGCAGGTGGCCTGGTTCTGGTCAAGCTTTTTTGTCGCTAGTGTTTGTTAATGGTTGGAATTGTTGGGTTATTGTTATGTCAATGTGAATATCATAGCATAGTCTAGACCTGCATTGTATAAAAAGTACATTGAGAAAAATGTGTTTCATCAATGACAATCAAATCACTAGCATTAAATAGTTAAGGACATTAGCAGTATTCACTAACCAGCAGGTATGTCCATACGCATTATCCTTTAGGACCTAATGACTCACACAATAGAAGGGTGGGTCTATGACTAACAGGTATCAACAGACATTCACACCTCAACTCAGGAGACCACAACAGCGCACTAGTTGGCAGGGTGGGGGGGTCAATGACCTGCATGTTTAACGTAACAACACTCGTGACAGGTAAAGACCCACAGAGGTTAAATACCCAAAACCTCCCACCTGGAGAAGCCTCTTGGAAGAGAAGTGAGACTTCTCAAACAAACACAAACACAAGTTCTGAGACCTATGTGCAAACATCTGTGTGTGTATGTGTGTGTGTGTGTTTGTGTGTTTGTCTGTGTGTGTGTGTGTGTGTGTGTGTGTGTGTGTGTGTGTGTGTGTGTGTGTGTGTGTGTGTGTGTGTGTGTGTGTGTGTCTGTGTGTGTTTGAATGATAAACAAATGAAGACTATAAACAACAACAAAGGAAACCACAACAATGTGGTACACTCAAAGACCCCAAACTTTGTGATGGGTTATGTTAATCACTGTAAACCAGAAACCTGTCATTTTTGTAAAGTACGACTTTTCTGACACATCACACAAAAAGCTTGGGCCTAAAAGGAGCTAATAAATCCCTATATTAAAATACCTTAATTAATCTGGATGAACTTTAAGACATTGGGTTAGCCACCATTCTAGAGTGCAGTACAAGACCACGCATATCAGGTGTGGCTGTTTATTGAGTTGTGATTTTCCTCCCCTCTCAGGTCACAGGTCATACAAATGAATGTGAGGCTGTGGCTTCACAGTGGTTGAAGAGGTGGGTGTGACTCTGATGTAAATTATGTAAATGACAACAGCTCCAAGGTGTTTTGGTGAAAACGGAATATTTGTTTACAGTGACAACTATATATATATGTGTATATATATATATGTGTATATATATATATATGTGTATATATATATATATATATATATATATATATATATATATATATATATATATATATATATATATGTATATATATATATATATGTGTGTATATATATAATGTATAACATTTAAATTGATCACTGTATTTCAAACATTAACACAACTTGTAGCACCTCCTGAGACCAAATTGCATTAAGTGCTACAGGCATGCTTAAAACCCCCATGTGCACTTGTGATCCATTTTTGGTTGAAAGTGAACATTGCAGACTTAGAAAATTTTAAACCCATAAAAATCTAATTGAACCTGATTTTTTCTTATAAAGCTTATGCATCCTGAATAAAAAGAAAAGATGCAAAAACTTGTATTACTGACCACATGGTGACAATAATGGATGCCTGAAGTGGGAACTGTTGGGTTTATCTATAATTTTTAAAGGTTAGGGTTAGGGACCTTACTATGTAAAGTGTCCCGAGATAATGTATTTTTTTTGTATTTGGCACTATACAAATTATACAAGTGAATGACCATTTAGCAGCTGGTTGCTGAAGTGAAACAAATATGCCAAGTTGAGTGGTAAGGTGTACCAAACACATGTGATTTGTTTATAAGCAGCTTCAGTTTGAGCATGCCAGGTTCGACCAGCAGCAGAGACAGATGCTTTGTCGCATTTTAGACTGTGTCACTGGATGCAACCATTAGCAGGTGTTTTTACCAACATTAATAGCAACTTGCTTGATCATCATAAACAATTTTAGAAAATCATTATAACAAAATATTTACAGAAATTCTTATTACTGCTGATTCCTGCCGGTCCATCAGTCTTCATACTGACCCTGAACTGTAACTTAGTAAACAGTCTTGAAAGCTGTCAGCTTCACTTGTTGTTTGTTCCCTGCTGAACAGAATTAGAAGATTGAGAACAGTCAGCTGCTTTCAGTCAAGTTGGTCATGTGGGTAATGGAGGCACTGGTTGGATAGGGCAGAATAATCACCCTTGGTTCAGATGGACAACAAAACACCAATCTTCATCGCATTCATCTTCACCCGACCATATCATTCTGGGCCCAGAAACATGGAAAATGGATGCCCTCTCTCACAACACATAAGCCATTTTCAGGCATGACCTCCGGAGTAACTCAGGAGAATTGGGTCCAGACTTTCTCCAGAGGTTTCCTTTCACACATGAACAACGCAGCAGGAAATTCTCCACTCAGACGTGTTCACAACAGCAAAAAATCCTCTAGAGGGTTCAGGCGATGGGGTGGTGCAGGAAGCAGAGGCAGGATGTGCCTGTGTTTTTTTTCATTTTTGTCTCTGTCACATGTTAGAAGCGTCATCAACCCCCCACTCGTGGTAAATCCAGTGGGGGATCTCCTGCTGTGTTCTCACATCCCCTACTCTGGACTTTCTGCTTATTTTACCCGAGGGTGTCAGGCAATGAAAGCACGCAGAAAGTCAAGAGCTCTCACTCGGACATTTGCTCAAACTAATGCATGTTTTCCCTGGGAGGAGGGGGGCAAGAGACTTCTTAACACTTTCTAAATAAACAGGAAACATTTCAAGATTGTAAGACTGCACTTTGGATAAAGCCAGTGCTATCAATTAAAGTAGATTATGACAACTTTTATTTCACTAATTAATGAATAGATAAACATTTTTAAATAAGATTTTGGTCAGAAAGGACGTGTGCTGTTTAGAGGCAGAGTATTGGCATCAACTGGATTAGCTCTCCTGGCTAATGAGCAGGAGAAACTCCTTGGGGGGGTCTGACCTTCCACACTGCTGTGAAAAGATACAGCAAAGCCTGTCACAGAGTTATTATCAGCATGACACCCTGCTGCAGTGTAGGCGGGCAGCCAGGCCCGGCTCGGAAACTGTAGACCTAATGGGGGATGTCGTGGAGCACCATGAGCTGGTAGTGTGTTAAAATGTCATATTTGTGTATAATTAAAATCATTTCCTTGTTATTGTATGTTATTTTGGTCAATCTTTCTGTCCATCTGTCCATACTTTGCGTCATGAGGGGCCCTGCAAGCTTAACATGTTCTAGACTACTCACATACATTTATTCTCTCCTCACTTATGCACAATATATGCTTACTCTTGTGGTAATGTTTTCACCCCTGTCCATTGGTTCGCAGATTTTGTTTGCTAGTTTGTTTTTTAGTTAGCTCGTTTGATGAACAGCAGGATTACTCAAAAACTACTGAACAGATTTCCACAAAACTTGGTAGATTGGATATTTTTCAAGAATTAACCCATTCAATTTTTACAATGATTTGGCAGACACAGGAATTGCTTTACTGACATTTGCACCAGTTTCACAGAGAATAATGTATGGATCTTGATGAAAACATCTGGCATATTTAGGGGTCTGATACGGGGGACTGTCTATAAGTGTGTGCTATTTCATTTGGTTTTGTGGGACTGTTGGGCCTGCGGATAATGTCCGGATAAAGTGACAGATTAATTCTGCTGCAGGGATCACATGATTTTCTTCACAAAACACAGACACCAGCATCAGCTCTTATCTCTATGAACTCTTCAACATCTTTGTCGGTGTCTTCTAACCCTGACCCCCAGTCCGGAAGTCAGCAGAAGTCGATGTGAGAACACAGCAGGGGTTCCACCGCTGGAGTCAATGTGAGCAAGTGAGGGGGGTTGATGATTAAAGCCCTATGAGACAAATTGTGATTTTTGAATATGGGCTATACAAATAAAACTTGATTAATTGATTGATGATGCTTCTAACACACGGCAGACAAAATAACTTAAAATAACTAAAAGAAAACAAATTTATCAGGATGAAAAAGCGGTGTCACATGCGTAGAAGACACTGATGAAGACTTGAAGAGAGTTTGTGGTAATAAGAGTGGTGTCAATGTGCTGTAAACTAAATGATGTGATCTCCTGCACCACCCCTCACCTGAATCCTGTGGATTATTTGTTGCTGTTGAGAACGTGTCTGAGCTGAGAACCACCCACTTGGTTGTGCATGTATGAAAGGCACACTGCGGAGAAAGTCTGGACCCAAAGATTGTCATCAGGACAAAATGGCTTTAAACGAAAGGCCACTGTCATCCAACGCTGATTTAGTAAATGTTTTAATCTCAGATTACAATATTGATTCAGTGAGATCTGGGGTCTGTACTACGAAGTGAGGTTACTGGTTTATCAGGGTAAGTTTAGGGGTAACTTGGTGAAATCAGTAGTAACTTCATGGTTACATTTCATTTGCTTTTATCCAAAGCGACTTACAATAAGTGCATTCAACCATGAGGGTACAGACCAAGAACAACAAGAATCAAGTAAGAACAATTTGCTTCAAGAAAGCCAAACTACAAGTGCTACATGTAAGTGCAACTAAACTGGGAGCTCGTTCTACCATTTGGGAGTCAGGACAGCAAACAGACGTGATTTTGTTGAGTGGCTAGGTGTCCCTTGCATTGAGGCAGCAGCAAGCCGATTGGCTGATGCAGAGCAGAGTGGACGGGGTGTAAGGTTTAACCATGTCCTGGATGTAGACTGGACCCGATCCGTTCACAGCCCGGTATGCAAGTAATAGTGTTTTGAAACGGATGCGGGCAGCCACTGGTAACCAGTGAAGGGGGCGGATGAGCGGAGTAGTGTGAGTGAACTTAGGTAGGTTAAAGACCAGTCGAGCTGTTGCATTCTGGATGAGCTGCAGAGGTCGGATGGCACTAACAGGTAGACCTGCCAGGAGGGAGTTACAATAGTCTAGGCGTGAGATGACCAGAGCCTGGACCAGAACCTTTGCCGCGTTCTGAGTGAGAAGGGGACGTATTCTCCTGATGTTGTGCAGCATGTATCTACAGGAGCGGGTTGTTGCAGTAATGTTGGCCGTAAGGGAGAGTTGACTGTCGAGTGTCACACCCAGGTTTCTAGTAGTCCGAGAGCGGGCTACCACAGAGTTGTCAATGGTAATAGTAAGGCCATGGGTCGGAAAGCCTTTCCCTGGAAGGAAAAGTAGTTCGGTCTTGTCAACCCGTGGTCTGCTGCTATGGCAACTTACGCTGCTCCGAGCAGTTTCTGTTTGCGGTTAACTTGATCTTAGTGTGTGTAAGCACCACACCACTGCACAAAATCCAGTTAAAGACAATGCTAGCACATGTGGAGGAGCCAATCGACATTGGAGCGAGGATTGTGAGAGGCTGGATCTAGATGATTCCTGTGGAATCATCTCCCACTTTCAGTTCGGGAGGCAGACACCATCTGAGTAGGCTTAAAACCTTCCTTTACGATAAAGCTTATAGTTAGAGCCGGTCCAGGCTTGTCTTAGACCTGCTCTTAGTTATGCTGCTATAGGTCTAGAAGGTCGGGGGACACATGACACACGGAGCTTCTCTTTCCAGCTTCTCCTTCCTCTTCTCAATCATTATCACATCAAAGAAATTAATATCTCATCAATACATGTTACTGACTTGACTTCTTCCCCGGAGTCCCCGGTGTGGACTATAGTGGCATCCGATCTTGATGGTGGATCATGATCGTGGTGGCTGCTGACCATGAACTATGATTACAACAAGACTGCTTGATATACAATATTTCTCCTCAGATACTCGACCATTACTGACAATAATCCATCAATTCATTGACCTTCAGTTATGCTACAAAGTGTTTATTCTTATCAATGCTGCTAAAACCCTTATCTTTCTGATGTTCTCCTTTACACTTGACATCTATTGCACTTCTGTCCGTCCTGGGAGAGGGATCCCTCACATGTGGCTCTCTCTGAGGTTTCTACGTTCTTTTTACCCTGTTAAAAGGTTTTTAGTAGTTTTTCCTTACTCTTGTTGAGGGTTAAGGGCAGAGGATGTCACACCCTGTTAAAGCCCTATGAGACAAACTGTGAATTGTGAATATGGGCTATACAAATAAAATTTGATTGATTGATTGATTGATTGATTTTAAGACCATAAGGAATTTTAAGACCTATATCAAATACGACAGATATGAAGGAATGTCTGACCACCTTAATCAGTCACACATACTGTTGATTCGGTCATCTATCTCAATAACCATTGCACTTTCTCTAGCACATTTCACACTTTTGTTTTTAAGTTTTTCTGTTTTTAATCTTGCTTATCTTGTTGTATCCTTTTAGTGTTTTATCATTTTAAGTGTTTTTAGGGCAAGTGCAATATTCAACTCACTTTTATTCTGCATTATTATTCTGGGTCTTGTGTGATACGTCTTTGTGTACTGTTTTTTGTTGTTGTTGTTTGTTGTACAATGTACTCTTTTGCAGCTGCTGTAACACTTTGGCCCAAGACAAATTTACCTATGGGACAATAAAGTATATTTGATTTGATTTGATTTGAAATTTCCAGAATTATTTATACTTCCTCATAATTGAACATATGGTGAAGATAACTACAACACACTGAGACATTACAATCTATGCATGCCATCAAAACTAGTATCTCAGAAAGAAAACTTATTTTGAAGCACAATGGAAGTGGTGTTAAATGAGCGTTAACATTATTAAGACCTCCTGAACGTATTTAAGACCAAGTTGGATGAATTATTGATGATTGGGACATAAATACAAATGGGATAGTTCAATTACACAGGGCTTTTTTTCTCTCTTGAATGAAAATACAGCTGAAAACTGCAGCTGTAAAACCATACGCATGTGTCACTGACCTCACACAAGTGAGAGAGAGAGAGAGAGAGAGAGAGAGAGAGAGAGAGAGAGAGAGAGAGAGAGAGAGGCACTGCACACAGCTCTACTATGGAATAGGATTTTACTCCAATGGCATTCATTATGTGCTGATCAGTGTTGAAAAATTGATTGATCGTGATGCTGTCAACATTTTTTGGATGAGACTGTGGATGATGGGTGTTGCAAACTTTAATTGATGAAAGGTGTACATTACCACTATTTAATATGAGTTGTAATGTGTGTGTGTGTGTGTGTGTGTGTGTGTGTGTGTGTGTGTGTGTGTGTGTGTGTGTGTGTGTGTGTGTGTGTGTGTGCTTTTCAATATAGTACCCTATATCAGACAAAGACCTTTGAATTTCATTAACTGTTATTACTGAGGCACTGTGTCAGATACATGACATTGCATACTTCTTTTGCCCTTGGTCAATGGCGACATAAGACCAAGAAAGTATATGACAGCATAACTAATATGCTGACACAACAGTTGTGGGTCAAAAATACTGCCTGACAAGCTACGTAAATTCTATAGTCAACACTGTTTAAAAGCAACAAGCATTGTCATGTAAAGATCACAGATGACATACAACTTAGGTCCACGTTTTATTTTGAAAAAAACAAAACGTAGTTTCATACAAACATTCTGTGTCTAGAATAAACCCTCTGCCTTTACTAACTGAGATATGCATTGAGATAATGAAACGGGTGTGTCCAGCTACATTGTATAAAAATTATAATTTACATGGATGCCCATTAGGTTTTTCCTGGTTTAATAAAATGTACCACTAAAACAGCTCAACATGATTATAGTGATTTCATTTGAGATAAGACAGTGGTCCAGGGTCAGCAGCAAGGACTCGGATACTGGTTCAGAGTTGAGGAAAACTGAACAGGGCCAAATATCAGACATCAGACTGGACTGAAGATTCAGCTTCATCCAACATGACAATGACCTCAAGAACACAGCCAAGACAAATTTACCTATGGGACAATAAAGTATATTTGATTTGATTTGATTTGAAATTTCAGAATTATTTATACTTCCTCATAATTGAACATATGGTGAAGATAACTACAACACACTGAGACATTACAATCTATGCATGCCATCAAAACTAGTATCTCAGAAAGAAAACTTATTTTGAAGCACAATGGAAGTGGTGTTAAATGAGCGTTAACATTATTAAGACCTCCTGAACGTATTTAAGACCAAGTTGGATGAATTATTGATGATTGGGACATAAATACAAATGGGATAGTTCAATTACACAGGGCTTTTTTTCTCTCTTGAATGAAAATACAGCTGAAAACTGCAGCTGTAAAACCATACGCATGTGTCACTGACCTCACACAAGTGAGAGAGAGAGAGAGAGAGAGAGAGAGAGAGAGAGAGAGAGAGAGAGAGAGAGAGAGAGAGCACTGCACACAGCTCTACTATGGAATAGGATTTTACTCCAATGGCATTCATTATGTGCTGATCAGTGTTGAAAAAATTGATTGATCGTGATCCTGTCAACATTTTTTGGATGAGACTGTGGATGATGGGTGTTGCAAACTTTAATTGATGAAAGGTGTACATTACCACTATTTAATATGAGTTGTAATGTGTGTGTGTGTGTGTGTGTGTGTGTGTGTGTGTGTGTGTGTGTGTGTGTGTGTGTGTGTGTGTGTGTGTGTGTGTGTGTGTGTGTGTGTGTGTGTGTGTGTGTGTGTGTGCTTTTCAATATAGTACCCTATATCAGACAAAGACCTTTGAATTTCATTAACTGTTATTACTGAGGCACTGTGTCAGATACATGACATTGCATACTTCTTTTGCCCTTGGTCAATGGCGACATAAGACCAAGAAAGTGTATGACAGCATAACTAATATGCTGACACAACAGTTGTGGGTCAAAAATACTGCCTGACAAGCTACGTAAATTCTATAGTCAACACTGTTTAAAAAGCAACAAGCATTGTCATGTAAAGATCACAGATGACATACAACTTAGGTCCACGTTTTATTTTGAAAAAAACAAAAACGTAGTTTCATACAAACATTCTGTGTCTAGAATAAACCCTCTGCCTTTACTAACTGAGATATGCATTGAGATAATGAAACGGGTGTGTCCAGCTACATTGCATGTAAAAAATTATAATTTACATGGATGCCCATTAGGTTTTTCCTGGTTTAATAAAATTTACCACTAAAACAGCTTAACATGATTATAGTGATTTCATTTGAGATAAGACAGTGGTCCAGGGTCAGCAGCAAGGACTCGGATACTGGTTCAGAGTTGAGGGAAAACTGAACAGGGCCAAATATCAGACATCAGACTGGACTGAAGATTCAGCTTCATCCAACATGACAATGACCTCAAGAACACAGCCAAGACAATCCAGGAGTGGTTTAGGAAGAAATCTGTCCTCAAGTTGCCCCACCCAGAACCATGACCTGAATCCAATCATCTCTGGGAAAAACTGAAAGTGGCTGCCCATCAACCACCCCTGATCCAATCGGAAGAGAGTTTGACAGGATGTGCAGAGAAGAATGGCGGAATATCCCCAAACACAGGTGACAAAGCCTGTCGTGTCGAACCCAAGTAGACTTGTAGGTGATTGTGGTTAGCTTAAGTTCTTTTACACCAAACTGGAAAAACTGTTGGCATTGTCATTTTGAAAGAGGAAAGGAATAAACACCAAATATTGACACAAAGTTGCAACACTATTGTCTGAAATATCACTGTATGTCTGAGCAAAAAAATGTTTAACTCATGGACAAGTTTTACAAATGTGTATCCAGGTGTTGGAGAGTACTGAAAAAAGTTGAAATCCTTTTGTGACTCCAGAGGGAGCTCTGTAGTTGTGCATCTGGTTGTGTGTTCAGGGGCCATTTTGACTTCCCAGCAACCATGTAGGGAGGGGGAGGTGTAGCTGAGGAAGCATTTGTTTTGTTCTAGATGTTGATGCTAGTATGACCTCTTGTGGCAAAGAATGCCATGTATATGATATTTCATATGGTCAACTTTTTATTGAACATTTGCCTGTTTAGACAGTTAGGGAGCATCATTATGTTGATGAGAACATCATTTATGATATGTGATGTCAAGAAGAAATCTCAATCAAGTCAGAAAATGGTGTCTTACATAGTTTAATAATAAAATGTTTCAGGCATCTATGCATCCTAAAGGACTATGGACACAAACTAAAGCTCATATAGATTGAAAATTATTTTATGATAGACATTATGTCATCGTGACATCATATAGTAGGTAATTCGTCCAATTTGCAAATTATAAGATTAGAAACACAATCAACAGCCTCTTTAGATTAATCCGTCATTCATCATCATATATATACAGTATATTTGGTGTATATTATGTCATAATGTTATGAAATGGCATTATTACAATACAGAAAGTTAGCATTGCCTAATTGTGGTATATACAGTGAGTGAATACGCATCGCCCCTACAATAGTTTTAATTTGAAGTTATGTTTGGGTCCACCTGATGAATGCAGGGATCTAAGTAAAAAAAAAAAACGTTCAGAAAGGTGGTGTTGGGGTGGAGGCTGTGATGGGGGGTGATTACATATGCGTTATACGTAATTGTGTGTTATTGTAAACACTTTAAACAGATCCAAATCAGTTTACAGAGGAACAGGATGTACATATTTTGATTTATACACAAAATTAAAACAAACAAAAAAACATAATAGTGTCAGTGGCCTGATGGCTAACTAGTCATCGTTCAGGGAAGATTCCAGCACATAGATAGCTCCAATAAACAACTGACTTATTGTAACTTTTAACATCATTAATAAAACTCCGACAGTAAAACCAATGACATACATGTATTGTTTCAACAAGAGTTATAGTGTTACTGATCTGGAAACTGTTGTTTTGTTGAACACACGGTATGTGAACATAACAGGTTATTCTCTTTCAGGGGTAATTTGTTATATTAGCTACTAAAAACAGCTGCCTGCTGTGGCTGGAAACAACGCATTGAGAGCAGTGAGAGTAAACCAAAACATTAAAACTGTGAGCCAGACCGACTGCCATGATTACTTTTACATTGGTGTGTTGTCTAATTTATGCAATCCAATTTACACTTCCTGATACATACTTGATACGCTTTAAATTTTGCACATTTTTGTTTTATCTGACAGCTGTAATTACCAGATACTATTTTGATTATGATTCTTGCATAAACACATCTGATTTACAACAGTATAGATAGTTAACTTCAGCTTCTCCCACAATGTAATGCAAAGTACACATTCATGAAGGAGTACTATCCAAAAACAACAATATAATGCTAAAGGAAGCTATTATTTCACATAAATTTAAGTTGTCATTTTGTTATATTTAGCCCCAAATACTTGTGTGCTTTTACATAAATGAATGACAGAATGTAAAATACTCTATTACTGAGTATTTTACATCATTCAATAGTTTTACTTGAATAGGCTGAAGGATTTATGTACTTATTCCATCCGTGCCCTTCAGACAGTAAGTTCCCATTTCATAATTACCACTGCCATGTTTTTGTCTGTGTTTGTTTATGAGCAGGAATACGCAAACACCACTCAACTGAAGGGGTGGGGCATGACCCATTCGGAACAGATTACATTTGGGTGTGGGTCCGGATCAAGGGGTGGATCCAGGATTTTTTTCTTTTCACTTTCTTTGACATTCTGAGATAGGTTGAGAGTAACTCGTGGATCTAGGGGAATTGTATTTCTGAGTGTGTGTGTGTGATTTGGTGCAGATCCAAATAAAAATCTTAAATGTCTTCGCGGAGGGATGCACTTTGGGACTAAATTGCCACTAATCTTTAAATTGCCAGTTATTCTTATTTTTAGTGATGTAGGCCTGTATGCCACAGTAAAGATTTGATCCATTTTGAGATCAATTTGTTTTAGATGCTATTTTGTGGGTTTGTAGTTGTGCCATTGTTAACATGTGTGTTGCCATTTATCAGGCATGACACAGACTCCTGCAGAATAACAGCTGTCTGATGTTTTTACACAGGTTCGGGCTGTGGGACCATAATGCACTGCAGTTACTGAGGCATGTTTGAGTGTGATCGGACAGACTCGTGTGGGGGGGGGGTAGACATGTGTGCTGGGCCTCCGGCACAGGTGTGGGGAGAGAATCCAACTGTGAACGCTTTGGGCCACCTTGGTATCGTGCTAGTGGGCCTGTTGGTGCAGTTTCACCCACCGCCCCCTCCCTCGCCCAGTCTCTAGCTTAAAAACGCCCCGCCCACTGTTTGGGTATTGTGATGTTCTCTCGCGATATTTCCGTCCTGGACGATGACATCTCGCGTGGTCCCTGACAGGGGAAGCCCACCCTCTCGTGATGCCGACTGCAGTGTGTATAATACCAGCGAGGGCAGCCCTGGGAGTCTAGGCGGAGCTGCGGCAAGATCGACAACAGCATCCTGCCCTAAACAAGAGAAAGACCAGAGGTGGACGGGATTTAGTCCGGATGCTCCGAGCGAGCGACAGTAAACCGGAGGAATTTAGGGTTTACTGCGACAGAAGAGGAGGAAGAAGAGTGTGTGGAAGTCTCCCAGCCTGTAGCCTCATGTTGAGAGTTAGCTAACGAGCTATCCTCCACTCTCCGTTCGTCCGCCTCACGTCTGTTCAGCCCGGGCGGAGCGAGCTCTTCACTAAAAGTGAGAAGCCAGTGCGTTTGTCACAGGGCGACTCCCGGACTCCCGGACTCCCTCACCTCCTCCAGTAAGTTTTAAGGGGACATTTTGTTGCTTTTTCTGTGCGGTTCTTACGCTCAGTGGTGTTATTTGTGCCATGTCTGCGACATCCGCGCCTTCCGCCCCGGCTGAGACCGCCGCCACAGAAACTGATTTTCTCGCCGCTGATGCGGGTCAGAAGCCGCCCGGTCCGACGCCCAGTCAGAGCCGATTCCAGGTGGACATTGTCACGGAGGCAGCGGGCGCCACCGATGACAAGTCACCCAACTCCGACGCCTCATCCGGGGTCCCATCCAGCGACAAGGGCCCTCAGGAGAGTCAGGGTGCGGATCCCGGGGCCAGTGGAGAAGAATCCAAAGGACGGTTTCGGGTGGTGAATTTCGCGGATCCGAGCGCAGCGGGATGCGCGGCCTCCCCGGACGCATCGCCGGCCGACGGGCTGCAGAACGGGGACACAGTCATGAGCGAGACGAGTTTGCATTCATCCACGGGGGGCCAGCATCATTATCACTACGACACCCACACCAACACCTATTACCTGAGGACTTTTGGTCACAACACCATCGACGCCGTGCCGAACATCGATTTCTACCGACAGACCGCAGCACCTCTGGGGGAGAAACTCATCCGACCCACCCTGTCGGAGCTGCACGACGAGCTGGACAAGGTAAGACTCCACACATGGTCCGCGGGGGCACGGGCTGACACAGTCGAGACTCCGGGTGGGTTTGCCGCTGTCAGTGTTCGGGGCAGAAATCAGCTCAAAACGCGAAGTCTTGTTATTATCAAGTAATGCACACCATCATAAAACACTAAAGACCCGCTCAGTTAATCCCAGTCCATGTGCTGTGCATAGGTATTGGTAGTCTGTGCATTTGGGTAAATGGAAACATGCTCGTTTCCTTTAAGCCTGCACCACTTTAGATAGAATCTGTGAAAACGGATGGATGTCGATCAAAAGTTGTTTAGCTTGGTTACAGGTGCCCAGCTCATCGAGTTTATGGTTGATTTTGCTCTTGAGTTATAAGCCTATTAAAATCCATTAAAGTTTGAGCTTGTTGGAGCTGGTCAGGTGATTCTCTTGTGATTGGCACACTAAGACTAAAAGCCAAGTTTGTTGCAAATGGCTAATTTTGTGATGTGTCGTGAAAACTCAATGACCTCTTTGACATGTTCTACATACGATTTGTTAGAAGACCATATATCAAGGCATGTGTGCGTGCACGGAAATCTCTTCCATGTCTGATTGAACATGTGATTCACACACCATGGTCAATAATGGGCTGTTATAACAGCCCCCACTCGCCTCATGTTTTCCACCAGTAGCATAACCTGGTTGCTCCCATCCATCTGGAACTTGGTTTAACAGGCCAGGCTCACAGTTGGCGTTTCAGTTCATCCCAGAAGTGTTGTGTGAGGTTGAGCTTATGGAGATTGGTTTATGTAGTTTGGCATTGTGTGTTGATACCGGAATGTAACAAATGGCAACTGTTGACACAACCACTGAATAACATTTTATGTGCTTGCATCTATTTCTACTCCCAACTTAAAACCTTGAGTATTTAGGCATTTATGTATGCACATTTTTGGTCAAATGGCACAATTGGCCTCTTAAGACTCTTAGCCCAGCAAGAACAAATAATAATTTTGGATTATGCCAAGATTATGTGGAGACACTGGTCCATGTACCCCCAGGCATGCAGTGTAAAATCATTATATCACAAAAATAAATGCATTGTTCCTCTCACCTGTCAGTTGCTCAGTGGCTTTAACTCAGTTTTAACTCTAATCGTGCTCCATCGTTCAAATGTTCGCTGAACTCAACAACAGCTGACTAAATGAAAATCTCCCTTTCCCCTGTTATTTTCAGTGAAATTGTTTTTGTTTTGTGTTTGGAAGGACACTTGGGTTTTAACTGCATGTGACCTATGATTGCTGTTGAAGAGGATTTTGCTGAACTAACCATTATATCTCAGTCGTTTTTACTCAAGCGCAGTGAAGTGGAGTATTTACTTGACCCTGAGTTGCCTTTAATTGTCAAGGTTAGATTTTGATAAATTTCAAAGTGGAAACAGTAGCCTGCATCGCTAATGCACCATAGCCCTGATGAATTAGTACTGGTTACTCATTTTGGAACAGGGAGCTATTCTAATGCCGGCACTGTTAACATCTAGACTATGAATAGAAGACATTCATTAAATGCTATATATAATCTTTGGTCACCCTTCTGAAAATAACGTCCCCAATAACGTTTCTACATTAGAAATACACTTTAAACTTTCAGAACGGTAGCCCTACTGATGTCGATGCTGATACTGTATTTGTGATTTAAATACATTTGATTACAATGTTTTAGCGGATTTTGAGTTTTTCAATTTGAAGTATTTTTGAAAAGCCTCTTATATAAAATTTGGTTATTAAATAGTTAAATTCCACATAAGATATTTTACAGTGTAAAAATTATAATGAATAAACTCAACAATATTTTTGCCATCTCTGTTATAACATTTCTTGTTGCTTATTAGCTAATATAGCACAGGCATATCAATATTTGTGTATAAGTCAAATACGTATATTTGACCATTTTTGGAAAATGGCTTCTATCATAGCTCACCAGACACTGCGTGAACCTGTGCACTACAATAAAGGTGTGTCAATGACAATATTTTAATTGTATTTTTGAATAATGTCTGCGCTAACACTATTGAGTTTGTCACTTACTTTGCATAGATAAATCAATAACAGGCCCTCAGAGTCTATACATTCCCCGTTTCATGTGTAGTAAGATAGACTACTGCGCATTGAGTGCATGCAGTGTTGTAGTATAGGCATACCATGGTCATTGCGACACAAGTTAAGCTAGTATAGCTGCAAAAAATGTATGACTATAATAGTTCCATCTGTGTACCATGCACACCTGTTATCTTGAAATGTGTTTACTCTATGTATCCTGATGTGTGAGTTGGCTATATACAGTAACAGAACAAAGAGGTTTACAATTCATTGATTGATGGCCACACTATGTTGATTTTAATAGAAGTACGACTGTCTCAGATGTGAGAAATACATAGTATTAAATCAATGGTTTGGAAAACAGAAGTTTATAAATGTGTTAGTAGTAAATATCACCAATCATTAAAAAAACAATCAGTGGTGTAGTCCCTCTTATGTTTCACAGTTTGGCCCAGTCCGAGATCACTACACACTGTGCAAGTGGTCACATGATGATTGTGTCTATATGGTCTACATTCCAACACTGACAATCATGGACTAGAGCTTTAAATAAAGAAGCTGGCTTTATTTCATTGCAGAGATACAAGTACAGTACTTAACAGAACAGTGGGTTCTAGTAGTGTTAGTATTTTACTCTCCTAGAATAGGGGCAAATGCATGTGCATACACACTATAAATATGTAGGTAATTATATGTGAATATGTATGTCAGAAATTGTTACTTTTTTGTGTACATAATTTTTTTCATCTAGGCACACACATGCTCCTTGGCAAAATAGAGTAAACCTAGAGCCCTGGTACAGTAGTGTGCAGTACAGCCAGGCCAACCACAGGCTACAGGTTTTAGCCTAATGTAGCTTGTAACATTATACATACCTCTGGTGGCAACATGCTCTGGCAGCGCATATGGTTCGCCTACATCTAGCTAGTAACTACCTCAAACTCAGCACAACAACAAAATGTCTAAAGCTAAATGGTAGAAAGTATATCACGCAAAAGGATTCTGACACCAGTGTGAACAGGATATGTTCGAAAACAATTCCATGTAAGGGGAGGAACATGACAAACTTAATGAAGCATCCAGTGACACATGGTATATACTGGAAAGCAGAAGGATGCATCATGTTTGACTGCTTGCATGACCCCATGCCAAGCCCATCAGCCTGTAGTGTGGGCGTCCCTGGCCCCCTGTGGTGGGGAGATGGATGAAGAGTAGATGAGGTTGGAGTTAGAGTAGTTTGCTGTATTAAGCACTGAAACTGTCATTTTGTGGTAAAATATTGTAGTTGGGTTTGATTTTATTTTCATTAAATGATTTTGTTATGTAAATTTGTTAAAAGAGAAAAAATAAATAAAAGTGTCGCAGATACAAGGTAAACACTCCTATGGTCAGGTCATGATGTCTTATCATGGTGACTGTATACAGCAGTTGTGATAGAAGTTACAGAAGTTCTGACGGCCTGTTTTAACGCTCAGTTTCTGAAGAGAGATTATGTGCCTTTCTCTGTTGATTCATACAGCACCTTCACTTGTTTGGATTTCAAAAGACATGGAAATCTCCCTGTTAATGGCTGTCAAGAGTGAACTTTGAAAAAATCTTTGAGCCAACATGAATGAGAAGTCCTTTAAGTCGGCCTAAAAATGGAACGTCAGACATTGGCTCATGTATTTGCTCATAAAATTTGTCTGGCCTACTGTCCAGGAGCCAAAACATTGTGACTGTTATTAGTGAATCAAAAAAAGTAGTAGTTGAGGAAGTGCTGTTCATCTCACTGACCTTGTTTTTAGATTATCAAGTTAGTGAGCTGAAATATCAGGCTGTTCAAGGGAAGCGTGGAATGCAATGTTAACACTTGACTGTGAGATATGACTCTGAGAATAAAATTATCAGGACATAAACAGCAGCAAAGAGGGCTATATTTCTTCAGAAAAAAGATTGTATTTTGGTTCTCACACACTTTCCACTTAAATTATCTTTCACACGTCCAAAAATATTTTTGGGTACTGAACCAAAGATCAGCTACAGGGTCATCTTTACTATGCAGTGGGAAAATACAGAGGTCAGGTGTGAATAATAATGTTTAATAATTTTCTAAGATTAAAATATGCACCAATGTGTAACCAAAAACAATAACATTGTTTCTACCAACAGAAAGTGGTTATATACCTTCAGTAAGAGTAAGCAGTTATTTTGTGACAAAATATGATTTAAAAATTTTTTTTTTGTTTTGTTAATGTGACATACAAGTACTTTGATTTTTGTGGGATCCAATGCTCTGGATTGAAAAAATTCAATTCTGTCTTATATGTATCAATACGGTCTCTCAATATATTTTCTGCAAATTAACCAACTTTATATACATAAGGTTTTATCTATATTGCCCACCGTCATTTGTCAGTCTGTATTGTCACAATTTATAAATAACCAAATTCAGTGGATCAATGCTTAAAATGTCTTGTATCAACATGATCATTAACCCCAAAAACCTTTACTTACCTTACCTACTTGTATGTAAATGTAGAAGCACATTGGCTGCCTTGAGCCATGCTTACTACTGGAAATAAACATGACCATTAAGCTGTTCAGTACACAGGATGTGATGCAACACCCAATGGGTTAAAACACAGCACTAGTGTGCAAGTTGTTCCTGCCCAGGGCTTTTATAAAGAAGGTTTATTCAGTTTTCAAGAACTGAAAATGTTTTCTGGGTTTCAATCAGTGAATTAATCCAGATTGTATCAGCAGTAATTAGCTGTGAATTTATCAGGGACCAGAGTTAATGAGTATGGAGCTGTTTGTAAATCAAAATACTGGTTGACTGTTCACATGACAGTGTGCCGTTTGTGTGTTGCCTGACTGCAAAAGCAGCATCCAGCTGTGGGTATATGTAGTCAATATCTGCTGGCCCGACTAGATTTACTGGCATGGTTGTTTTTGCTAAGTAGTTGTAAAGCTTGGTGTCTTGGGTCAAGTTAGCATATTCAATGGTAAGCTCTCAAAGATACGGGTATGGGCTAGTTTCTGAATTTACACGAGGCTGACTGGTATGTGCCTCAACATTAGAAGGATGCCTTTGTCCATGAACCAAGCCCTCGCCAATTGCATTGTAAATTAAAAATGGTGAAGAACAATATCCCTCCAGTGTTCTTTAATAACTGAAGCAGCTGATCCCATATCCAGCCGTCAAGTAGTTGGTGATGAAAAGCAGATCTCATGTTCTCAAGGTTGTGTAGCTGAAAGAGAGCTCCTGTTGTTTCCCGTGGTCAGAATACATTGGTTCATAATGGCAAGTCTCTAGTACAGTGTTAGGGGTCGAGTCAGTTTCATTTCCATTGAATTACTAGCAAATATCTATCAACTGATTTAATTAGCTCATGTGGTTAACCTATACTATTAGAGGTCGGCACTATTTGGGTTAATATCTTGAAAACTGCTTTAAACTTACAAATTCAGGGGGTTTGTGGTTGTTTGAAGGTCATACTGACTCACTTTATAAAGTCTAGCATTTGATAGCTTTCCTCTCTTTCTACAGCATGCCCTGATCAAAATAGGCAATGGAAATTCCACTGCACCAATTGACAGTAGCCCATGGATTTTTTTCCCTCGTTAATCAATGAGTCATTCAATGTAGTATGCAAGTGGTTTAAGAGACTGGGTGCTACCACATAATGGCTGAACGCGTCCGCTTCGAGTTTAGGTGTATTGGGTGGAATGGAACATCACAAGCAGGTAAATGCAGGAATGTCTCATGGTCCTGGTATATTGGGTCCCTGAAAAGACAGCAGCCACACCAGTGTGCAGTAGTTCCATATTGAGTCAGAAAAGGAAAGGTGACAGGGCAGATTTATTCAGTCCAGAGCAGCCAAGCATGAACACATTGTGCTTAAATATTGATGTGACCCTCAGTGTTGCTCCAGTATAGATGCTCCACTGTGTCTGAAAAGGCTGGGACATATTGCATAGTTGTATCAAGCCCTTGACTTTTTGAGTAAATAAGGTGACGTTAGGATGATCTCATTGTAAATTTAGACCTTAGTTTGAAAGTGGCCTCTCAGCCAAATCACAAGTATAAACATTTATTTTCTGTTGAACGGTGACCACAACTGAAAGTCACTTGGTTTTTAATTATTTCTGTTCATAATTTTTGTTTGGCGCTGATCCTGACCTGGGTCCTTTCATTTTGTGTGTCTCTTGGTATCTTATTTTTACGTGCCTGCGTATCTGACATATTGAAACAAAAAAACTGCAGTCTAGCTTATCTCGCATACATTTTGATATGTTTCTTGATCCAAATGAAGGTCATGGTTTGAAAATGTAATAAAAGTAAATTACTGATATGAATGAAAGTTAAGTGTGTCCCACTCCTGACTGTGATGTGATCAGCTTCAGTAGAATGAAGAAGTCACTCTGCTGGTTTCATCCGAACTGAAGGCACACTGAATTTATTTATGGTAGTACAATGTTACTAAGTGGGTAACATGCATGTATTGAAGAAGACTTGAAACTAACAATTGAGACAAATTTTACTACAGCAAAAACAAATCCAAGTATAAGTTCAATTGAAGAAAAAAAAAAACATTGGAATGAAAACTAAATATTGTGCTGTAGAACAGAACTTAATTTGAAGGCTCACTCCAATTTCACAAGTTCCTGTATGGAAATGGAAATGTTTTCAGGTACACATTGGCAGGTACACACAATAGTCCCTTTCTTGCTTAAAAAAGTGGAATCTTGTGCTACTCAGAGAGACATTCAGTAATGACCCTTAGAATCACATTTCCTGTTGCCTACACTCCTTTCTTTTACCCTGCACTGCCCTACAGATCGACTGTCCACTCCAGTACTGCTAAGCTCAGCACTTCACGGAGCACATGCACCATTTTCACTTAGGGGCTCAGTCATGGTATGAGAAGTGAATGTTGACATCGTTGTCTCAAATACCACCCTCTCTATAGAGTGGCACAACAAACTCATTACTATAAATTGGTACTCTGATACAAAATAGAAAATCCTGTCAATGCCAGCAGAACAGACTTCTATCTGTAGAATATACTAGAGCAAACAGTGAACCTTGGACATTGAAAATGTGACTAGAAATTGTGTTGCCTAGCAAGAGTCTGGCTAAAAGTAGCTTCTTTAAAGGTCTACTCTTATTCTGAGCAGTTTTTATTTAAATAATTTGCCAATTGCAGATGACACCACTTTAAGACAACAATGACTTTGTGTTTTGACAACTATTCATATTTGAGAACCTTGGTTGAATGAAAAAATGTGTAGACAAATGTTCATTTCTCATAGTTGGATGTTGAAAAAAATATTCTTTGTGTATGTAATCCACAACTCTGGTATCATACTGGATATATCGACATTTTTAAAATGATAACAAATATCAAAATCTAAATAACCAACACAGGGTTTGCATTATAGCAGTTAATCTCATTTAATTTAGCCTTGTCTCACAACAGGAAATGAGAGCAGTCTCTTGTTCCTTTCAAGAACCTGCTCAGAAGAATGTCAAGGCTCCCGTTTCTTAATTATTCACCTTGAACTGGGGACACTCTGACAATGGGAAGCTTTGTTTGTGTAGATCAGTTAACACATCACATTTCTACATAGCTGACATTCATGTTGTTGAGAAGGGAACTGTTTGAACAAAGATGCTTGGAGGTCAACTTGATGTGACTGCCGTAGCCTCTTCGGCTCATTGAAACAGCCTGAGCTAAAACTTCCTGTCAGACCATGGTTGGCATCATGGAAAATTGGCAGACATCCTTTTATTTACATGTTCACAAGCTGCACCATGTGTTTGTGTGCAAACATGCCAACCACATGACAGGATGTATACCACATGCCGACAGTAAAGTTGCATTCATTTTACAAATAAAAATCTTCTTGGTGGTCCACTTTTGTAAAAATGTGTATAAAGTATGCGGGATGGAAAGTTTAGTAATATCTTCTTTGTCATGGGACCAAAAATGGCACTGGAATGTTAGAAAACTGTACTATAAAGCACTTTGAGTAGTCATCTATATACATACAGACCATTTAGACCAGTGGTCAACAACCTTTTCAAACCCAAGATCACTTTTTAATTCCAAACTTAACCTGAGATCTACCACCCTGATATCTTCCAAAAAACCCACTTAGGAGGGTCATATCTATAGTGTTTTTTGCAATTTCTGTTAAAGGCTGAATGTACAAACATAACTATACACAAAGAAAGGCAGTTATGCAACTTTATCTATTCAATGCACAATATTAATTTCTAATCATATTTACAGCATCTGTTCAGTGCGCAATATTTAGCTTCTCAGTTCAGCAATATGTCCTGCAGAGGAGCTGCTGCTGCAGCACAATGTTTTTACATATAGGCTTTGCCTTGAAACTCATACAGATAGTGTTGCAACCATTTATGTTTGTGACATAAATTCATCAGATAAACATTTAAAACTCAGGTGAAAGATCATTTTTGAACCTGTTTCTAAAGCACTCCAGCGTTTCACTTTGTGAATACATTCATTTGTTCTAACAGGGCTTTGATTGTTATCGACAGACCAGAAGATACACGGCTTCATACCGTAGAGTCCTGACTTTTAGTTTAGTAGATTATACGATGTTTATTGAAGGAAATGGAGTAGATGAACCAGCAGCTCCGCTGCCAGTAGCAGACACACAGCGCATGTGAACAACAGACTACTGACATAGAGCTGATTTGCGGCCCAACCCCTGCCAGTGAGTCCAGAGAGTTCAGAGATCGACCGGTAGACCGCGATCGACGGGTTGGCAACCACTGATTTAGACCATTTACTGTCCTCTACAACAGGAACTGCAGAAAGAAGACCACTCTGTGTCTGTTCTGGTCAGATCTTTATATACAGTCTATGGATCAGACCTTTGTTTAAAACTCACTGACTTCCATAGGTCAGGTTTATTGTAGCTGACCAGAGGTGTAAGATGCAGGTGTAACTGTGTAGAATTAAGATCTTGTGCTGCTCTGAAAGCCACCCTTGCAGTTATAACCGAGTAAGTCTCAAATTCAGTAGCTGAAGTGTGGTATAAAGTACAACTTCTGCTTTGTTTTGGGCCTATGCCTGCTTCCAGTGCCTAACACAAAGTCCCTTCCACTTCAAACTAAAGCCGCTTTCAGACATGACCTGCGGGAAAAATCCGGAGAATTGAATACAGCGTTTAAACGCAGTCTGCCTTTCACATATGCACAAAGCAGCGTGAGGTTTTCACAGACGCGTTAACAACAGCAACAAATCCCTTGCATTATTCAGGCGAGAGGTGGAGCAGCCGGGTGCAGCAGACAGAGGCAGGAAGTGACGTATTAACTCTGTTGCGGAGATTACGTGATTTTCTTATATAAAACACAGACACAGGTGTCTGCTCTTATCACCACAAACTCTCTTGAAATCATCCACAGTGTCTTCTACGCTTTTTCACCAGGAATTTCTTTTTTTCTTTTTGATTTTTGTGTGTACTGCATATTAGAAGTGTCAACCGCCCCACTCGCTCGCTGGGAATCCAGCAGGGATCCCCCGCTCTGTTCGCACATTGGATTCTCCTGAATTTGTACAGACTTTATACTAAGAGGCCAGACGGAGAAAGTCCGCAGAAACTGCGGAGCCTCTCGCTCGGACAATTGCGTTCACACATGCACCTCCTACGTAGCAAATACGGAGGAACTGCGAAGTTCAATGCATGTCTGAAAGCAGCTCAAAAGTGATCAGCATTTAACTGCTTTCATTCACAGTCCATTCATAGATGCTGTTACCTGGCTCAGCAACAAAGCTCTTCATTGTTTGCAGGTGCCTCACTCGTCACCGCTTTCACACTAGCGCCAGAGTCAAATAGTAATTTGACACAATTCCAAAACAAGAATCTCTGCAGTGTGAGGCCAGGCCATTTCACTTCCATCAACAGGCCTCAGCAGGGAATCCAACTCTGGGGGGGTTTCAGCACAGTAAAAGAATAATGAACTGAATGGTGGGAGGTTTTTCAACAATGGTGAGATGTCTGAGGTAGTGGACATCTGATCGTCCCTCGCAGTTACTGATAGAATCATGCAGGGAGGGTACGGGTCTGTCAGCATGCAATTGGTATCAGCTGGAGTCAAATGGTGTTCACCACTGCCACTAGAAGTTAAGAAAGCTGTAAAGATGCTGCAACTCCCATTACACCCGTAAACAAAATTTACAGCTCCTGACAATGGAGAAGCTGCACCCAGAGAATATTTGGCGTGTGCTTACAATGATTAAATTAATACATTTTTTCTTAATAATTTCCTATCCATTAAGTAACAAGTTAAAGTAATCTTGTTTTATTTAAAACTCTAAAATTTCATTTTTATCAGAAAAAAGTCTTAAATACTGAAATGACAAATTAACAATAATAATCATATATGATAACAATAATAATCATGTCATCCTGTGTCAGACACAAAATGACTTTCAACACATTTCTTTACATGCAGCCATGAAGTAAGTTAACTTCAGCATGTGGCTTTTAATGCAGAAGTGCTCTATCATTACGTAACCCAACACAATCCTCTCTTTAGAAAGTGAGTTAGGGCTAGTGCCTGCAGTGAGGTCTGTTTTTCCGTGATGTGGTGTGTAGCTCATACCTCACTGACACAAACAGGAGCTGTATTTATTTTATGATTAGCTGTGTTGCGTCAGTCCTGATAATATCTGGGTTTTGAATTATTCTTTAATATGTAGTCCGTAGAACATGCCAGTTCTTTCCTGGATATGAAGCTTTGCCCTTCCTAGCTGCCATGGGGTTGCAAAGGATAATTAACTCTTGAATTTGTTCCTAAAACCTTGCTCGACTTTCAGGCTGTGTTTGGCCACTGTTAACTTTTTCGAGTCTTAATTGCAAAAACAGTGCATTTCGTGGCAAGTTATGGTACAGTTTGCACTGCCGTGCTAAACTCTTGATGCTTTGTCATTGTTGTGCAAAGCCAGCCTTTGTGTTGCGTCAGCCATGTAGATAATCTCCACTAACTCATCCTGTATCGCCTGTATTGTTCACTGGGCTGTGTATTCGGTAACTCAGTGACAAATTGTCTTAGTATAAAAAATATGTGATGTAGCTTTTCTTCGAGCCTTCACTGACATCAAATTTTGTGTTTTATTTTTCGTTTCTGTGGTTTCAACATGGTTACCAAGAATATGATGTCGTGTGGTGTAGTGATTTTGAGACCTTTCCTGTGCAACTGCTGGGGTGGGATGATTTAAACATGGACTCTGGTCCCCCACATACACAAAATACTGTAAATTAAAAGCACATCAGAACTTCAGATGTTGCTTCAACCCTGTTCAGGTTTTTGTGTCAGTCTTATGCTTTGTATTTTTCCTGCTACTTTGCCATGTTCTCACTGGCACTAAGGAGTGGGAAATATGTTGTGTAGAATGACTCATATCAGAGTGTTTCACAAACCGCAAAGAGCAAAAGCATTTGGGCCTCTCAGTTTTATCTTCTTTGTTCAAGCTCCACCCACTCTATTTGTGTGACAAATTAACTCAATGGATCACATCTGTCCAAGTCCAAATTTTAGCTGACAGGTTAATGTGGCTTTCAGAATGTCTACTGATCATGAAGATGATGCTGAAAAGCCAATGCTTTCACATTAATTTAACGAAATTGTTATAGAAAAAAATTGCTAAAAGCAGACCCCAAAGGTTAGATTAAATAATTATTTAAATCATCTATAGAAGACAACAATAAAATATACCAGAACAGTTGTTCTTCATTCTCAAAATATTAGGCACAGTGTTTCCTTCTGAGATGATAAGAATAGACAGGCAGGAACTAGAATCTATCTGACGTGTTCCATAAATCACCCAAACAGATGCTCCCTAGTAGACAGTGTCCCTAACGCCACACAAGGGCAGCATTGGTGTCATTATTGCATAATGGTGTTAGCAGAGCCCAACTATTTCAATAATTTGTGTCAAGAGCAGATGTATTTATTTTTGAATTGTTACGCCATCAAAATTTGCTGGAGCAGTTTGCTGTTCAAAGGTCTCAAAATGCTAATGTCATTTTAATACATTTCCTAAAACCATCTATTTTGAAAATCTAAAAACAAGAAGACTAGGAATATTTCCAAATATTTGATTCCAGATACTTGGTGATATTCTGCTCAGTATACTTTTGGTATACTGAGCAGAATATCACCAAGTATAGAATTTTGATATACAGCCCTAATTTCAATATGTACAACTAAAAGGGTGCTTGGACAGCGCATACAACTACCAAGGCTAAGAGTCTATCTTGCTAGTAAAGCAAGTGAAAAACATTCCTGGGTCTGCCCTTTAATTAAATCCCAAGTCCTCAAGATCCTAACATTATGATATGAATAAGATGAAAAGATTGATAAAACCATTGAGGAAAAGGGCTCCCTCCAGTATAAACACACAGCACTTTGATCATAACATGACCCTGACCTGAAGAGGGATTTTTGCTCTCAACAGCCTGTCTAACTGTCACAGCCAGATTGCAGCAGTTTTGCTGTGTCACTGAAGGGACACAGGCAGGGGGTTGATGCTGACAGGTGGCCCAGGTGAAGTGATGCAGAGTGATGCTCATGCCCCCCCCCCCCAGAGCTCAGCTCTACGCGTGCCAGGGGCTCAACACTCTTAGGTAATTTAAAACGCTTATTTATTGTAACAGAACCTCTCTGTTGAGAGATTTCCATTCACATTAGTTTCATGTTTCCTTTATCTTAGACCTTGCTTTAAGGTCCGAGGGAAACCATGGAAACCGTATTTTAGATACTTCTCAAATGAAGCATAGCGAGTCATATCATAATCAGCACTCTGATCCTGAGTTTGCCTTTCACATATGAAGAGCACATCAGAAGATTTCCTGCTCAGTAACATTAACAACAACAACACAAGCATTTCCGGAGCATTCAGGGCAATATCGCAACATGAAGGAGGCAGGACATAAGCCTCTGACTCTGACATTCTCACATACATCCACTTCCCGATAATTTCTGGAGATTATTCAGAGTTCAGTGCATGTCTAAAAGCAGCCTAAGGTTCAGTGGTTCAAATTAAACTACTGTAAAATATCCAATACCCATCCTCATAAGCACCAGTGAAAAGTGATAACTTCTCTCTCTTTGGATGTGGACATTACCGTCCTCATCAGTGGACATAGATCCTGAGGGCATGCGCACTTCACTGCTAATCGATTCACATGGCCTGCAAAGCAGACTACAATTATATCATTGCACTTCCTTTCCACTGCTATAAAATGACACAGTGTAAGAGGATCCATAGGTCCCATCCCAAGGTCGTTCATAACCAGAGGAAACTGTCTGAATATGGATTGTTAAATACACATTTTTTCATGGGCATGCATGTTGTACATTTGAACAGGACATCCAGAGAATATCGGTCTAATTCTTTATCAATTCATTATAATTCCTTTATCCCTTTTACAATTTTCTGTCTGTTAAAAAGAAAACATACTAAAGTTTTTAGCATCAGTGAAATGTTTTATTTGATAGACATTCATTTTTATTAGGTTTTCTTAGTCAAAGAAACAAGTCTGCTGAGCCTGCCTGTTTGGTGCTAATGTTGTTATAACATTGATTATATACCCTCAGTATTGGACTTGCTGCTCAGCTGGGATGCAGTGGCACTCGGGTGGAGAGTGTCAAATACATGGCCTTCCTGGAATTTAAACCCATGTTGTGAAGAAAGTTTTAACACACTGCTAGTTTTTACACTCTTACTTGAAATGACAATGTTACGGACATTGTGGTGGTCAGCGGCATGTCGCCTGCTGTTTATACACAGTTTATCCAAGGGTATTTTCTATCGCTGCAATTTGCAGATCTCCCGCTAAACACAGAGTATCACTAGATGCCACAATTTACTTTTGTTCCCGCAGTTGTCACATGCTGGCTATTGGTTGATGCTAGTCCCCACTTAATTACTGCAGTGCACACAACTGAGACAGGGGTGTGGCAACAATTTGGTTGATGTTTTACCCAGGTAGTCCACCAAAGTAGTGCCAGTTTAGAAAAGCTGCCATGCTTTGGACCTTGCTTCCTCTCCATCTTTTGTGCCTCTTACATGTTGCAATTGAGGTTCCAGCAGCCTAGGCCCACGAGTACGACTGGACTCACAGGTATGCATTTCATTAACCATTGGCAGTTGGTTAGCCTGATGCTTGGTGCTGGCATGATTGTCTGAACGACAACAATTTCAGTTTTATGCTTTGGTGCTAGCATGCCATGCTACCGATCGTTGCAATGCTAACGAGAAGTACATTGGAAATAATATCCACAACCAAATAAACACACACCTGGTTAGCCATCTCCATCTGCCTCCCCTTTCACATTAACACAATGTAATTGGTTAGCTGATGCCTTGTTTGCTAGATGAAAAGTTAAAAAAGTTAAACAAAATATACTCAACGAATTTCCATGAATTTTATACAGGGCACAATCCAAGAAAGAACCCATCAAATGTTGTAGCAAATCTGCATAAATGCTGGATCCAGGATTTATCTCTTATTAATTACGTTTAAACTTTCTGAAACATGGTAAAATGGGGTTAGCCGTGGCAGAGGTACGCAATCTCCGAGTGCCCTTCCAGTGTTCAGTTATGGGGAAGTGTAAGTATATAGTAATATATCTGGGATAAGCCTTTACATCTGTCATATTTAATAAAGGTCTTAACTGTAAGGAGTTGCCATTCATCCCGGCGTGATCAAATCCCATGGCTGGTTCAAGACGTCGTCACATAGAAACAGATCCACGTGGAGTGCTGTTTTCAACTTCAGTTAAAGTGGTGACTTGAAACTCTATGCAAGTTTTTGTTGGGTGTTGATAGGCCAAGTAAAAAAGCAGATTAGATTATATAAATTTGATGTAAAACTCATATTTGGACATATCATGTGTTAGCTCAGTATCTTTGACAATTTTTTGTCATGTTTTTTTTGTCATATTGAAAAATGCTGGAATCCGCTGATTCTGCAAGGTCTACAGGCTGAAAGGGGCGGGGGGGATACGAACAGGACAGTTGGGAGAAAAGTGGACAGACATTGTGATATTATGCACTGTCAAACAAGTGGACAAGAAATGAACCCCACAGCATAGAAATGCAAAGCATTTGATTTAGTCTCAGTTTGACCTTTTATGTGTTCCATATAAGGTCGGAGGTTTGATCCCCATCTCCCCCATTCTGTGCGCCGAAGGGTCCTTGGGCAAGATACTGAACCCCAAATTGCTTCTGACAGCTGTGCTGGCATTGTGTGATTGATGTATGATAGAAAAGTGCTGCACTTAGATGCACTGTATGAATGTGTGTGGGGTTGGATGTCAAATCTGTACTGTAAAGTGCTTTGAGTGGTCATCAAGATTAGAAAAGCGCTATATAAACACAAACCATTTACCATTATACATTTGCACTATTTGGTAACTCCCCACTGGGAATACAAAGCCAGCATGTTGTTATTTGTGTAATTGAGCACATAAACCGTTCTGAAGAGTTGCATAGCTCAAACATAAACATTTCTGCTTAAGCTTTGAAGCTTCATTTTTGTCCTTTTATTGAAAGTCACTGTGCCTGCCCACTAAGTAAGTACCTTTCTAAGCCCCATGAGACAAATTTAGATTCGTGAATATAGGCCTTACAAATAAAATTTGATGCTAAGAACAGCAACATTTTCAGTATGTTTTTTTTCCCACCTCACCTTACCTATATTGGAGCTTACAATAAGAATTCCAGCCTCTAGGTCTACTGTGTAAAGGATGTTCTGGAACCACGCAGGATCATTTTTATGTACATTCCTCCCAGTTAGCGGAAGGAGGAAACTCTGTAATAGCATCAGGCATCCTGTATTCATCCCAAGGTCAAAAGTGCTATAAATGCAGTAAGGCCACCAACATCACACCATTGTCTCTGAATAGGAGGAAGGCTTTGTGTTTTTTTTAACTTGGGGTAGTAAAACAGGGGGCAGACATCCTCTCAGTGTTTCTGTCTGTTTTAGTGTTTAGCTAGTGTTGGCAAGAAATGTGACTCCTATCACACATACATTCCATGATCATTTTGAAAATCTCACCACATGTATAATCACTAAAAACTGCCTTTACCAAGGAGTCTTACAAACACTACAGATTTGTTCTGTTGCAAAGTCAGATTTTAACCTTGAAGATACTCCAATGTGTTCCTGTATGGGTTCATTTGTATGTCCTGGCTCCAAGGTTACCATGAGTACTCTTGGATAAAATCCAGGTTTCAAATTTTTAGTTCAGTGGGCTATGGGTGACAGCATCACCCTCTACTCACTGTCTATGTTTGTGTTCCACATTTAAATGTGATTTTATTTTTCTTCTTTTTAGGAGCCATTTGAAGATGGGTTTGCCAATGGTGATGAGCTGACCCCGGCTGAGGAAGCTGCCGCAAAAGAAGCAGCCGAGTCTAAAGGAGTGGTCAAATTTGGCTGGATTAAGGGAGTGCTGGTAAGCCACTATTGAAATGTAGAGATTTTTGTAAACTCAGCTATCTTTTGTGGTCATCAAATCTTCTCTTGTCTCTACCATTGGAAAACTATGATAACAGATCATATTAATGGCACTTAAAGAATCACAAATACTGCAACTCTTACTATGTCTACTTTTGTTGAATCTTCGTCTGTGTCGCTTTATTTGTATTCTTTTTGGTTTTATTTTAATCAGTTTTGTGTCCGTTGCATGTTAGAAACATGATCAGCGAGCCCACTCGCTGGATAATCCTCCTGCTGTGTTCTCACATGGGCTCACTTGGACATTATCCAAAGTTTTTACTAGGGGGCTGGCAGGAAAAATTATTGGTGTCTCTGACATTTGCGTTCTCACATACAGGTCATCCGAATAATTTCAGGAGATTATCTGGAGTTTCAGTGCATGTCTGAAAGCAGCTTAATAAACAATCTAGATGATTAGAATGAAAAAAATCCCCACAATAACGATGATAAACTTATAAGTAATTTTTAATGTGGACATTAAAGTATCTGTTCTGCATCTGAATTGAACTCGAATCTGCACAATCACTATATGACTACAGCAGCAGGGTTAGGTAACTGACACATAGGGCCAAAGCAAGGGGAAAAAAGATGGTTATCACACTGTAAGATGATCCTATTATGAAAATATCTTGATAAAAGCCATTCGAGACCAGAGACCATGAGAAGCGGTGCAAGGTTTATATTAGTGAGGAAGTAAGGACTAGTCATGTCAAAATAAAAGCAGTATTATGATATCCAGACATGTGTTGATATAAAAAATACCTTCTCTGCTGACTGCACTTTAATCCACATGTTTGTCATTGCAAGTGATTTCTTTCTTCGTGGTTTAAGCACCAACCAACCACTAACTGAGCCACGAGTAATTCACGCTCACAGTACTAAATCCTTACCAGAGTGTCATCTGCCCAACATACAGTTCAAATAATATTGTGTAGTAGCACACATATCACCTGCAACGCAATAATGTAACGTTAATACGGCATGAACAAAAGCCAGAACATTGTGACCAAACACAAAGATCTGTCGAATTTGTCGGCAACTATACTCAAATGTCTGTTTTTATTTTATCTGTCTTCTGACAACACACCAGCAACTCAGCCCTGGTCTGTGACTAACTGTGAATGAAAAGAGCTACAAACTGAAGCATACTGTGTGCAGCTAATGTTACCTCACAGGACTTCTAGGTGGTAAATGTCACGTCTTTTGGTCAGCTTCCTCTCACTGGCAGAATGCTTCTCACTTCTCACTTTTCGTAGCTTAATTTTTTTTACACAAATAAACACTTCTCTCAATCGCCCCCATAAAATCCCAGTTGTGCGGTTTTATTGAACATGTCCCCTCTCATGCATACACAGTAACAGTCCCTCCTCCCTGTAGGTCCGCTGCATGTTGAACATTTGGGGTGTGATGCTCTTCATCCGCATGTCATGGATCGTTGGTCAGGCTGGAATTGGTAAGTAGAGATCATTTTTGAAGAGCTGAGCATTGAAATCACTTAAATTCAAACAAGTTGCCTGTTAAAAATAATTTTCTGCTCAATTTACAATAACCTTCCTTCAAAAGCAAATGTTCAGTTAGTTTTTTGGACATGTAACGTTGTGTGCAATAAGCCTGTGGTTAATGGTGTAACAACATTATTGCACAAGAAAAAGTAGAGTATAAGACTGCTTCCTGCATTGCAATGCCACACTGAGGTATAAGTACTGTAGAGTAGACAACATTCTTGAGTTCTTACATTGGAACTGATCTTTAAAAACATCACTTTTTTGGGGCGGCTGTGGCTGAGGGGTAGAGCGGCCGTCCTCCAACCAGAAAACGATGGTTCGATCCATTTGCATGCCAAGGTGTCCTTGGGCAAGATACTGAACCCCAAATGGCCCCTCATAGAAAAAAGGGCTGCCCATAGATGCACTGTATGACTTTGAGTGGTAATAAAGACTAGAAAAATGCAATTTAAATACAGACCATTTACTTGTGAATTTATAGTTTATAGAAATAACCACTTTATGACAAAGCATGTATATTAATACATTCTATGGTAACATCAAACAAAAAAATGTTTCATGCAATTCTAAGAAAAAAACTGATTTTCTTAGATTTGAGATCATGAAAAAATAAGAAACCTAATTTCGCTTTTATGCGCAAGAGATTCCGAGTGACGGGTACACTGATTAAAGTGTGAAAGACAAGTTCATACATGACAGAGAACTGCACTGAATGCCACTTGGGGGTTCGCACACAACTGCAGCCGAAACTATACACCTGGTGTGTTTTGGCCTTTACTAACAGATCTTGAGATGATTGTAAATGACATTTTAGAATTAAAAGTTATTGCTAGTAGTTCAATATCAACTGAGGACGACCTAATGAGCAGTGTTTCCCATCAATTACACACGCTGTGGTGGCCAGGCGTAGTCCTTCCATTGGTCCCACCACTGTTTCATAATAAACCACACGATTTTTTTATACACTCATAAAGACATAATTGTCTCTCACTGCACTGTCACTTGTTTTTTGGGAACAAGGGAAATTAGGAAAGAGCAGCACTGCAAACAAGACATAAACTAGAAAGGCAGTACACTCCTCTGCCCAGGCCCAACAGTCTCCTTTAATTTAATCAAGCTGCACCAAAGTGCCCACAATCACACATATATACACATAATCCTCTGATCTGTTTTTTCCCCCCATTAAAATTCATGTATTATTCCCGGAGAAATCTGAAAAGTCTGCCAAAATTTGGCCAAGTCACCCCACCAAGTTTCATGGGAATTCGTACAGTAGTTTGTGCATAATCTTTTCGACAAACTAACTAACTAAATAACAAGCAAACAAACGGACATAACTTTCATGTCAGAGGGGAAAAAAGCATTCATGAGGGTTCTGCTGTTTTTAGATTTTCCAGCCAGTGTTAAACATTGATGTGACAAAGACTGGACATAATTCAATTACATTTTATGTGTATAGCGCCAAATCACAACATACAAGCAGTTGTGAGCAGCACTTTGGCGACTGTGGAGAGAAAAAACTCCCCTTTAACTGGAAGAAACCTCTAGTAGAACCAGACTCAGTGTGGAAGGCCATCTGCCTCGACCGGTTGGGGTGAGCAGGGAGAAATGGGGAGGAGAGGAGAGAAGGGTGGAAAAGAGGGAAGAGACAGAGAGAAGGCTAAGAGGGCTCAGTGGATGATGGGAGTTTCCCCAGCAGTCTAGATATATAGCAGCATAATTTAGGGATGGCTCAGGACTCACCTGAGCGGCTCTAACTATAGGCTTTATCAAAAAGGTTTAAGTTTAACCTTAAATGTAGAGATGGTGTCTGCCTCCAGAACCCAGAGTGGGAGCTGGTTCCACAGGAGAGGAGCCTGGTAGCTGAAGGCTCTACCTCCCATCCTACTCTTACAGATTCTAGGAACCACAGGAGAGGAGCCTGGTAGCTGAAGGCTCTACCTCCCATCCTACTCTTACAGATTCTAGGAACCACAGGAGAGGAGCCTGTGTTTTGGGAGCGAAGTGATCTATTTGGATAATGTGGTGTTATGAGCTCTTTGATATTGAAGGCTTGATTGTTAAGGGCTTTATATGTGAGGAGCAGGATCTTGAATTCTATTCTGAACTGAGCCAATGCAGAGAGGCTAAGACAGGAGTAATATGATCTCTTCCTCTAGTTCCTGTCAGCACTCGTGCTGCAGCACTTTGCTTTTCACAGACTTACTGTGACATCGTGATAGTAAAGACTTACATTATCCAGTCTAGAGGTAACAAATAACACATACGTCCTAAGTGATGACGTCAAATATTACTGTAATGCTACCAACAAGTGTGGCACACAGCCTGTATTTACTGACATTCTCACTTCACACACCACACCCCCCAAATTTTTTTGATAATTCTCCACTTTGAAGTGAAATATCACCACACAGTGACACATGTGTCAGACTTCATAGCTGGTCTACAGGCGCGGAGCTGCTACTTTTCACAGAACTCTCAGAGTGATTGGACGGCCTGCTAGAAAACTGTTAACAGTGCTGCACATTTTTTTTCATTTCAAGAGCTTTGTAAAGTTCTTTCTGTGTTTTCTTTTGCAGGGCTCGCCTGTTTGATTGTTGCCATGGCTACTGCAGTGACGACCATCACTGGTCTCTCCACTTCTGCCATTGCCACAAATGGATTCGTACGAGGAGGTATGCATAACGTTCTTCTATATTGTATTTGTTTTGTTTTCTATATAGACATGGTATTCTTTCTTGCTTTGAGACAGAACAAATGTAACGTAAAATATATTTTTTTAATTAGTGGTTTATGAGAGTCCACATCACAACTACAGTTAAGAGGTATACATACACTCACCGTGGCCATGTATTGCTTTTAAAGCTTTATTTGAATTGTCAGAATGAGTGTACACTAAGCATTGATACAGCATACATAACCTCTTATTAGTCAGATAGAACTGAAGTTTCCTCCGCAGGAGTGTGGGGATTGATGAAGGTTCTAACACGAAAATGAATAATACAAAAGGGATACAAATATCACTGGATGAAGCAGTGCCATACACGTAGAAGACACTGATGAAGATGCCAAGAGAGTTGGTGCTGATAAGAGCCGACGCCTATATTGATGTGCTGTAAACAAAAACACATGATCTCTGCAGCAGAATGAATACATTGCATCCTGCCTCTGCCTGCTGCACCACCACTTACCTGAGTCTTCTGGAGGATTTGTTGCTGTTGTGAACGTGTCTAAGCAGAGAACCTCCGCTGCATTGTTCATAAATGAAAGGAAAAATAAATAAAATCTGGACCCAATTCTCCAGAGTCACTCTGGAGGTCACGTCTGAAAATGGCCAGGGCTAAGGGCAGTTGCCAATATTTCACAACTCCTGAAGTACAGTTGTGTGTGTGTGTGTGTGTGTGTGTGTGTGTGTGTGTGTGTGTGTGTGTGTGTGTGTGTGTGTGTGTGTGTGTGTGTGTGTGTGTGTGTGTGTGTGTGTGTGTGTGTGTGTGTGTGTGTGTGTGTGTGTGTGTGTGTGTGGGGTAATTGCTTACACCATATAGCCGATCTAAGCAATGTGTAAGGTGGTTTGGCAGAGAATGGAAACAAGACACATAACACTGAAGCTGTCTGTAGACTGTATTAAAGACTGAAAGGGATAAGCTGGATTTTTCTGTGACATTCGGTGGTATAGGTTTCTCACATTGGTGTCCCAGATTTCTAGCCACTGGGTGACTAGTAAGACCATAGTGTGGTCCATTAGGACATGGGGCCATCAAACTAAAACGTTTAAACTCACAACACAGTGGGACACAACTGAACAGTTTACAACACAGTGCAACTTTTTCTGTTCAGATGAATTCTCCAGCCAGGCCTCGGGCAAATCTAACCTGCTTTGTTGCAGGCAAGCGTGTGTACAGACGAGACGCCAATAACTGGATATTAGTTAGAAGTAGCATGCCCAGCAAGACCTGCTGTTTCAAACGTATTGATATTTGATCCTGGAATCAAAATAAACCAGGATCAAGGGCTGCCCTGGGGACCTCTCCCAGCTGTTGAATTTGTGAGGCCACGACAACACGTCACACGAGAGTAGAGTGCTTAATTGATCATTGTGCTAACGGTGCTCATGGAAACCTCAGATGGAACTGTTTGACATAAACAACAGATTAAAGCGGGCCTTTTAGCAGATGAATCAGGCTTTACCCCTGGCTTCATACTATCTAAAGTGTTTTAAAGGGAAAGCTTCGGAAACACTGAAAATAACTCACTGGGCCTTGAACCCACCTCTGCCGACAGTTTGTATATTTACAGGTCATGTGGGAGAGGCTGTCGATAGTTATTCCTTAGTACAATACTTTTATTTGCAAATAATTGCAATATCATCCCACTGCATACATAAACATGTTAAGTTAAAATACTAAATCCATGCTATCAAGTTATTCCAAATTTATTTAACAGTTAACTTGAACTAACGTCTTGTTCATTTGCTTTTATTTCCAGGTGGAGCATATTACCTGATTTCAAGGAGTCTGGGTCCAGAGTTTGGAGGCTCTATTGGTCTGATATTTGCCTTCGCTAATGCAGTGGCTGTGGCCATGTATGTGGTCGGCTTTGCTGAAACTGTTGTTGAACTTCTTGCCGTAAGTTTCTTAACACCATGTGGTACTTTTAGAACCCATTTAGGCCTAGTATTAACATATATTCTTAGTGATCCAATCACAAGTGGGCAGCACTAGGTTCAGGTGTGAATGCACCCAAATGCTTCCTCAATGTGCCTTGTAAATGCAAATGTGTCTTGGGCCACATATGAAGGACCGCCTTCTTAGCTGACATCCTCTGTCTCGCTACAATTTCACACTGAATCTTAAGTATTTTTACACCTACACTGACTCTGATTTGTTTGTGGCAACCACCACAATATCAGCATCTTCAAAAGGTAGTCTTTTAAGTAAAAAGTTCCCTCTTTTTGCTACTACCATTCCACATTAGCTCCGCTCAGAAACACTGTTCAGAGAACCAGAGAGATTCACTCAAGCAAGTCCAGTTGCCTTTGTGTAGCTTTAAATGTGTCTTTTGTAATATCAAGTAACTATAATAATACCTATCAAAGAATAGGAGGTTCTTTGTCGTTCCATTTAATAACTCCTTGTATTGTCTCTCAGGGTGCAGATGCCCTCATGATGGATGAAATAAATGATATCCGAATCATCGGCACCATTACAGTAATTCTTCTCCTGGGCATCTCTGTTGCAGGAATGGAATGGGAGGCCAAGGTATAAACAGGATATGATTTCTAATACTATAAAAGCTAACGTAAATTGGATAGTGCTATGACTCATCATGAAAAATCACTTCAAGAAGATCTTATCAGACACAGTGATTCATTCATACATTTGTCAGTGGTGACTAATTTGTTGTTTAATTTGCTTCTCTGTAGGCCCAGATCTTCTTGCTTTTTGTCCTCATTACAGCCATCATCAACTACTTCATTGGAAGCTTCATACCAGTCAAAGCAAAGGAATCTGTTGGCTTCTTTGGCTATGACAGTATGACACACCCTGATTTTTTACTTCTTATGAGGCAGAGTTAACATCTGTACAATCTAATATCCCTGACAGTGGATGTTAGCTAATGCAGTAGCTTCACTAAAGGCTTTGTCGGTGTTTCAGTAATTAAAACTCTATTTTCCTGTCAGGTGCAATCATGTGGGAGAATATGGGTCCCAACTTCCGAGAAGAAACCTTCTTCTCCGTCTTTTCAATCTTCTTCCCGGCAGCCACTGGTATTTTGGCTGGAGCAAACATTTCAGGAGACCTTGCTGTAAGTCATCGGTAGTTAACAAACCCCCTGGAAATAGACGATGATCCATCCCAAAAGTTCATCCTGATATAATGCATTTGACCAAAACTTGATGATAAATGATTAGAATTGATCTGAAATCCCTTTTATGATGAGGATTGGAAGATTCTTGCTGTTATCTATTGCTTGCCATCTTAAGTCTGAGTTGTGGTTGTTTGTTACAGGACCCACAACTAGCCATTCCTAGAGGAACCCTTCTGGCCATATTAATCACAGGAATAGTCTACCTGGGTGTTGCTGTTTCAACAGGTGCAGTATTCTATCTCTGTAGCTTTGGGAATCTTCACTTTTAAGGTTTATCTCATTTCTTTGCAGAGTTTTAATATGTGCCTTATACTTTCCTAACAATAGGCTCCTGTATTGTGAGGGAGGCCACTGGAAATGTGAATGACACTCTCAGTTCCCAGTTTATGTTGAACTGCACTGATGCCGCCTGCAAATTCGGCTATGACTTCTCCTCCTGTAGGACTGAAAACGTTAACTGCCGCCATGGACTCCTGAATGACTTCCAGGTATGACCCAACCCCGCCATGACCACTGTGCCGCTGAGGAGAGTTGAAAAAAGTGTTATTGGGGAGGGCAAACTTCCAAGAGCTGGCGGTGTTCATTAGGTTTCAACGATTCAAAATGCATTTAATCTTCTATTCAGGTGATGAGCATGGTTTCTGGTTTTGGACCCATCATCAGTGCCGGTATCTTCTCTGCCACTCTGTCCTCAGCTCTGGCTTCTTTAGTCAGTGCACCTAAAGTTTTTCAGGTAACAACCCACTTAAAATACATCAATGATAGACAATGTTGTTCATGTTCAGTTTTTTTTTTTTAAATGAACAATTAAAACATGGTGTGATTTATCCACAGGCTTTGTGTAAGGACAATATCTACCCCGGCCTGACCATGTTTGCTAAAGGCTACGGCAAGAATAATGAGCCTCTCCGAGGCTACATCCTGACCTTCTTTATAGCACTGGCCTTCATCCTCATTGGTATGGCTGCACACACTGCTCATTTATACTCTGACAATTAGGTGTTATTTTTGTATGAGAACACAGTAAACACTACTTTCTATAGACTAAAAACTAACAACATAGAGGCTGTGGTGTCGGTCCAAAATGTAAAATGTTTTGAATTATAAATAACATTACAATTTAATTTAACAGGTTTGTAATTGTCAGAATTTTTGTATAACTTTCATTACTTAAATCATGAAAACGTATGTCTGTGAATACGTGACGCCTTATTTATATGGTCAAGAAAAGGTTTTAGTAACAAGTTAAAATATGTATTATCAGAATAAAAAATGACATCTATTGGGATATAAGATTTTGGTCAGAACGCAAAGCCATCCATTGATATCAAGTGCATATTGACCTTCATCTCTGATACTTTTCCATGGATCAAAGTTTTCATCAAGGAGAAACTTTGACTATTTCTACTAAATTAAACATTTAGAAGTATTGTAACCTAACAGGATTTTGGCTTTTACTGACAGGATTAGAGAATATGGAATTACAGGTGAGCTTTGACCAATTGTGAGTTGACTGCTTGTTATTTTCATGTTGCAGCTCAGTTGAACATAATTGCCCCCATCATCTCCAACTTCTTCTTGGCGTCGTATGCCTTGATCAACTTCTCTGTGTTCCATGCGTCACTGGCTAACTCACCAGGTAAGATCAAGCCCCACAAACAAGATAAATTAAGTAAAAGGTGCTAGATCCAGAAGTAAGACAATGAGCAGCGTCTCAAAGTAGACGTTATTTGTCAATTTCACAAACAGTAGATCATCAGCCACAGCAGCAGAGTCGTGGGGCTTATGCTGTGTAACAGTGAATATGATGGGAACTGACAGGGTTACTTGAGGGAATTACTTGAAGCACTTGAGCTGCAGATCGCATCAAAGAGCTTAGAGACAGTTTTTGACAGCCCATGAGACAGGTCATGTTCAGGAAAAGCCAACAGAACATCTGATGTAAAATGTATATTTTCTCAGCTTAATACACTAGCAGTCAGGTGATCATTTACATGATTTTGAATTGTTTTAATAAGCGTATAGCAGAGGGAAATTCAGGTTCTAAAAGGGAAATCAATGGATACTGTAGACACACACAATGAAAGCATAGTTTACATTTTCAGGTAGCTGATAAAATAACTGATCTGTCACTTACAAAAATAGACTATAGCTATTAATAACTTATTAAGTTGATTTTTTTCAATATGATCATGCATCCCCATCTCTTGTAGTATTTGGATAAAGAAGCTTGTAAGAAATAAACAAACCAGTGCTGTTACAGTATGTCAATGTTCCGGATGCTTTTAGCTACAGATCGTCAACATTCATTTGACTGCAACTCAAAACTGTTTCAGGCTTTTTGTTATATTTAGTTACAAATATTAAAAACTAAGATTGATAAGAGACTATTATTCAGGTTCAAACAATGCAGTTTAAAAAAAAAATGCTAATGAACCCTAACCTTAATTAAAACAGTTGCCTTATCCAAAATGATGTGGACAGTGTGTTTGGAAGGCGATAAGAATCCATTTTCCTCCATTGCATTGACATAAAAGTAGAAATCTCACACAGATATAAGAAAACATAGATACTTTCAACTAAACTGTCTGGTGAGTTTTGTATTTTGGATTAAGTGACACTTAAGGCTGTAAAATGATTAGCTGAATTAAATGCATGTAGTATTTTTATTAAGCTCTGTGCTTTTCTTCCCCTCAATACCAAAGCTCTAGCAGAACATCAGGTACATATTCTTTATGTGCTTCTAATTCTTCCAAGCAGGTCATTTTATAACATGGACTTAAATGGTACATTACTCAATTAAAGGCCAGCTGTAACACACACATTTACTTTTTTTCCTGCCTTTGCAACCATAAACTATAAACCCATTTGGTATTCTGGCCTCTTCAGGACCTTTTTTAAATCTTTGCATGGTACTGAGAAAAAAAGCACCGTCAATGTACCCTTTATGTCCTGTGGATTGTTTTAGACCCTGTCATTATGTAACCACACACAGTCCCACTGTATCCCATCACTAAAATTCAATTAGTCTAGTATCTGTGGAACCAAGTAAAAACGTGTGGTCCCTAATAGCTGACATAATCTACTGGTCTACAGTCTTACAGGCTGCTAACTCTCATTCTTTAACCCATAACTTAATTCATTCTCTTTAACAGCAGTGTTTATTATGTTAAGACCATGTTAAAAATATTGGAAACGTTTTCCTTTCATAGAGGATTACCTTGGTCGCTTCTGACTTAATGTGGTCAGTTACAGCATCTTTGGAGAAACGAACTTCTACCTTAACATGAAGTGCATTTCCTCAGTTTACCATAATAATAAATTTTTTTTTTAACATTTTAATACCCATACAGAGTTTTACTGGCTCTCCAAGGTTGTTTTATGTTTATGAATGTCCTTTGCTCTTGTTCTGTTCTTACTTGTATTTATTGCTGCAGGTTGGCGTCCCAGCTTCAAATACTACAACATGTGGGTTTCTCTTGCTGGTGCCGTACTCTGCTGTGTGGTGATGTTTGTCATCAACTGGTGGGCTGCCCTCCTCACTAACGTCATTGTTCTGGGTCTCTATATTTATGTCAGCTACAAGAAGCCAGGTGAGTAATAACTTCAAAAACTATAGCAAAAGTAAGATACTGTAGATAAATCACAATGTCAGCTGAAGGCATCATAAAAGTCTTTTTCACCATTGTAACCCAACAGTCACTGCACCCTGTGCTGTTTGTCAAGATTTAGCTCACATACCCAATTGCTTATGAAATGACATTGTCTTTTTAAATTCTTTATATTGCTACATGTGATACTGATCTTGTAGGAAACATGTCACACATGTAGAACACTACAAGTTAAACTATTCACGTTGAGTGTTCTGGAGAGTGTCTGCTCCCAGTTTTTACCCTAAACTCAACAACACACATCCTGGACCGATCTCTGTCGTGGCTTTTCCAAAAATGTTCACCAAAAACCAAAATGAGAAGTTTTTAACAGATAAAGACATTTTTGTGTAAGTTGTATGTAGCTGTTTTGATACATTTGATCACTTATCAAACAGCTACATGATACACCCCCCCCCACACCCCCACCCCTAAAAAAAAATCTTCTACACATCTTTGCATTTCTTCAAACAAAAAGCTGACCCTGGGCACCTGTGTGCACGCTCAGTTTGACATGCAGCTACGCACACATAGGAGGCCTTCTCACTGCCTGTAACACAACATGAGTCAGGCAGCCTTTGGCCCAGCAGGATGACCTGTAAACACAATTCCTAATTGCACTGTGTGTTACTGCCTGCATGCCTCTTCCTCTCCAGATGTGAACTGGGGCTCATCAACCCAGGCTCTGACCTACCACCAGGCTCTGACCCACACTCTGCACCTCAGTGGAGTGGAGGACCACATCAAGAACTTCAGGTATGCCCCTAATTACTGCCATTAACACTGAACTAGGCAGCATTCTACGAGAAATTGAAAGTGTAGATTGCTACTTAAATCAAATGATCAAACCAAACTTTTAAAGCAACCAATTGTGCTTCACTCTTACGTAGAGACCACTCTTCATGTGTAATATCCAAACTTTAAATGCAAATTTGTTGTTTTTGTATAACAAAATGTATTAGTGATGGTGTGCCTTTGGACTGTTCCCATGGCAGCAAACCAAGCAGGAGATTAAAAGGCATTTGATGGTGTCCTCAGAAAGACTTGCCCGTTCCCCTGAGCTCCTTTTCAACTCTCACCGCCTCCATTAAATCCCATGGAGCTTAGCATATTTGCTTTGATGTTCGCTACTCTGCTCCTGCTTTTTTTTGTCCTGTGCTAAGAAAACTAGGGGCCACTGTGAGGGTCAGAAGAAAAAGTAGCCGCAAATTTAAAGAGTAACAATTCTGTAAATGTCATTGCAAAAGATAAAATTATGACATTGTTTATATATATATATATATATATATACACACACGTGTGGAAACCTGACATTAATGCAGATGCACTGATGACTTCTCTTGTACATGTCTGTTTGTAGACCCCAATGTTTGGTGATGACTGGTTACCCTACCTCTCGACCAGCTCTTCTGGACCTGGTTCACAGTTTCACCAAGAATGTAGGCCTAATGATCTGTGGTCATATTCGCACGGTGAGTTGATGTAATATACTCTGTTGTTGTTTGTTGATCTGCCTTTTGTGGTTATTGTTATAAAAAAATCTAATTAAATACTGCAGATGTGTTTGGAAACAAGCTTTTAGACACACTATACAATGTATCCATGTTGAAGACACATCAAAAAGTCAGCAGTAATTAGTATCATTAGGTTTGTTATTATGAATTGGAACTAATAAATACATTATAATCAATGATTTCTGTATTTTAACCCTTTTCATTCCATCAGCTGTCATACAGCTGATGGAATGAAACTTTGTTTATTGGGTTTTCGATAGGTCAACATTTACAGAATAAATTCACCTGTAGTTTATCCAATAGAAATACAAGTCCCCCAAAAACATACAAAATAACAGTGACAAAATGACACAAAAATATAAATAAATAAACAAATCAGAAAAAACGGAAAAAAATGACAAAAATATAAAATAACACGCACAAAACAACAGTAACAAAATATACATATAAATATACATGTATGTTAATACAGTTTTTACAGTCCAACCAGCAAAACCAATAAAGTCCTTCCTGACAACCGAGAGGAGATCCATTCTCCTAAAAGAAGGGGGCCCACATTGTATAAAACTTGTTTATAGACCCATTGAGTGTGAGCCAGATTTTTTCCAATTTTATGCAATTCAAAACATCTTTAATCCAAATAGCAAGAGAAGGGGGTACAGAAGATTTCCATCTAAATATAATTAACCGTCTTGCTAACAAAGTGACAAAAGCAATTACATCATTATTCATTTTGGTCAATTGTAACGTGGGTGAGGAAACCCCTAATAGCGCAGTAAGAGGGTCTAATTCAATTTGTATGCTGCTTATTTCTGAGATTGTGTTAAATATTTCCTTCCAGAAACTGCCAAGAGATGGGCAACTCCAAAACATGTGTACATGGTTAGCAGGAGACTGGTTGCATCTCACACAGCTTGGGTTCACATCTTATTAGATTTTGGATAACCTTGCCTTGGTCCAGTGGGCCCTACGAACAAGTTTACACTGCATGAGACCATGCCTAGCGCATATGGAAGATGTGTGTACCCTTTTAAGTGCCCCTTCCCACGATTCATCAGGGATCGCCTCAGCCAGTTCCTCCTCCCATGAGGATTTAATATTGCTTAATGAGGCTGTTTGTAAGGAAATGTGACCATAGATTAATGATAAGGTACCTTTCAGAGTAGGAAGTGGGGTAAGAAATTTGTCAAATTGTGTTTCAATACAGCTATTTTGATTATGCTCCAGCGACATCAAGTGTGTCAACTGCTTCTGCCACAAAGGCTGTTTTTTATAACTGAGCCCCACTGTGCATCAGTGTCAGTGCATCAGTTTGAAGTTCTAAATCTGACTAGACTTACCAAGCTCTCAATAACTACTGTTGGTTTCTAACTGGCGAGTCAATAAAAGTAGCACCACCAGCCCGTAAGGATTATTTAATCATTTGAAACTGGTATTCCATTTCAAACATGATCACAGTGGTTGGGTTTCTTACCTTACATCAGTGAGCCACAGTGGTAATACAGCTGATACGTGTTCCAGTCCCATTTACCAAAGTAAAAATCTTTTTACTAATCCAGGCCAGGCAAAACGGTTTCACAATGGAAAGGCAGTTTTGATTGGATGAGTGCAGGCTCTGTGCAGTCCACAAGGGGCGTCTGATGTGCCCTCGTGCATGTTTCTAATGCTTCCATTAGGGCTGAGAAAGGCTTAGCAGTTAAATGGTGTAAACATTCCCAGCTAATGGCATTGCAGTTTCCTTGCTGAAGACTGGCTTTGAACTCTTTTCTGCAGGAATAAACAAAATCCCTGATGAGGAGATTCAAAGGAGGACTTTGTTCTACAGATGGAATTTGTTAGTCTGTGATCAAAATCAGATTAAATTGATCATCCTGTGACATATGACCCTGGGAAATTGGACTCACGCATTTATCATGTTATTGTTTCTAAACTTGTAGGATGCTAAAGGCAAGGCTGTGGAATTATATATTTGTGTGTGTGTGTGCATGCGTACCTCCCTATAGGGCTACAGAAGACCAAACTTCAAAGATCTGACCACAGAGCAGTCCCGGTACCAGCGCTGGTTGCTGAAGAATGAGACCAAATCCTTCTACACACCAGTATTCGCTGAGGACATGAGGCAGGGCACACAGTACCTGCTCCAGGTAGGAAACAGCACTGCTGTAATGGTGCTAGCAAAAGGATCTTAAAGGGATTAAGCCTGTATTGTTTGAGGATATTCATTTCAGTTCAATTTTATTTGTATAGCACCAGATCACATACTATCTCAAGGCACTTTACAGAGTAAGCTTGAGACCTTATAATATTACAGAGTAACTCATCAGTTCCCACAATGAGCAACACTGAGCAAGAATCACTGACTAAACCGCAAACAACGGCACTGAGATAAGTTGGTCGTCTACATGCAGAGATTGATTTCCACAAAACGTTGTTCATGCCTCTTGTAGCCTTGTACAACAAGTGCAGACAACCAGCAGCGTTGCCCCTGTTTGTGTTTGTGTTTGTGCTTTAATGAGCACACATCTATTAGGTTGAGGATAATTTTATTCATTGAGGCTTTAAGTTTTGTAACATTTTGGCTCAGCAACTTTCTCAAATGATCTCAATGCATGTCAAATCATGTTAGAATTATGCTCATAGCCTAGTATTACATACAATGTCTCATTGGGCAGAACTGGCCCATTTACACACTTGACTTGGAGAAATAGGAAAAAATGAAGGAGAGAGATTCCTTGCTCAAAGAGAATTGGTATTTTTTTGAAGCTGCTAATTAACCAACACTTGGTGCTATTGTAGGTATTACTGGCTACAGGGCAGTGTTTTCAATGAGTAATATGTTCCAGTGCAACAGTGTGGCTCAGATCTTAAAAAAACAAGACAATAATGGAGCTCTCTGAGAGGGAATATCAGGCTGTGGATTCTGAATACTTGTTAGTAGGCTACATTCATCGTTGGTTTGGCCCTACACATGGAATTGGTAGACAAGAAGTAGGAAAAAATCAATATCACAAGAGTTATCCCTTCTCCTATGACATTACAACCAGTTTTAGAGCATTAAAACCTTTAGTGCACTTCTGCTGATGAGAAATTAAACTGACACCCTTTTTCATATAGGTGAGATATTTACTGCCTAAGTTTTCATCTCAAGCCTGAGAGGAAATAAAGTGTATCTAGTTTCAAATTGCAGCAGTGACAGACTGAATAGTCCAATTGGAATATTTTTTACTTCTTGCTCCAGAATAACAGTATCTGTGATTCATAGAAACGTAGCCTGACTTTTTGAAATAAGGAGTGACTTCATTTGAATGTTTTTCCTATTCTTGTCCTTGTCAAGGCTGCTGGCTTGGGTCGCCTCAAGCCGAACACCCTGGTGCTGGGCTTCAAAAATGACTGGAGGGACGGTGACATGATGAACGTGGAGACCTACATTAGTATGATCCAGTGAGTAGAGATGCCACAACTTAGCAAAGCTTAAGTGAAAATAGTCGGTGACCTCTGCCAGTGCTCTACCATGAAAACCCAAAGCTGGGAAACTTTGGAATGAGTTAAACAATTCCTGAATCAGCCTAAGCTTATTATCCTGGCCTAAAAACATATGGAAGTGTCTTATATCTAATCAATAAATTCATTTTTTAAGTTTGTCATTTTTCTAATACTAATTTGGTGCAACAATGAAGCAGCTTTTACAGATGCTCTGAGACTGAAAGTGAATAAATACTGCATGGAGCTAGTAACTTGATCGTAACACTTTGAAGTCAGAAGGGTGGAGTTTAGGAAGCTGAACTTTTGAAAGCCCTTTACTAGAGCTGACTGATAAACAGTTTTTTTTTTAAAGCTGAAGGTGAAAGAAGGTCGGGCCCTGCAATATCAATATTACAGCTAATATGCTGATACACTTAATGTTCCCTCCAGATAGAAGCCATGACAATGTACATACAAGGTTCAACCTGCAGGATTGAGAAAGATGTTTGAACATGCTATTTCCTGTGTGCACTTCTTTTCACAGTTCTTGAGGTCTTTTCTTTTCAAATCGTCCGTGTGTTTTTGATTTGAGTCTCTGTTTAGATTAGTTAGCATTCGGCCCTTTTCTGTCCTCTGCTGGTGTGAATCTTTCATTTATGTGTTTTTTTCCCCCTCTCAGCGATGCCTTTGACTTCCAGTTTGGTGCTGTTATTCTGCGACTGAAAGAAGGTCTGGACGTTTCCCATATCCAAGGACAAGGTATTCAAGGCACTTCTATACACTCACAACATTGTTTCGGAGAATTATTTTGCAATGTGATGGGACTTCTAGAATTCATATTTAATGTCACAAAACATGGTAAATAAAATAATTAAACTGATCAACAGCGCAGTAAACCTTGTTCGTTTCACATACAATAAACAAATACGTATTTGATCAAACCTGATATTTAAATAATGGCCGTGTTTATAAATCTCCCCCACCTTCACACTCTCTCTGTTTTTATGCTTTAACTATCTTAAATCCACTCTCTTTGACTTATTTTCTCTTCTTCCTTCACCTTCGTCTCCATCTTTACTCTCATTCCATTTCATCCCAGATGAGTTGTTGTCCTCCCAGGAGAAGTCTTCATTGATGAAAGATGTCATCGTGTCCATAGACACCAGCAAGGACTCTGACGCTGATTCATCCAAGCAGTCCTCCAAGGCCACCAGCCTCCAGAACAGTCCAGCTATACAGAAAGGTTAGAAAGCCTCAGTATGAACAGCTTCATTCATCATTCTTCTCACTTACCTTTCATATTCCACCTTTATCTACCAATCACTATCTAGAAAAAAGCGGTTATTTATACTGTTTTGACACTCAAGTGTGAGTATTTACAAGTTAGAGCAATTTCATTTGGTCTGTGTGTTCTGTGTGTGTGTTTGTGTGTTTCTGTATGTGTGTGTGTGTGTGTGTGTGTTGCACAAACACCATTCGAGTTCATGACGGTGGAAAGCCTTTCATCCAGGAAATAAGTTTAACAATGTTTTCACAAATCCTTAATCCATCAATAACCTCCTTATTCTGCCTCCACATACACACACACACACACACCGCAACGACAGGAAGTTGCCTCAATGACCAATGACCCCAGTCGTCCCACTGGGCCAAGTTTGTTAGTCCACAGATGTCTTGGGTCATTTTGTGTGTGTGTGTGTGTGTGTGTGTGTGTGTGTGTGTGTGTGTGTGTGTGTGTGTGTGTGTGTGTGTGTGTGTGTGTGTGTGTGTGTGTGTGTGTGTGTGTGTGTGTGTGTGTGTGTGTGTGTGTGTGTGTGTGTGTGTGTGTGTGAAAGAGAGAATCGGACACAGAACGGGATCACCATCAAGTGCCACCCACACAACTCTGAGACAAGTAAATAAGCAAACAAGCAAACAGTTCCCACAATGTGGGAAGTGTAGAACCAAAAATTCCCATCGACGGCCTCATTCATTCTGGTGCCATGAAGTTTGTTGTTGAGATATATTGTTAAATGTGGTAAAGCTTAGATACATCATACATGGTCAAAAAAGTGTTCTGCCACCGTATGCTCAGTTTATTCTCCTTAATGTTAAAGGGATAGTTCACCTAAAAATGAAAATTCACTCCCTATCTACTCACCACTATGCCGATGGAGGGGTGGGTGAAGTGTTTGAGTCCACAAAACACTTCTGGAGTTTCAGGGGTAGAAGTGGTCGGCATTTACTTCAGTTGTATTGGATTTGGCTGCAACGCTGTTTACCCCTTTTCATTGTGGATTTAAACACTTCCCCCACCCCTCCATCGGCATAGTGGTGAGTAGAAAATGAGTGAATTTTCGTTTTTGGGGGAACTATCCCTTTAAATGTGGTATAAGATGTATAAAATGTGACGTATAAGAAAAATAGAGAGTCTAATGAATAAATATGTGTTTGTGTTAGAAGTAGAAAGTCACAGTGTATATGACTCTATTGTTGGATGGAATTAGTGCTGTGGAAATGAAGAACATGCTGAGTTCACCCTGTGAACCCTTGTATAGAAGGTATTACCACCTACTGCCAGCGTTCCGACCATGACCTTCAGACTGACTTGGTTCATACCAGCGGAATACAAACTTTCTTTTGAGATGTTAATGACTCACCACAGTAATATAGAAAAAGGCATATTTTTATTAATGTTTATTCATCTTATTTTGCATCTGATAGTTACTTTGTGTCCAAACTGACAGGGTCACACACACTTAGAACGAGTGTTAATGAGACGAGATAAGAAATGAAACAAAATGTACAAGAAGTAGCAAACTGAAGATGGCTGCCTTGATTTGGGTAATCCTCTTAGTCCCAGCCAGAGCTTACAGGCACAGGAAGAATGTTTGACCAGTTCTCCTCCTCTTGGTGGAGTTAATGCTCAATATGAATCACCCTCCTAACTGGAGTGGTTCAGTTTTGAGAATTGAAAAAAACAAAAAACAGATTTCTACATATTTAATTCTCTCTCATGTCCCTTTACTTTATGCTGCTTACCAAATGGCCAGTGGAAGGCAGTGTAAAGCTGCTTTCAGACATGCACTGAACTCCAGCGATTCGCTGCACTTTCTCCGGAAAAGGTGCATGTCTGAATGCTAATGTCCGAGTGAGAGCCTCCAAATTATCTGCGGACTTTCTTCACCTATACCCCTTGTATTAAGTCAGCCAAAAAGTCAGCAGAATCCAATTGTGAGCGCACAGAAGGAGTTCCCCTGCTGGATTCACAGTGAGCGGGTGAGGAGGTTTTGACGCTTCTAACACGCAACAGACTCAAAAATGAAAAATAAAATAGAAAACAAATGTCTCCGCATGAATAATGCTCAGCCACACACGTAGAAGAAACCAACCAAGATGTTTAGAGATTTTGTGGTGATAAGAGCCGACAACAGTGTGGCTGTTTAACAAAATCACGTGATCCCTGCAGTTGAATTAATACGTTACTTCCTGCCTCTACCTGCTGGATCTGTTTGCACCACCTCTTGCCTGAATAATATGGAGGATTTGTTGCTGTTGTGAACGCGTCTGTGCAGAGAACCTCCCGCTGTGTTTTGCATGTGTGAAAGGCAAACTGCTGTAAAGTCGGGACCCTATTCTCCGGACTTCATCCGCAGGTCATGTCTGAAAACGGCTTAATGTGACTATTCAGTACTTGCTGGGAGCTGCAGGTTTCACTGCTCAAGTCAGGCCTAAGAAATTCGCAGAAGTCAGGGGGGAAATTCAAAAACTCTGTTAAAACTCCTGAAATGAAATAAAAGCTTTAGCGAAGGTTCTCGCTTTTCCGTGGTTGTGCAAGTCTAGTAGCATAGAGCCCACAGCTTATGTTTCTCCTCAGGGCCGTACTGTTTGCATGTCTCCTTCATTGTATTTTTGATGTTTTGTCTCTTTTTTGTAACTTTGTTTTAACTCATGATTAAGAATCCTTGGTTGGAAGCCACTGGCACATCAAAACAACATCTTACCTCAATTATGATTTTTTTTCTCTCTCCTTTTGTCTCAAATTTCCCAGATGACGAGGATGATGGCAAAGCTACAACCCAGCCCTTGTTGAAAAAAGGCAGGAGATCCACTTTATTGGGTTGCCTTAAATCTTTTCTTTCTGTCTTCACTAGCTCTCTCTCTCTTTCCTCTCAGGTCATATTTTCCTTTCCTCGTGCACTGTCTTTCATCATCCTTTTTTCACAGTATATTTTGAATTCCTCTTGTATTAACATACCGTCCTGCACCCTGCTGTCTCTGTCTTGTCTCTCTCTCAGTCTGTAACGTGTTTCCGGCCTGCTGGCTACTTGGCTTTAGGGAATAACATTTGATCTTTTCCTCTCTTTTTTCTGCTCTCCAGCTTGTAGCTCAAGTCTAGTGTCAGTGAAAGTGCCTTTAACTCAATCCAAGTCTTGAGTATTTGTTGTGTGTGCACCAACATTTCAATTTCCTCCAAACTCTCTTCGCTCTCTTACCCGCTGTTTCTTCTTTCTCTGAAGGTGACAGTTCGCCCGTAGCTTTCTCTTTCAGGGTGAAAACTTCTATGCTGTTTTCATGTCTCCAGCCCTGTCCAGCTAACTCCTGAGCCCTTCACAGTCTCTCCCCCTTTCCTGTTTGTTGCTCAATTGATGGTGTCTCCCCTGTGGTTCATCAAGCCCAAACAAACGAAATTGGCTAGGCTTTAAAAACATAGTACCTATTAGCAAGTGTTTAAAGTTCTGTAACACTGTAGTGTTGAGGTTTGAATGTTTCTTTTTGTTTAGAATTGTTTGATATGTTTGAAGTGCTCATCATCACACTTAATTTGTATTGTTATTCAAACATAAGCCAATGTTATCTGAAAGCCAAACTTAACAGTTCACAGAGCCAAACCCCACATATGTATCTGTCCACTGTCCACTTGGAATGTTTGGTTACTGTCCAGCTCAAGTTAAACTCTCAGGACACCAAACAGTCCCAATAAATTATTTTAGCAATAATTTGTATCTTGCAATCTGATTGAATGTTTCTCTGTTGGTTGTTGCTGTGGTTCATGTGTTATGTAACTATCCCTGTAGACAAGAGGAGTCCAACAGTGCCGCTGAATGTGTCGGACCAGAGGCTGCTGGAGGCCAGCCAGCAGTTTCAGAAGAAACAAGGGAAGGGCACAGTGGACGTCTGGTGGCTGTTTGATGACGGAGGTGAGTCTGGGAGAACAGAGGAAACACACATACACACACTTGCATGTTTTAGAAATATTTGTAGAGCTGGAAAACAGGCATTACCTTTTTGTTATCCAAGTAAAAGAATTGTGTATGTGGTAATGTATTTTTAAACTGTTGATGTGTTTTGTTCATGCACAATCAGAACTGAGGGCAAAATCCTGTGTGCTCATGAAAAAAGTGTGTAGAGAATCTGAAGCGCTGATGTTTCGACCTAAAATCCCACTGAGACCCGGGACACGGTCCGTGTTTAAGCTGTATTGAGCACATCTGACCGAATCTCCCTTCCAGGTCTGACCCTGCTCATCCCCTACCTGCTCACTAACAAGAAAAGGTGGAAGGACTGCAAGATCCGCGTCTTCATTGGAGGCAAGATCAACAGGATTGATCATGACCGCCGAGCGTGAGTATTGCACTTTCTCCTCATCCACTAGGCCAAGTTCAAAGTTAACACAAATATAATCTGTGAGACACATTTACTAAAAGAAATGGTTTGGTCACTTTTCCCCACTGTAACCAAACTCTCACATATCAACCGTTTGGTAGCAAAACTGGATGAAGCCCTGTAGAACTGTGGCTCAGGAGATGGAGCGGGTGGCCCACTACCCAAAGGGTCAGCCCAGTCTTTCCCACTTCACATGCCAAAGTATCCGTTGGCACATACTGAATCCCAAATTGCCCTTGACCGCTGTTCCGACAGTTGGTGATTGATGTATGATAGAGAAAGGTGCTGCACATAGATGCACTGTATACATGTTTGTGTGAATGGCAAAACTCTACTGTGGAGAGCTTTAAGTCGCCATCAAGATTAGAAAAGAGCTACAACTGCCCATGTCTTCTTGTATTAGTTTGGATTATGTTTCTAAATTACTGCTATTATTCACTGCTTATTAATCACTGCTATTTGTACAAATGGTGTACAGAATAATAGTAGCAGTGAAATTAGACCAGACATTAGAGAACCTTCTCATAAAGCAACCATCTGCTTTCCTTTCAGCACCTCACTTCTATGTTCAGCTGCTAGTGACATGACACTTTGGGCCTGGTCTACTAAAGACTTGCACATGTAAAAATGTGTGCAAACTTGATTTCAACCGCAAAAAAACATGAACGCTGATCTACTTACAGTGTGCACTGAGGATTGCGTGCAGAATAACACGCACTGTCCATTTAGTACGTTTGCCTTAATGAATAGGAGGTGTAGATGCAAATACTTTAATATCGCACACGCAATGTGATTTACAAAGCCTGAAAATAATTAAAGTGGTTGTGACTGCGTCTATATTTAATACGTTTGAAAGCTAGGTGCTAATCAGCACAGCGTTGTGCACAGATGGCTGCAGTTATTGTGGTTAGAAGGAGAGGGTATGGAAGAAGACGGAGAGAACAGGGTTTTTTCAGAAAGTCAACTGCACCTGCTGCTCAATATTGGTCAGAGGCATCTCTTCCACGGGCCCACAACCTGTTATATTTGCCAAGGTTTTATTATGAGCTATTTTTCATTTGTTCTTCTTATCGGTTGTTCTTTTTGTTTTACCCACAGCATTTAGTTTCTCGCGGATACTCTCCCATATCGCATTTCTTTGAGTTATATTAATATTTCTTTGTTGTAGCTCAACAACATGTTTGTTTGCCTCTTCCATTAACACCTCCAATTCCATGGCATTAAATTGGCAATCTGTTATAATGCACATGCAATTTAGCACTCTTTATTTAGGATCTTTGTAGATCATGCTCAAAGTGCTATATGCTATAAGTGCTTTATATACCCCAACAAGTGCAAACATAACAAAGTTCAAACTGACACAAATTACAGTATGGTCCCACCTGGCTGTTTGCCGTTGGTCAGAGTCATGGTGAACATACGTAGTTAGTATGTGTCATTGTTACAAGCAGCATGGCAACTATCAAGAAATCTTGTGCTCCCCAAGAGAAATGGCCAAACATTTTTATGTTGAAGTCAAAGACAAGTCAGTGTGTTTGTGGCGAGTCACAGTGATGAAAATAAGACCAATCTCACCATCATCTTGAATGAAGTTAAGACTCTTCAGTGGAGCTTCGCTTCCCAACCAGCAGCTTTCCATGTTATGAGCTAATAGCTAAGAAGTTGAAATCTCATTCAGAAGGAGAATTTGTTTCTTTCGCTCGTTTCTGCTGTGGAGCTGCGAGAACCAAAGTTAGACTGTTCTGAAGTGTCAGTATGTTTCTATGAATCAGGGATCAACTGTGTTTGTCGAAAAGAAATCAGTAATTTCAGTCTCTTTCCAAGAGATCTGGTAGTATGCCACAGCGTCAAACATTAATAGTGTGTGCATATTCCCTGAAGCTTAACAATGTAACGACAACTTTAATTTCCAAAATGAATTTCATCAAAAGCAGAGAACTAAACAGCCCCCAGTTCAGAGAGGAGCTGCTTCATAGGTGTTGAAAGTTGTATTTCTTTTCATTTGGACAGAGTTGGTCGAGCTGTTTCCCTCTGGTCCCAGGTTTTATGCCAAGCTGCCCTAACCATGCTCTGCACATGATATGGATATCCATACTTTCCCTCTCGGTTTCACAAAATTTGGAACGTTTTTTGAGAGTATAACATTTGAAATATTATCCTTAAACCTTCATGACAGTTTTCAGCACAAAGTCAACCCCCTCTCTCTCTCTCTCTCTCTCTCTCTCTCTCTCTCTCTCTCTCGCCCCTCTCTTTCTCTCTCTTTCTCTCTCTTTTCTCTCTCTCTCTCTCTCTCTCTCTCTCTCTCTCTCTCTCTCGCCCCTCTCTTTTCTCTATCTGTCTCTCATTGTCCCCTGCAGCTGCCTCCTACATCCTTTTGTTGGCTAAAATTAGAATAAGCTAGGTGCCAGAAGCCTAGCTTATTATCTCTGTGTGTGAGCACACACCTCTGTGTGCAATTTCCCTCAGGTTCTGGGATCATAAAAAGGCTACACATCCGGGACAAAAATGATCACTAGAAGTTTCCACAGTAGAATTTAGTCCTGTGTTGACATCGTGCATGACAGAATTTGGAGTGGTTCTGAGAACAAGACACTGTTACAAAAACAATAAAGCATAAACAACTGGTTTAAAGTTCACCATATGTGATGGATAATGATTTCAAGCACTTGGCCTCTTTGAAGTTGAAGATAAAGGAAATGACTCTCATACTCAGAATGCCTCCCCTACCTGCCCCCTCTCACAATCTTCAAACAGAGATATTCAAAGCCGCTTCCCCTGGCCTTCAGGATGACTCGGTGCATAGCTCCTCAGATTAAAATGTCTACAGCTGGTCTCCAGTATTTATCCCAAAGCTCTTTGTTTTTGCTTTTTGCAGGATGGCCACTCTGCTGAGCAAGTTCAGGATAGACTTCTCGGATATCACTGTGCTGGGTGACGTAAACACCAAGCCCAAGAAGGAGCAGTAAGTTTCCTTCAATAAACTTTTCTGCCACACATCATTACCTTTTACTAACCAACATGCTCTAGCGGACATATTTCATATAAAATATTAAACAAGAGCTGGTCAAATTACAGCTAGTTACTACAGTTACTAATACAGACCAGGGGAAAAAACACACATTGAGGTGGGTGAAGTGGCTACAATGACTTGGATACTAAATAATGTATAATGCACTTTTTTTACAGCTGTACTTCCATCAGTATACGTTGTGTCATAATCATCACTCTGTTGAAAGAAAACTATTATTACTTTTCATTAACAAAAAAACGTTAATTTTAATTCAACTTTGCATGCTACTGTCAATGAAATGGTCACTTCCTGCTTGTTTTTCACATTTCAGAAGGATTCTGACATGAAACAAAACTGCACACACTGCTAACTTTAATTATTTCCAGTGGCTTCTGCTTTGCAGTCTTTTTTAACACTGTTATGCTCCATGAATTAGTTTAATATTTATTTATTGAAGAGAATAGAAAGTAAGAGTGGCAAAGTGGCAGGTATGACATAACTATTTTATTTAGTGCTGTGCAAAAATACACAATACTGAGTGTAGAATAGACACAAGCACACTGGCCATTTTCTCAGACCTCAGCAAAAAAGATGTTGAGTAAAATGTCATCTTTACCAATAGGAATGATTAATAAAACTACAAAAAATGAAAAGCCTCTAAGTATACAACTGAAGTTCTTTCTGCAGCTAGAAGCAGACGCATCTCACCTGCTATCCTAAAGTGGAAAGTTCCTGTGTAAAGATAACACTGTATAGAAACCATTGTTGGTCTTCACTAACAGATTCTGTCTGAAAATGAATAGAACAATCTTTCACCTTAGAACCTGACACTCTGACAAATGAGTCAGACATACTCTATATAAATACAAACCATTTACCATTTACAATGTTGTCGGGTCTATATAATGGAATTAACCACTAGACTAGTGGGCAGTCGATGGAAAACCACGAAATGAAAGTGCAGTTTACTGACCAGTTTCATTACCTAATTGTTTTTTGTAAATACAGAAGTTGGTTTGTTTGTTCTGGAGGTAAGTGGAGGGAAGGAAAAAACACAGAGCTATGATGTTGTTAGCGTTGTGTCACATTATATGTTATTTTCTTCACCCCACCCAAGTGGGATTTTGTGCTATTACCTTGTGGTTAAGTTCCACCTGTTAATTATGACAGCAACATATTTGATAAGGCTTTTACTTAATATTTTTGGGTAATTTAAGAATTGATTCAAAGTCATACAAGATGAGAAAATGTGTTCTCCCACTTACTCCAATTAACTATCAAACTGTTGTTGCACAGCGTTTTGGCCTTTGAGGAGATGATCGAGCCATATCGCCTGAAGGAAGACGACATGGAGCAGGAGGCAGCAGAGCGGCTAAAGAACAGTGAACCTTGGAGGATCACAGACAATGAGCTTGAGCTGTATCGTGCTAAGGTCAGCACGCTCCCACTCACTATAGCTCGCCGTGTCATTCTGTGTATCTTTAACACTTTATCAGTGCTGAATAGGGCCATCAACAAATATTGTAATTTTCAATGTTCTGAATTGGATTAGATCGGCCCCACAAGTTCTCACGTGGGCTTTTGCCGCTGCGCTGAACGCACAGCGTGTTGGACAGAGGTCACTCGTCACTGATGGTAAATGAAATGGCGAGCAGACATTAGCCAAAAAATCACCAACAATCATGTGGTAATGATGGCATGAAGTTCACAACCCAACAAGAGTTGGTCTGAGGGAACGTCCTCAAGATAAACTTGAATGGAAGCTGTGGAAGCTACAGCCATGTTTGAGTTTAGACTGCTCTTATGTTGAATGTGATATATCTTCCAAAACCTTTGCAGCATAAGCTAATGTCAGGGGAGTGAATACTAATGCACTACTGCCCAATTAAACTGCTCCTATAAATAGTGTGAGTGGAAACAGTTCAATGCAGGGTAACAGTGTAGCACTCTGAGCCGTTCTGTGGCTCAGACTCTGCAGCATTTGGTGATAATGATCTGGTAAGTTGAAACCTGAATGTTTGAACCTGTTTGTTTGCTTTGCTCTTCAGACTAATCGTCAGATCCGACTCAACGAGCTACTGAAAGAGCACTCGAGCACAGCTGCCCTCATCGTCATGTAAGCTGCTGTCTGTGTGTCTCTGTCTCTGTGTGTGTGTGTGTGTGTGTGTGTGTGTGTGTGTGTGTGTGTGTGTGTGTGTGTGTGTGTGTGTGTGTGTGTGTGTGTGTGTGTGTGTGTGTGTGTGTGTGTGTGTGTGTGTGTGTGTGTGTGTGTGTGTGTGTGTGTGTGTGTGTGCGTGCATCCATGCTTGCATTGTGAAACTGTTTCAGTAACAGTACTTTTGCTCTACTGACATTTCATTTAGTAATAAACTACACACTCTCAAGCACACACGCACAAATATCTTTTACTTTGTGTGTCTATTCCACCAACGTCATACATTGAGGTTTGATATGGGTCTAAAATGATCTAAAACCTCTGGATCAAGAGTGGGCTTTTTAAGCAAAGGTTTAATTACCGTTACCTTACAAGCTTGTGGTATGTAGCCGGTTAATCAAAACTGATTTAATATGGAACTATATTATATTATATTATATTAATATGGAATGATCTTATAAAGCAGCTTTGTTTAAAAGGCACTTTTTTTTACCTGATTTTGAAAATTACCAGCACTACCAACATCATCAGGAAGTTGGTTCCAGTGTTGGGCTGCATAGAAACTAAAAGTTTCTTCTTTATGTTTAGATGTTACCCTGGGTACCACTAGCAGACCACTCCCCAGTGATCTCAGAGGTCTCCTGGGGTTATATATTCTCGTATTGGTATTGTTGTTCGACATCAAATCATTAGTTTGGCATCAAATATTAAAACTCTGGTATCATATTGGTACAAAGGCCAAACACAGTGTATAATATGCTTATCAGGTTTTTCCTCTCTACCCTTCAGTGAGTTAAAGCTTTTTTTGTGGATCTAAAAGTTCTTTGAAGTTACAAAGTCTGCGCTAGAGGGAGTTATTTTAGGAGGCGGGCCAAGAACTAAAACAGTGTTTCAGACAGAGGGTGAAAACAGCATCAGTGAACACTTTGAGACAGATCAAGTTTATTTTAATCATTACAGCAGGTAAACCTATTCTGGTATAGCCCAAATCAAAATGATCAATGTGTAAATGGCCAAAATATGTGCAGCGTCACTGATTATCCTTTCTCTTGCGCTTCCTCTGTGCAGAAGCCTTCCGTTGGCCAGAAAGGGCACAGTGTCCAGTGCTCTCTACATGGCCTGGCTGGAGGCACTGTCCAAGGAGCTGCCGCCCATCCTGCTGGTGCGCGGAAACCACCAGAGCGTCCTCACCTTCTACTCTTAGACACACAGAGAAGAACATCAAGTTTTTAAGCCTCACATCCCTCTCTGCTTCTGGGAGCAGACATGTATACATCCCAGTTCCATCCACACCTAAAGGTGCACCACATACACTTCAGAGACGGTAAATAAAAACACAGCCACTGGTGAAAGCAATGCTGGTAATACGAATTAAATGAAGGAAGAGAAAATTGGTTGACATGTGTAAATGCTCTACAAGTGACAGAGGAATGTATGGGTTGTGGTGGGTGGAGGCTGAAAGGTTGCCCATTCTGCTCCTTTCTTGATATTTATTCCAAGATGTCAGGTTTCTTCTCTTGTAGCTCTAGTTTCTTCTAATTTCCTCATGAAAATGTAATTTTTGTTAAAGCTGATTTCTCTCAGGCCCCAAACCAGTCGTGTACAATCATCATATTGTTCTCACAATATCGAATACCTTGATGTCATACTTGTTAATTTAATTGAAGTTGTGATACAGCAATAATCACCCTGTTGTTTTCCTTAAATGTTGGGAGAGAACCATGCAGAATGCTTTGCAACACCTTCTAAAGCCTTATGGATGTGCCTTCCAGCTGAATGAGATAAACTAATTCTAATCTCTATCCAGATTGACAATACTTTGGTGAATAATAGTTAGTTTTATTGAGTTTTTAATGTGATTCCTTCTTAGTTAAGCTCTGTATTTATGCATATGGATGCATGAATTTAATGAAAGGTGTCCACTTGATTGCATAAAGACTTTCTATGTTATTTCTCTCTCCCTCTATCTTACCCTAATCAACATGCTTATATTGGGCCATTGTATTTAAAAATTTTAGTAAAAGTTTGGGTCTTCCTTTTCAAAGCTGTTCTTCTTCTATTCTTACGAAAGTCTCAGCTACTTGACTCAAGACACAATTTATCTTATAGGCATAGTACCTAAACCATGTGTATATGGTTCTTAAATGTAACTTCTTTTCTCGTTAAAAGATGTGAATCTAGTTTGTCATTAGCCATGTCAGGTGGAAAGGCCAACTCTCCCTTGTAGCTACTGATTGACTAAATGAAGCTTTTCTTTAAACATGTTTTTTGTATTTCTGTGTCTACATGTATGGTTCTTTCAATGTAAAGAAATCACTCTACCCAACAAGTTAGTTAAAACCTTGCCTTAATGCTAGAACTAGTCTAGCTCTTAATGCTAGTCATGAGTTTCTTTTCTCATACAAGCCATACTGGCTGGATGGTCTCTGGGTAAATTCAGATAGCAGTCCATTAGTAACAAGTTTTCTGACATGCATATTCTTCCCATAGTCCACCTGCATTAGTCAGTTACATAGCTTACTTAAGGTCTGTGAGCTGCTGGTTAAAGTGGTCAATCAACAGATAGTAACATGTTCCATTTAGTCAACATCAGTGGCACAATAGACTTGAGTTTTGCAGTCATGTACGTCTGTGTGGCTGTTTGATGAACTGCTGGTCCCCTATTCCCACAAAGCCCAGGTGGACAGAGAGAAAGAGTGACGGGCAAGCTTCATGATGGGAAGACTTGCTGACAGGAAGAATGTGACATTGGAGTGTCTCAAGACTGAGTAAAGATATACCTCTATGCATATGAGCTTGTGTTGCATAAGCACACGTAATAGAAGTCCATCGCTTCATCACATGAAAAGATCTACTGGCTTCAGTTCCTTGAGGTGGAACTTAAGGCACATTTCTTTCCTATAGGAACACTGGCCTGTAAACACTTAAAGGGTACAATGACTCCAATCAAAGCCATTTGAGACTGTTTCACAGTTTGGAACACTAATGTTTTAAATAAACCAAATGTATTCCCTGCACTACCATGGTCATAAACAATATTCACTTGGCAAGAGGCTGCAGATCATTTTATAGAATAACCACACAGCTCTTGCGTAGTCCTCTTAAATCAAACAGGTTTCTGTTGTTACTAAGCTGCTACTGCTACTTTTTGGACCGGTTAAATGAACTCAATTTAAAGGTGGGTTCAGACTGAATGAAATGTGAATTTCAGAAGTGCCGCCATTACTTTTGAAGTAAACGCGGATATGCAAACTTTCCCTGTGCGGCACACATTGAGGCAGATACACATCTGGATGAGTACAAATATTTGAGGGGAAGAAAAATAGGAGGTGAAATCCTGTTTTCCTATTCATGAAAATAGAAAAATAAAAACCATAAAAGAAATAACAGTGCAGCAATGTTCAACATTGACTGTTGAAGCACAATAACAGAACAATGATGCAGTTTCTCATTTGAACACATTTGGCTGCCCACTTAAATGTTCTATTTGAGACCATTTGAATAGCTGTTGGTCTGAGCAGCCACGGTGTGTAGGATCATTTTCATCAAAAACTAGAGCGCTTTGTGGATAATCCCATACTTCCACTGTTACCATCAATAGTTAACAAGTAGTGAATGGGAACCAAAACTGAAACCCAGTTAAGAAAGAAGGTCTGTTGTGACTACTGGTTATTCATTATTGACTGATTATTGCCATAGATATAGAAACTGCTACAAACCCACTGGATAAAACAGGGTTCTATCTATTTGTAATGTTCTTGTTTTTCTTTTCCCCCCAGAAACAAGCAGTTGTAGCATTTAGCTTGATCATTTCATCTATTCTATCCTTTACTGTATGCAAATGTGAAAGAGGAATTTGACACGATGCTTAGGTTGGTTGATTGTACTGTATAATGAACACTACTGTTAAGAAGTAGTATCCATCATTTCCCTTGTTTTCCATTCTCTTTTATGAGCTGTTTCCTAAATAGACTGAAGTTCAGCACAATGCAGTGTACTGACAGCTTAACTGTGCTTATATATATATATATATATATATATATATATATATATATATATATATATATATATATATATATATATATATATATATATAATCTCCAGTTAGATACACATTAACCATATAAACAAAGTTTTAGAGCACCTCCATATCCAGTTTTTTACAGAATTTTACATCCTAATCTAAGTTGAGCAGACAAACATACTTCTGGCTTTTTTTCTTAAATGGGAATTACATTTTTGGGGGGGTTGTTGCTCCCATCACTGGTGCAGAGGATGGGCTTTGTTTTAGTAACAGTAACACTGCCATTGTACAGAGGCTTTGTAAGCCCCTCTATATGATTTGTTTGCATTAACTTCCAATGCTGCAGTATAGTTAATTCCTGCAAAAGGCCAGTTTTCTATCAAGTTTACCTGATATTTCTTTTTTTCTGTAACAGTTACTCATTTACTTTTGTACTATTTCATGTTATTCACTGGACTTGAGTTGAACTGCTCAATACAAAAAAAACTACTTTAAAAAACTGGAAAAGTTGAGGTGTTGTAAAACTTTTTACCAGGTAGTGTACAGTACACACTCTTGCTCAAGAGTGTTAAATATATCCTAAGTAGTCCCAAATATGCTGTCAACCTTTATATAACTTTGAAGGCACAGTCAAAGATCATCTTTGGTTAAGTTGTAGCATGCAAAAGTGTCCCCCAAAGCCAGTTCTGTTTAGGTTGTACCTGTAGAAAATCTGAACACGGTACGCATAAATACTATTTTAAAAGAAGAGACCATGTCTAAAATAGACCAAAAGGAAATGAATTGTTATCAAGTGACAGTTTATTGCATAAATATTTGATAATACAAAGAGGTAAAAGTTCAGTGGTTACTTGTATCTTAGCCACTAAACCAATGCATGATGTCATTTCGTATATCTCATATACAGTTTTTTTTTTTGGTCAAATTTGTTCCTAAAATGCATTTGAAGCTGAAAAGGTTTAAAACCTGTGAGCTAGTGGAAGATTCTGACATTTGGGGGCACTATTGTGAACTATGAAAAAAGTATTGTATATTTAGAGTCCATAAATTATTCTGCTGTAACTCACTTACACTCCCTCGCTGTCGGAGAGCATTATTACAAACAAGAACACGGGTTTCTCTATATTTGAATATTAAAGTGGAAAAAATGCAGCATATATACATATATATATATATATATAATACCCCTATCTATACACATATATAAATGTATCTGTCCAACCTGGAGAAGATCTTTGTCTTGTGTCATTAAATGAAACAAAAGACCTCCTGTCAACATTTTACAACCAAATAATAGTGTTTGTGTCTTGTTTGCTTCACTTCTGTCCTGATAAATAGATTCTAATGATATACTCTTTTCTATGAAGAAACCCAAAGTTACCTGTACTGATATGTCAGCCTCCATGTGATTTGACATCTCCTAATCTCTGTATGTAACTTTCTGCTAAAGCCCCCTTCCTCTCCAGTATCCATCTGTCTTGTGTCAAGCTATGATGATGGGTAATAGTGTAAAAAATATCATGAACTGGTCTTAATGGTGATGGATCCCTTGTCCACATTGCAAACCTAAACTAACCTGTAAATAAACTTTGTAATCTAATGACATAAATTAAGGGAGTGGGAAATGTATGTCAAATTTCAATATGGAGAACAATATTTATTTTAGTTTAGACTTTTCTCCGCATATATTTCTGTCTTGAATAATTTGGTTTTAGTTGTAAGTTAATTTTCAGGTAGATTTTTTTTTTTGTTTCTTTTTATTGTTTTGATGCCTTTTAAATTTGGGAGACTGTCTTTTTTTCTCTTTTTTTCTCTTTGAGTTAGTGTATTTCTATCTTTTCAACCCCTTCTGAAGAAAAGACACGATGACATAAGCAGATCAAACCTGTTTCTCCTGCTTTCACACGTGGATGGAATCAACCTAGCCAGTTATAGCTGTAATGTTTTGATACACTGTACTGTTAACAGTAACAGATATGCTATTTCTAACATTTTAACATTTATGATTACCAATACTTTGTACATCTCTAATGCAATAAATAAATCAAATGAAATCCGTTAAATTTGAAGTCTGCTTTTTGCTGAAAAGAAGTAGTAGAAGTAGTTACAAACTAATAAAAGCAAGGTGTCTGCCTTCTAAAACAAATGGATCAACTACAATGCAGATCGTTTCAAGAGGCACTTTATTAGAAACACCACACAAACCGCTTTGCCCTTAAAAAGCCTCGTGTTTTTGAGTCATTGATTCCACAAGATCACTGCAGGATCGGGTCCAGTCAGGTCAGATGTGCGCTCTCTTCTTCCTCTACCCATAGAGTAATGTCTCAGTACATCACTGCAGCATTGTGAAACCACTGGAGGTCAGCAAAAGGTCAGTTAAGTATTTCCAACACATTGATCCAAATACTCAGTTTTTCTTCTGTAAGACCACAACTGGCACTATAATAACAATAAGTATCGCACACAGAGACAAAATGATTGAAAAAAATATTTTACAAAGTTTTTTTCTTTTATGTTCGGCTTCTTTCTTCTTCAGTAAAGAGTCAAATCCTGGTGTGTAGAGATCCTCGAGCCAAAAGTCCATGTCTTTAGGAGTCTTCTCTTCCTCCTGCAAGGGAAATCTAAATATTGCTTAAACCATCAAGAACAAATAACCTCTTAATAAATACCTCTACATTGCTGATATGCAATGATTGCTATAGGTTATGTGCAGTTCCTAAAATAGCCTTACTTGACATTTTTTATTTCAGCTTTATTAAAGATTTACCACCAGTGAACCCTCATTTAGTCTTAACCTTATTTGAAAGATTCAATCTAAGTCAGTTATTTTAATTTACAACATGGGGATTGGCCTTTAATTTTTACAACACTTTTCTAGTCATGATGACCACTCAAAGCAATTTGTTGAAAGTTGCCTGGTTTAATATGTCTTATCATGATAGTATTAGCCTTTAAAATGCACACAATGTTTCATCTTTTAAATGTAACATACATACAGAATATAATAAAATGCAACCAAAATAAAGAAATGAAATGAAAATATCCCGGATACAAATGCTGCCACCTTGTGCATTTGGAGCCACAGTCTGCAAAATAGCGATCGGGGGATGGAGCGGCAGTAACTAGGTCCCTCAGATACACCCATCGGACCCATCATGTTTCAGTCTCTGAGCTGTCAATCATGATGTTTCTCTCTGTTTTAATAACGTCAAATATCAGTGAGATAAAAATGTGTACTGTGACTTTTTAGTTTGGTCAACGTCACATCCACGACCATGGAGGAGGTGGGACTTATAAACTCTCCTGTAGCCAACCACCAGGGAGTGATCAAGACACTTTAGATTCATTTTTGGGGAGAAGTCATGTTGTCCATCTATATACAGTCTATCTGGTGAACCCTCAGCCGCCCCGTCACCCCCCAGGAACTTGTGATGGCTGGATTGCAGATTGATGACCAGAAGCTAGTGGTGGCTGAGTGCAGACTGGAGACCTGTAGCTGATGTTGGCCAGACTGCTGGAGCAAGAATTTGCTGAACTTTGACTGAAGAAAAGGACCAGAGGTTGGCCAGGGCAGGCTGGTTCAGGTTTTGCTTGATTTTGAATTTTGTGATCCCTGCCTGTGGATTCCCTGTAAGCTTTGCATCGCTGACTGCCTTCCTGTGTATGTCCTCTGCAGGCATTAGGACTGAGACACTTGATTTGAACTTGGAGCTCTGCCTGATTCCTGCATGTAAGTCTCTCTTCTTGGTCCAGTCTGACTACGTGAACACAAATATTTATTTATGGAAACTAATGAGTCCCCCGAGATATGATACTGTATGTTATGGGAAACCAGCGTATGTGAGAGGGCGGGTGATATCCTATAGTGCTCGTGAAAAAAAGAGGAAAACCAAACAGGCAACAGAGTTGATTGACAGGGTTAAAATTATAATATCTATGAAAGCTTTTGTGCCAACAACTTTAACAATCAGCAACAGCAGGTTTTAAATCAGCAATTCGTTGGGCAGCTATTCACAGATCTCACAAGAGACCAAGGCTGGTGCATACCCATCACGTACTTTCATTGTTTCACAGCTTATGTCATAATTTTCCGAAAGGTTCTACTTTCGTAATTGTGCAATCCAATCCAAATTGTGCTTTGTTGTTTCAGCTTTCGTTTATAAACCATTCATTTATTGTCAATATAGCTTTCTAACCAGTGTCATTTGACTCCTACAGAGCTGATATCCATACACTGGTCCTCAGAGGCCTTCCCATTATTCTTGGTGACAACGACAGACTTCTTCACTTCTACTTCCTGTAAGTAACTTCTTTCTTTATGTAAGCGTATCTAAAAGTATCAAGAAGGCTAAATGAGGAACTTGTACAATTATTTGTTAAACCATATGGGCATAGTTGTATCTATACGTTTAAAACAATAAGATATTGATCCACTTCACGTGAAAACGGTGGTTTTTAATCTGCCAAAAATATTTACCTTCTCTGAGTACCCCAATCCACTGAGGCTGGATAAGTGCTCTATTGTTGAGCTCAAACTGTTAAGACATTTACACTAGTAAACTTATACACTAGCAATAGCCTTTTCCAAGCTTTTCCGGCTACATCGCTAAACATTAGTGACATTTATTTAATGAGATATCATTGTGCTCTTATGTTTATCTTCTTTGTGAAGGACTCTGATGATGACGACTCGTTCCACCATATTGATATTAGGATCCTCCTTGTTGAGCATGAACGTGCTGTTCTCTCATCTTCCCTGCATCTCAGTTCAGCCTTAATGAAGATCCTCATCGAGGCAGACGTTTTGATGGGCTACATTCAATACCACGTGTATTCTGTTTGGACTAGCATACGCACTTTACCTCAACTACCCTAAGTCTATCAAGCTCACAAATGGTGCTAGTTCTTGTCTAGTTCTAGTCTTTACTTGTCTTTTAATTGATAAGCTTTTTTATTGCTGTGATAATATATTTTAATTGTTTTTTTAACAATAAAATGCATTGAAGAATTTACATTATTGTTTAATGTCTTAGTTTAAACAATGTATTAAGCAATCTCATCTGATTAAATTAAAAGAAAAGACATTACTTACATTAACCAATGGTTTTGAGAAGTGTTAAGTAATGTTTGTTATTGATTATTCCTCAAAGTTGTTTGTCTGTTTAACTTAAAATGATAATTTCATTAAACTAAGAAATAATTGATGTTAACTAATGATTTTGATTGAAGATGGCTAATTGCTTATGCTAAACACATGTAGCGGATGTAGCACAATCTTTGGTGAATGTTGAAGTTGGAAAACTTTGTGTTTATTATACCTGCTTTATCTGCAATGATGATTTTATAGTCATTGTTTTTCATAAAAGGAAACAGAATTTGTTTTATTGACTTGTATGTATGTTTGAATGATTTATGAACTGATGTTATTCTTTTATACGTTACAACATGACAATTTCAGAGGTCTGTCAAACTATTGATACATCTTCAGACCAAAGTTTAAAACTTTTCAAAACAAAAGCCCAGTAATTCTGCTCAGTATAAAGCATTGCAGCAACAAAACAAATGCTGTGCTTTTACGTTGAAGACAAATTGCCTAACAGGAAGTGTTTCTGTGAAAGTTTGTTGCCATGAAAGAGATCTGCATGACGCGGGTCAGCCTGACTGTGTGTCAGTCCGTTATGGTGAAATTAAAATAATGAAATTATCAACATGACCTGGTGGTGATGTTCACCTTTGGTTTGACCCAGTTACCGACCACTGCTTTAGTTGATCCATTTTGAACTGGTCACCTGTTTATCAAATTTTGTATTAATATTGAATGTTTGGCCTGTCCAAATCGCACCACATTCTCTGGCACTTACTGTAGACATGCTAAGTGTGAAGCTGATTAGATGAACATTCAGACAGACGTATGTGGAGTACCATCCCTTAGTTATGCTGTTATAGGCCTAGACTGCTGGGGAACTCCCATCATGCACTGAGCACTTCTTTCTCCCCTTCTCTGTCTCTTTCGGCCTCCCATGTATTGTTATTACATTACTATGTCACTAACTTTTTTCCTCTCTTATTTTTACAGAGCACCCAAAGATTATTTGTTGACAAAATCTAATTAACAGACAGCACAGTCTAGAATTTTAAATTCCATCATCTTTCTGGTTGTGCATCTGCCTTTCTCTTTTGGCTTTGCACCAATCCATTTCCATACCTCCATACATCCTGCCAATCAACCACTGCATCTCTCCCTGCCCCCAAATTACCTTTAAATAGTTGGTGAGGTTGCCGTGGATTGTTTGAGTGTCATACTCCCTGACAGTCCAAGAGGGCTTGGACTTCTCCTTATCCATTTGGTCCATCGATCTTAAATCTGTATACAGAGGGTTCCTTTTAATGTTGGACTTCAGAGTGACTGGTGTGATGTGCTTCTCCAGGTATCTGTCCACAAACACCACACCCTCTGGGAACGGAAGAGACCTGTTTTCACTCTTTATCTTCTGCTCTCTCTGTGGAGACAATGAGACCTTGAACTCTCAACACAGGTACCTGTACCTTTTCAGTACTTTCTAAACAGAGCTGATATTATATATACAGGTAGCCAAAATAGTTTTTTTCTTATGTTTGCATTAAATATGCAATGATAATTTCAGTTGCATCTAATTTACACTATCTATCCATCTATCTATCCATCTATCTATGTATATATATACACACACAAGTTTGTGCACACTTCCCTGACAGTAAGTAGTAGTGAGCATATCCCCTATATAACACACCGGAAGAAATGGATAAACTGAAAAAGCATATGTTTTCTTTACTTAAAGGACATGCCATTTGTGATGTTCAGAAATGTCTATTGTAAAAAGAATTTCAAACCTTTTAAAAGCCTCCGCTCCAAATTAACAGCTCCCCCCCCTCCCCTGATTTTAAATACTTTTATGATAAATATAATTCACTAGTATACTCATATATTCCGACAGGAAGGAGCAATGGCTGCCTATATATATCTCGACTCTACGTCGACTAGGTCTGGTGAAATACCACAAGTGTTGCTCATGTTTTAAGAGTAAAAATACTGTTAAAAAATAAAAACGTGAAAAGGTTGTTTACAAATAGGAGGTATGAGTAACCGTATACAGAAAAGACTTAATTACAGCGATAAGAGTAAATGTATTTCACAACATCTGAGTAACAGTGGCTGAGAAAAATTCCGTACCTGGGAGTAGACCCTGTTCTGCCAGTGTCTTTGACTGGACATAGCTGAGCCAACATGGAACATTCCATGTGTGGCTGGCAGTATCCTTACATCAAGCTGGAGGAACTTCTCTGGGTGGTTGTTGTTGGGCAGAACAGAGATGTCCATCCTGGCTCTGTTGCTCCACACTGTTTAGCCTGCTTGCAGTCAGACTGAATGGACATGCTCACTGAAACCTAAAAGCTCTGTAATAATTCATGAAGACCAAGATAGTTGTGACCCTGTATCACTTGCAGGTGTGTGTAACCCAATCTGTCCAGAGAGAGAGAGAGAGAGAGAGAGAGAGAGAGAGAGAGAGAGAGAGAGAGAGAGAGAGAGAGAGAGAGAGAGAGAGAGACCAAAGTCATCTGAGTACTATGTTACACAAAACCTGCTGCTGTTTAAAGATGAGTCACACTTTACTGTTTAATGCCAGGCACAAGATGTAGCCTATGATCACTGATCTCTAATGTCATTTCTGCTGTGCTATAGTGGAGCCTGAGGATGGTGATGTCAGTAATCAGCTCATCTTCTTTGGATGGCTCTGATGGGCGTGATAACCCCCCGACCTGACACGTCCTGTCTCAAAAAGAGGCAGAAATGTTAGTCCACACCTTCGTTACCTTCAGACTACTGCAATTCTCTATTATCAGGCTCCAGCAGATAGTCCAAAACATAAGAGATCAAATTTCTCCTGTAATAGTGTCACGACACTGGCTTCTTGTTAAATATAGAATAGAACTTAAAATGATCTTCCTCACCTACAGAGCCCTTAACATTGTACCATCCCATAACTACTAACCATAGTACCATATAACACCAGTAGAGCACTTCTCTGGTCTGGCTTCAGGCCTCGCTGAAACAGGATGTGGAAAACCAGATAGTATGACCTGCAGGTTAACCTCCACGCAATCTTAAAGGGATAGTTCACAGAAAAATGAAAATTCACTCATTATCTACTCACCACTATGCTGATGGAGGGGTAGGTGAACTGTTTGAGTCCACAAAACACTTTGGGACTTTCAGGGATAAACAGCGTTGCAGCCAAATCCAATACAATTAAAGTAACTGGGGGACCACATCTTCAAACGTAAAAAAACTAACATAATATGCCTCCATACTGCTCCTGTGGTGTAATCAAAGTGTCCGCAAGCCCCGACATTACAATTGTAGTCAAAACAGCGTCATTTAGGTCGTGTTTTTAGCCTAAATGTCCGCTACTGAAAGTAGCATTGCTACCGCGCACCCTTGGGCCAGAGCTTGTGTGCAGTGTGTGAGGTATGTGCGTGCAGATGTAAACGCAGCTCCAGAGGAGGATTTCAGCGGTCATTTAGGCTAAGACATGGTGTAAATGATGCCGTTTCAAGTCAAATTTGAGTTTTTTCAGTCAGCTATCCCTTTAATATGATAAAATCTAAGTTTCTGACAAGGGTTGCTGTTGCAGATAATTCAAGCGGACCTGGCTGAAGGGGGTCAACATGCAATAACTCCCAGAACCCATGTTTAACTAAAACACTCCTCCCTCTTAGAGGTGTTTCTGCCCTTTTGTGATTTGAACTCTTTTTTTGCAAGTCTCTGCTCTTGGTCCATGTCATCACATTCTTTTCTATAAATCTTTACTATTTATAAAGACTTGATTGGTCTTTGTTGTTGGCTAACTGATGCGCTACGAGATGTTGAAAGTGTCCAAATTAATGTCTTTTTATATTCCACTCCTTCAGTGTCATCAAGTCAGCCACAGTCAGACGAAGTCCATCTCAAACGCACCTATTATCTCAGGCACTTTACATAGAAAAGACCTTTGTTGCGGGGTTCTCTTAAAAACTTGCAATATGCATGAGCTACTAGCTCATGTAATAAGTTATGGCATACAGGATAATGTGCTCTACTTAAGGGGAGACACTAGAGGTGAATACAGTCACATTTGTATCTAATGATGTCATCACAATCCCCACCTTGATATGCAAATTAGGCGTTAACCAATTAAAATGCACTGCAGGTGAATAGGATAAAAAAAGAAATTAAAACATATGGTAAATGGTTTTGGATTTATATAGCACTTTTCTAGTCTTGATGATCACTCAAAGCTCTTTACAGTACAGTTTTACATTCACCCATTCACACTCACATTCATACAGTGCATCTATTAGCAGCACTTTGTTGTTCTATGAGGGGCAATTCGGGGTTCAGCATCTTGCCCAAGGACATTTCGGCATGCAGATGGGGAAGACTGGGGATCGAACTGCCGATAGGAGGACGACCACTCTACCCCTCAGCCACAGCCGCCCAGCATATCAGCACCGAACTTCCCTAGTTAATGAGTTTAGCATAGCAGAAATGTACACATGTGTGGGCGTGGATGTCATTGTAGTGATCCCCATGAGGGGTTTGAGGGTCGGCAAGTTGGAGCAGAACTAAATATATATAAATATAATTTTAGAAGCTCTCATATCAGATTTTCTTTTTTGCTACCAATTAATCAGTTAAAATCAGCTACAGATGTGCAATTTCATGGCACTAGAAATTGTTGGCAGTTACCCGTCAATTATAGGCCAATAAACAATTTAACGAAAGCCAACACTGTTATATTTCAATATGCTGGTGAAGAGCAGGGAGACAAGCTATGACTATGATGTAGAGGGGATGGGGTCCAGGGAGCAGGTAGGAGTCTTCATACCAGACAGTGATTTATTGAGCTCTAAGGGGGTGATAGGGGAGAATTGGGATAGTGAGCGTTGGGGTAGAGAGTTGAGATGACCAGGGGTTTGGGATCAGAGAGTTTGAATGTGAGGTGTTCGAATGAAGATGGAGTTTGGATGGCAGTCAGGCAGATTTTTGTTTGCTGTCGGCAAAAGGCGGCAATTCCACCACCTCGGCCATCGAGGCGTGGTTTGTCAAGGTAGTGGAATCCATTGGGGATGGTTTAATTGAGTGCAAACAGGGGTTTTGCCACGTTTCAGTAAGACAGAGAATATCAAGTTTATTGTCAGTGATGAATTTATGGAGGATGAGACTTTTATTTTTTAGTGACCAGGTGTTGAACAGAACGAGTTTCATACAGTGTTTGCTGATTGGATGGGGGGACTTAGGTAGGGTTCTGAGGTTGGCTGTGTTCACGTGTTGTTTGTTGTGGAGATGTAATGAGGAAGTGGGTGTGTGCCGGTGCTGGGTCCAGAAAGACGGGATGGAGTTGACAGAAGGGGAGTTGTAGATAATAATCTTGCACCGGGAATTTCTATGAACATGCCTGGGTTGGATGTAAGTGAGGTTGTTTATGTTTGTGGTTTTGGAAGTGCAGTATGGTCGGGGCAGCCTGTCTGTAATAATTGTCTGAATGGGGAGGACTGCAGTTAAGGTGGTTAATGACAGGTGGGGCCAGTAGGGCGAGTGATCGCGGGGAAAAGTGCTCTGAGGTGGTGGCGTAGAGGAAGAGGGAGGGATGCGGGTCACCTCTGTGACTGGTTGTGACAGAAAGGTGAATGTGGTCTGATGAGGGTGTAAATAACAGGAGGGACCTCTGGGGGGAGCTCTCATGGGAGACATGAACGCTAGGCCTCCTAGCTGAAGGTGGGAGAGACGAGGTTGTCTCAGATATATTTGTGGCTCTGATGTCTGCACCTATCTGGGACTAATACCCTGTAAATCTGGTCTCCTAAGGTTATCTTGGTAGTTACACATGGTATGCAAAAGCAGAGATAATATATAGTTTGGTTTAAATAAAGCATGTGGTATAGCGATATAATTTTCCATTACAACGACACACCCGCTGAGGAACAAACTCTGGTTATTGGCGACTCTATTTTGAGAAACGTGAAGTTAGTGACACCAGCAACCACGGTTTAATGTTTTCCTGGGGCCAGAGCGGGCAACATAGGGTCATACTTAAAACTGCTGGCTAAGGGTAATCGTAAATATGATAAGATTGTTATTTACATGGGCAGTAATGACCTCCGACAACGTCAGTCGGTCACAAAAATCAATATTGATTTGGTGTGTACAAATGCAAAGACAATGTCGGGCTCCGTAATTTTCTCTGGACCCCTGCCTAATATGACCAGTGATGTCATCTTTTCACCGCTGGCTGTCAAGGTGGTGTCCACAAAACAACGTTGGCTTCGTAGATAATTGGCGAGGTTTTGGGGGAAACCTGGTATGATTAGGAGAGATGGCATTCATCCAACTTTGGATGGAGCGGTTCTCATATCTAGAAATATGACAAAGTTTATTTGACAGTCCACACTGTGACAATCCAGAGTTGAGACCCGGGGGCAGAATTGCAGTCTTACATGCTTCTCTGTGCTTATATTAGAGCAGTCACCCTCACAATATCCTATAGAAACTGTGTCTGCCCCTAGACCACCTAAATTAATTAAATCAAAAGTAAACTGGAGAGGAGTAATACATTTAAACCTAACAAAAGTGAATACAACCAATATATCAATACCAAAAAATAGAAGTATAAAATGCGGTTTATTAAATATCAGGTCACTCAATCGAAAATAACCTACTTATTAATGATCTGATTACTGACCATGAGATCGATTTACTATGTCTAACTGAAACCTGGCTGCAACGAGACGAATATGTAGGTTTAAATGAAGCGTATATTAATACTCATATTTCTCAAAGCACAGGCAGAGGTGGAGGGGTTGCAGCAATATTTAAATCTGACCTATCTATCAACCCTCGACCTAAAGGTAGTTATAACTTGTTTAAAAAACTCATCATCAGCCTCTTACATCCAAGCCTGAAATCACATAAACCAGTTCATCCAGTTATCATATACCGTCCGCCTGCCCCTTACTCTGAATTTTTATCTGAAATCTATACATTTCTATCTGAACTATTTCTTAAGTAAGATAAAGTCATTATAGTCGGTGATTTCAACATTCATGTATAGCACTGTTAAAAGTTACTAATGACCTTTTCATGGCATCAGATAATGGCCTTGTCTCTATACTTGTCGGATCTTAGTGCAGCATTTGATACCATAGATCATAAGATTCTGTTACAGAGACTGGAACAACATGTAGTAATTTAAGGAACGGCATTAGGCTGGTTTAAATCATATTTATCAGATCGATTTAAATTTGTTAATGTTAACAATGATTCCTCCATGCACACACAAGTTATTCATGGAGTTCGGCACGGTTCTGTCCTTGGACCAATACTCTTCACCTGATATCTGCTCCTTTTAACATCATCAGCATCATCAGAAAGGACCACATACACTTCCATTATTGTTACGCAGATGACACCGAGCTGTGGATGTCTATAAAGCCTGATGGATCTTATCACTTAGTTCAACTTCAGGAATGTCTCAAGAACATCGAGGCCTGGATGTCCCAAAACGTCTTACTTCTAAATTCAGACAAAACTGAGGTCATTGTAATGGCCCTAAACATCTCAGAGAAACACTGTCTGACCAGATAGTCACCTTGGATGGTATTAGTTTGGCCCCTAGCTCCACTGTGAGGAACCTTGGAGTTATGTTTGACCAGGACATGTCATTTGACCCACACATAAACAAGTCTCTAGGACAGCTTTCTTCCACCTGTGCAATATTATGAAAATGAGGAACATCCTGTCTCAGAAGGATGCTGAGAAACTAGTCCATGCATTTGTTACCTCCAGACTGGATTACTGTAATTCTTTATAATCAGGATGTCACAGTAAGTCTGTGAAAATGGTTTGTTTGGTTGGTATAGCTCTTTTCTAGTCTTGATGACCACTCAAAGCTCTTTACAGTACAGTTTGCCATTCACACATTCACACACACATTCATACAGTCCATCTATTGACAGCACTTTTTTGTTTTATGAGGGGCAATTGGGGGTTCAGTATCTTGCCCAAAGACACTTCGGCATGCAGATGGGGAAACTGGGGATCAAACTGCCGACCATTTGGTTGGAGAACAACCGCTCTACCCCAGAGCCACAGCCGCCCTCCAGCTGGTCCAAAATGCTGACAGAGACTAGAAGGAGAGATCATATTACTCCTGTCTTAGCTTCACTGCATTGGCTCCCTGTAAAATTCAGAAAAAAATTCCAGATCCTGCTCCTCACATATAAAGCCCTTGACAATCAAGCCCCTTCATATATCAAAGAGCTCATAACACCACATTATCCAAATAGATCACTTCGCTCCCAAAACACAGGCTCCTCTCCTGTGGTTCCTAGAATCTGTAAGAGTAGGATGGGAGGTAGAGCCTTCAGCTACCAGGCTCCTCTCCTGTGGTTCCTAGAATCTGTAAGAGTAGGATGGAAGGTAGAGCCTTCAGCTACCAGGCTCCTCTCCTGTGGTTCCTAGAATCTGTAAGAGTAGGATGGGAGGTAGAGCCTTCAGCTACCAGGCTCCTCTCCTGTGGAACCAGCTCCCACTCTGGGTTCTGGAGGCAGACACCATCTCTACATTTAAGGTTAGACTTATAACATTCCTTTTTGATAAAGCCTATAGTTAGGGCTGGATCAGGTGAGTCCTGAACCATCACTTAGTTATGCTGCTATATATCTAGACTGCTGGGAACTCCCATCATGCACTGAGCCCTCTTAGCCTTCTCTCTGTCTCTTCCCTCTTTTCCACCCATCTCTCCTCTCCTCCCCATTTCTCCCTGCTCACCCCAACCGGTCGAGGCAGATGGCCTTCCACACTGAGTCTGGTTCTACTAGAGGCTTCTTCCAGTTAAAGGAGAGTTTTTTCTCTCCACAGTCGCCAAAGTGCTGCTCATTGCGGCAACAATTTTTAAGGTCTTGACCTTCTATGTAATAAACTAATGTATATTATGATTTGGTGCTATGCAAATAAAATTGAAGTGAATTGTGTGTGTATGTGTGTGTGTGTATATATATAGACTATATTATACTAAATACAACACATTATAATTGTTATTGCTGTTATGATTATTATAATTGTGTGTACATATTATTGTTCTAATTGTATTATATCATGCTTATATTATAGTTCTTAATTATTGTTATAGTATTTTTTTATTATATGATTATTATTTTGTAATTTGTTGATTTGTTCTGTTACACATGACATCTATAGCACCTCTGTCCATATTTGCAGCTCTCTCTGAGGTTTCAAATTTCCTTTTATTTGTAGTTTTTCCTTAATCTTGTCATGGATTAAGAGCAGAGGATGTGCCACCATGTTAAAATCTGTGGGTCATGGTCACGATCCACGATCCACCATCGAGATCCACGATGCCTGGCTCTGCAAAGATATAGCACGAACACTCCAGGGAAGAAGTCAAGTCAGTAACATGTATTTATGAGACATTAATGTGATGAAGAGGGAGAGGAGGGAACAGATCAGAAATATGAACACTTGAACATACTGTCACTGAGATTGAAACGATTTTATTTTGATTTCTTTTAGTCTGGGCCATGTCCTATCTGCTCACATGAAGGAGGCAGGGTTCATAACCTAAACTGCAGCCAGCCACCAGAGGTTGATCAAGATGTTTGGCTTCGCTTTATATATATATATGCAATATGCAGACTATGATTGTGAGGTGTAGATCATTTGACCCATTTATTAATAAACAATGTATTGATTAAAGTTGCAGTGTGTAGAATTTGGTGACATCTAGTGGTGAAGGTTCATGTTGCAGCTGAATACCCCTCACCTCACCGTCCCCTTCCAAACATGAAAGAGAACCTGTGGTGACCTTCAGTTTTCATAAAAACTCAAAGGGTGTTTAGTTTGTCCAGTCTGGGCTACTACAAGAAACATGGTGGCCTCCATAGAGAGGACCCCCTAATGTGAATATAAAGTATTTCAATATAAAAGGGCCCATTGTAGGGTTAATAAAACAACAATTTGTATAATTTAGATGAAACACACTTGTGAAAACATCACTAGGATTATTTTATATACAATTTCTGTCAATAGATCCCTTTCACCTAAATCTTACACACTGAACCTTTAAATCATAAATCACAACCCACAATTCTTTGGTAAAAAAACATTTTTACAGTTTACATTTTTCCAAATCAGATTTTCAAAGATTTTTAAACGGTACAGTTTTAGTTATTTACAATAATTGCGGTGGCCAGGGCTCTTACTAGTACTACTACTACTATTTTGAGAAATTATGTTGATTAGAATATGCTCCATTTGCTATATTGCTCCTGTGCCTATTTGTACAGACTATATAATTTAGATTTTTTAATGCAGGACTTTTGGCTCAATTGTAATGGAGCATATTTTGCATTGCTGTAAAAAAGATGAGGGTCCTTTGTGATTGTCGTTACATTCCAACGGAAAGAAGATTGAGGGGAGATGTTCTGTTTCCTCTTGGTGTATTATAGGGACCCTGATAGGCCTCAACCTGGTCCTAAACCTAACCAGTTAGTTCTGACTCCCACATGATCAAACTCCTTCTAACGTTGACACCATCTGATGATGCTTGTGCACGATGAGCAATATTTGGTAGGAAATCTGTTACTCTCAGACAGACTGATGGAAGACAGAGGCTGCCGGGAGGAGGGAGGGGTGGGGGGAGTGTCGCAGCCTCGTAGATGTGGATGGTGCAGCGCGGTTGCGCCATCGTTGGAGCAATAGGGAGGAGGACAGGGAGAACCCGTGTAGTCTGACCAAAAAGACGGATATTCTAGTTTCAGCTTTCGCACTTGCCCGATGTCGTCATTGGGAAACCACCATTGTGCAGCCTCGCCTCGCAAAAATGGATGAGCACTGGTTTGACTTCCGGACTGATGCGGTAAGAGATCGTCGGACAAGCGATTCGGTTCCGTCGTGCACGGGGAGGATGCAGGAGATCCAGATCAAAAGATGAATATTACCTCCACAGCCTGCAAAGGTTGCTTTGCTGTCTGATTGATCTGACATTTGCTGCGACGGTGTGAAGCGTGAAAAGGACTGTGCAGGTGTTCGGTAAAGCGTGTGTCATCCGGGCTGTGGACAAGTGTGTCGTTTGGTTTGTGGTATGTTCACGCACGGAGGGATGCGGTGTGTTACCGCTCCCATTCATTACTGCCCAGTGAAGTCATTTCCTCACCGGCTGGTGGACGAGTCTGCCCACGGGCTCGACCCGCTGGCAGCACCCCGGTGCGGGTCGCGGCTCCAGGCAGCAGCAGCAGCTCTCTCCGCAGCAGCAGCAGCTCTCCGCGGGCACATCGCTCGGTTTGTTAGCTCGGCGAGTCAATGCGACGTTTGTTCGGTCTTGATGCTTCGATCTGCGAAACCAAGTTCATTTCCTTCCAGGCAGGTCACTGCAAGCCCTGCACTGTTACTGGTGTTGTGTGGGTTGCTGTGTTTTTGGTCAAGATTACACCAGCATATTGATGCTTCAGATCTATATAATGTGAACAGATAGGTTTCCTATTTACACATTTTGTATAAATAAGCAAGCTATGTGCTAGCTTGTGAGCGTTGCTATGCACACTGCGACAAGCACGATGTGGTTGCCTCGGGTGGCTTTCTGATCCCATGATCTTATAACTAATCAGACAAGGGTGTGATCCTAGAAGTGGAAGTTATCAGGACATCAAATTGTATGAAATGTGTCAGCTGTAACATTTTCCAACAAAATAAATCTAATAATCTTGTGCTATGGTGATCATCAGCTGATGACGTCAGAGGTTAGTGTAAAACCGTGCATTGTAGAAGTTCAACCCATAGTCGAAGTTTAATCCTAATCTAGAGACAAACCTATCAAAAGCTTTTTGACGATTGAAAGTGCATCTGTGGCCCTCTCCCATACATTTTGATAGCCTGGTCTTGACATGGGACTGTAATTAACATACATGCTAAGCAAGTCTTGATGACCTTCATTTCACATTACATTTTTGCCATTAACCCATTCACACACACATTCACACAGTGCATTTATGCATCTATGAACACTTTGGCACACGGGGATCGATCGACCCACTCTATCCCTGAGCAATAGCTACCCGTAGGTGGTATTTGTTATCAAGTAAAAGTTCTCTATCAAAATGATATTATGACTTGTTGCCTGGAATTGTCCACCATGTTGCAACCGATATCAGATCACAAAGACGCAATTGCTTCTTTATGATCTGATGTTGGTTGGTGTGTTCAAATAATCAGTTTCAGCCACTGGCAGTGTGACACTGATCTATGGTACTATGTGTTGCTGATGTGTGAATCTTAATCTGCAGCAGAATGTTGTAACACATTATTGGGCATCTTTACAAGGCATTTCAGGATTTCTTAGCTGCTTTCCTGATGTCTCTGCTCAGAGAGGGACAACGCTCAGTAAAAGTAATACATAAGTAAAGACACAATATAGACACATGGAAATTGAAAAAAAAATTGAAAATAACATACAATATAAACAGAACATATACCAGTTGACCAGGTTTTCACATATATGACACTATTATTGCACAATTAGATTAGTTAATAACCGAGGTAAGATACATATAGTAGTATATAGTAGTCAATCAATCAATCAATCAAATTTTATTTGTATAGCCCATATTCACAAATCACAATTTGCCTCATAGGGCTTTGACAAGGTGTGACATCCTCTGCCCTTAACCCTCAACCAGAGGAAGGAAAAACTACTAAAACCCTTTTAACAGGGTAAAAAGAACGTAGAAACCTCAGAGAGAGCCACATGTGAGGGATCCCTCTCCCAGGACGGACAGAAGTGCAATAGATGCCACGTGTAAAGGAGAACATCAGAAAGATAAGGGTTTTAGCAGCATATGAACATTTAGCAGTCAATGTTTTTCATAATATGAGGAATTTTAACACATTTCAGACTAAAAGCTCTCTTTTTCATCTTGATATAAAACATCACAGCAACAAAACAATTGTTATGCTTTGAATTTGAAAACATATTTCCAACTAGGAAGCAAATCAATTATTGTTTTTGCCAAGATCAGCAGCTCTGCTCTGTGTCTTTGTCTCAGTTCAATATGGGTGAAATGAAAATAATCAAATTATCCAAATGAGCCGGCTGTGATTTTGACCTGCAGTTTGGACTGGATGGTGTTTGGACTGGATGGTGTAGAGACCAGGGTTGGGCCATATATTCAAATTCATAAGATTTGAAAACAATGAATTTTGCCACTCTATATGCAAATAATCATGACAGTCAATAGTGTTTGTGAAGACCACATTATGGTTTTACCCAGATGTGTCCAATGCCCGGTGGCGGACTGCACATCGGAAGCACCGGGACGTTTCCCACTTGCCTGATGGTCTTTTTGGCCTTGAACTGATTAGCAATAATATCGAAAGCACAAATGAGTTGACAGATCTTTGAAATCCACCTATCTGGCAACCAACGTAATCACATCGGACGTGACGTCTCTCAGTGACGCACATAGTACCCAAATCATATTACAGTGCCACCACCTGAAATTGTTGTATAGCAGCCATTAGCAGCTGATACATTTATAAATCACAGTCCACCTGGGAACGTTCACAAGTTAATCTACCTCATATCCCGCCCTCTTCACGCCCACATTCAACCATAAATGGTCAATGCAAAGAAACTAATGAATATTAAATTATCCTGCTGACCAAAGGGTTTCCAAGGTGAACCTTCTGACACTGACATCGAGGTGTCAGACTGTGAGGGAACTTGTTATATCATCTTTTTGTATTTTAATCATCCAAAACTGCAGCATTATTAAATTCAGAGACAGCTGTGATGTCCTCAATCTATCAAATTTAACAGAATTCTATTTATAAGCTTGTGTTTGTACTGGGATGGTTCAGTTTCGTTGGTCGATCTAATACTGGACTCAGTTTAGCACAAAGATCTAAGACCACAGATCTATAGGATCTATTTCAGCTGATCAGTCATCGCTGAACCCTTCTTTCCTCCTCATCCTCCCATTCGCGTGCATCCATCAAGCAGCATTACGCACGAGTGTCACCGCATGTATTTCTATATTTAGAGCAATCGGACCGATTACTTCACACATCAGTGGATCCTAACCTCCACTCTGGGATATTATTTGGAAAAAGAAGTTTGAAAGTGAGATATTATTAAAAACTAATATTGACTTAAGTTGTTTTATCTCTTTTTCAAATGAAGGTTCTTATTGAACCTGTCGCGCGAGCACAGATAGCGCTGTTGCTTTCAATGTTAATGATGAAGTGGATCAATAATCTGCTTCAGCTCACCACTTCACGTCTGCATCGTCATTTTCCCGTCTCCAAAATGTTCGTACCCATGGGTCAGAGTTAGCGTGGAAGTGCGCACATTCTCCCGTCAAGTTTCTTTTTATAAATACCAATGTTTGCGCGAGAAGTGACATACGCAAGTTTCAGGCCCCATTTTGTGCGTATGCAACGGTTATAAAGAGGCCCCTGGTGCTTTGCGTGAAAAGGGTGGCCTGGAAAGGAGTCAAATTCCCAGCCTGAATTATTGTCCCAGTCTGCCCCTGCCAATGACACTGTGTTTGTGTGTGTGTGTGCTGGTGTGTTGGCATGAGCAGAAAAGAAGGATGAAGGAAAAGAGAGTGAGCGGAGTGAGAAGGGGCTGAAGGACTGAATGAATGTGTGCTGCTATAATGATTTCACTCGTTTAAGAGACGTATGTCATTATGAGAGAGAGAGTGAGAGAGAGTCAGGATGGACTGAATGAATGAATATATATATAATATCAATATCATTTCATTTCGATGACATCCTGGTGTGGGGTGACACTAAAGAACAAGTGACTGAAAGAAGTTCTGGAACAGCGCCAAGAAACTTAAACTGAACCCCAAAAAATGCAACATAGGACTCGAGGAAATAAAATATCTGGGACACTCTATGTCCAAAGATGGACTGAAAATAGACCAAGGTGGAGGCAGTCAAGAACGTGCAGACTCCAGAGTGCAAAAAAAACATGCAAAGATTCTTGGGAATGGTAACATATCTTGGGAAATGCATTTGTGTGAGGCTCACCTCTCACTGCCAGTGGATCATCTTTTGTCTTTAGGCCTATTTCCACTTGAGCACCTCGGAGTGGCCGCTGCCGCTTCCAGCAGTGAGCAACGGCAGCCACAATCTTTTTTCCAACTCACACTGCTCTGTCAATCTTGGGGTCCTTTACACTCCTCTGAAGATAAAGAAAGATGATTAGTCTCTCTCTCTGTCTCTCACACACACACACACACACACACACCATGTCTCTTATTCTCCTGAAGAATTCCCTTGCCCCCTGTGTTGGGAAAGTTTGTTTCTGTGGTCAGATCAGGGTCAGTGTGTGTCTGTAAGTCACTTGTTGTTCTTTAGTTATCTAATGGACAGACGATGCAGAGTCAGGATCGATAATGTGTAAGATATTGAGATAACGTCTTTTAGGATTACTAATTAGAGGGACTTAAGTTATAAATGGGAAACATACTTGAGGAATGGTGTTCTCAAAGTGTTTTAAGTGTGCACTTCTTTGGCAGCCACTTTGCATCCACTTTAATGTTTGGAATATTCAAAGGGATCGGTCTTGCTTCCCTATGCCATTTTCTCTGCATGTATACATGTATGTGATAGGCAGTGGAGGGAAAGATTCTGTTTTGTCAACTTGTTTAAGACAAGCAAATGGACATGATATGATATCAATGGTATACTGTGAAACTGGGTTAGTCTAACTTGTCTAGGGACAAAGATGGTTTGCAAGTTGACCAGTTAGCAAGTTGTGCCAGTCAGAAAAAACAAACAAATCCATTCCTCACTATCTGTGGCTTTGGGTACATCCACATTTGCAGAGCTGTTGTCATGAAAATCCTCAAAATATTGTGCTGTAGTGACCTTGGTGTGAAGGTCCTGCCAATACATGCACTGGACGAATCACTAATCATTCTCAGCTGTCGGCAGTGACTTCTCACCCTGTTTTTAGCTTAGCATCAGACAACAGATAACCAGACTTGCTGGAAAACCTTTGGACACACATCGATGTCATAAGAGCATCTAAAGAATAAACCATCTTTGAGAAAATGTATTCATTATTCAACACGCACTTGACTTTCTATATACTGCAGCCAGCTATGGCTATGGTATGGCCACTTGAAGAAAAATGAAATACAATAAAATACAATGTTGGGCAGCTTTCATTTTGATTTTGAAAACAGGAACAATTATAAATGATTACAATAATTGCTTTTTCTTTGGCTAACTTAGAATGGTTAAGGATAGTAATTAAGTCAAGCACACACACTACTGGTGTATTGCTGAAGGAACCTGAATAATAACGCAATGTCTTCTCTTTGCAGTGCCACGGGTCACAGAGCACAAAACAGCAAAGCCCATTGAGTGAATTATAATGGAGCTTGCTACCCATTCTTAGCATGACGCTAAGCATCACTACCTTTGTTTTGAACACAGTGTACAGTTACTTAGTATGAGCAGGAGAGAGGCATCTAACCTAATTTTGGTAATAACAACATAGTGAAAGACATGGTCATCTGTTTTTTTTACTCTCCTCACTGACCTTGCTATTTAGTGTTCTTTGGGATACATTATGTTACATCCTCCTGCAAGTGTTCCATGGTACACTTTACAAAAAGCGTAGTATATAATAGACCTCCCTGTAGATATTGAATTATCTAATAAAAGGTAAAATCTAAATTAATGTCAATAATACAACCGTCTTAAGCATTTGATCACAAGCTCTTGAATTGTAAAACATGGGAGTTCAAGTACTATCTATAATTCTTTGCATGGTTTCAATGATCCAGTCAGTACAAACAATAAAGAGAGCAAAACATTTTGAGTGAACCAGATACACACTTACATATATGGAGGACAAATACACATCCTTTAAAATTAAAGCAGTGTATCAAATAAAAAGAATGTTTTTATCAAACAATGCTTAGTTTTTGCTGATTAATCTTTAAAAAATGTGATTCATTTCACCTGATTTGAGTCACTACCTGTGTGAAGCCTCATTTGAACTGTACTACAGCAGTATTGAAGACTGAATAAATTGAGCACCTACTAAATATTAATGAAAATAGTCATGTGTAATGATGACGTGGTTACAATTTAACTTGATCAATTTTATTTGATATATTTTTTAATAATGTTGAGGATTAAGGTAAATCATACACCTCAGTGTAGTGTTTTCAAATTCAAATTATCAGCGATTCTAATTTTGTAGTTTGTGCCTTGATGCATTTAAATAGCAGAGAAATAACCAGACCTTTTATAAAAGACGCTTATTTGAGACTTGGATTTGTCCTGTTTTGTACATTAATTTAACTGTAAATAACAACAAAACTACAAATGTGTGGGTGTTTGTATTTCATGCATTGTATTAACCTACTAAGGGCTGTATGTGTTGGTGTGTCTTAATTGTGGTGGCTAGGTGCCAACACATTACTGTAATCATTCAACCTGTTCATTTTTGGCACTTAAAACATCCCCCCTTGATTACTTTTATAACTTTTAATGTTTAGTCAAGTAAAAAAAAAAGAAAAAAGGTACAATTATACTCTGCTTTTCTTTTACCCTACTGTGCTGAAAATATTCCAGCCATAAGCAGTATATGGATGGAATCATCCCATATTATGACCCCCTAACCAAAGTATAAATTGTACCCTTGCATTCCTGTCAATGACAGTTTTTAAACAGTTATTGCAATTCTCTTGTATAGACTCAATTTTCACAGAAGGCAGTTAGAATAAAAACAGTAGAACAGTTTCTCCCTGTTTATGTCGCAAAATTTCCTAAAACTCAACAATGAAAAAGAAATAATTGTATTTGGCAGTACAGATTAGCAACTCATTGTTGCCGCTCACCTAAAAGACAACAGATTACACACAAAGGAGCACGTTACCTTAACACTTTTGGAGTTTCAGGGGTAAGCAGCGTTGAAGCCAAATCCAATACAAGTGAAGTAAATGGAACCCCTTCTTCAGACGGAAAAAAACAACGGAAAAAAATGCCTCCATACTGTTCTTCATATTGTTCTTCTTCTTCCTCACACACTTGATCTTAGCCAGATACAAATGCATCTATTTTATAACATTTTATCTCTCTTAATCTTTTTATCTCTTATTCTACTCCTTGATTTTTTTTAAATTTTGTTTCTGTTATGTTTTCCTTCTGATGTTCCTCAACAGCATCTTGATTAATCTATCTCTGTGTACAACAGGTGCTTTATAAATAAAATTGGCCTGCCTTGAGGAACACACACTGTTGAGAGAAGAGGAAGAAGAATTAGGGCTGAGGAGAACACCGTAGATGGCGGTAATGCACGTTGACGTCGGTTGCCATCCTTCAATAAACTAAACGTAGAAGAAGACCTGGACATTGGTTGCCAACCGCCAATAAACTGAACAAAAATAAGTAAATTCCTCAACTCCTTGCTCCAATACAGTAGTAGTACATACTAGTACATACAGTATACAGCTGAAAAGAGATATCCCCTCTTTAAAAATCCCAGTATGGCCTGGTTTTCCTTCTGCTTTAGGTTAGTGATGTTTGCAGGGGTGGGGACCACATAGAATCAAAATGAAAATTGAGACAGTATAGACAACAAAACCTCACATAACATTATAATAATTGTATATTATAGTAAAGGTGAGTCGGTGTGCAGTGTGAATGTGGATGTTGGGGGAGGGTTCTGGACAGGATGAATGGATTTTCCAGGGTGTTCAGTGCCAGTGGTGCAGTGTTGCAGTGCAGAGTTGAGCTTCATAGAAAACACCCTCAATGCACCATAAAAGCCAGTGCTGACTATGCTCAGTGACCATAAGTAACACTGCTACTCTTCCACTGGAGCAGTTGCATCCCTTACCCCCCATAGTCATTCACTATATATGAAAGGAGATACCAGTTTGATGCAGTAATCAGCTCTTAATACACTATGTTACTGATTTAAGTGTGCCATCTGAAAAGTCTGCAGACCAGAATGTGAAGCTAGAGTAACACTCACTTCCAGTAACCAAGTACATTTTCTATCTCCAGCCATCCTACAAAAAGGCCTTTTTTATTTGTTAACATATACTGTAGGATAGGTTATAAACCCCATGTTGTTAGCGGAAGGGACATCAAAGACCAAACTAGAAAGTTAAAATATGCGTCAAATACATTTTTCTCAAAGATGGTTTCTTTGTCATTTTAGCTAATTGTTATGACGTATGTATAAGTTCTCATTTTCTAGTAAGTTTTGTTCTTATTATTGTGATGCTCTTAAAACAGGGTGAACATCATAGACGGATGAGAGTAACACAATTGGTCAAGCATGTGTATCAGCAGTATCTCAGTACCGAGGCTCCATCTCCATATCGCTACAGCAGAGACAGCGTTTGTATCTGGGATATTTTGGCTTAATTTGTACATAGTGGGAGAAAGTGGAGATGCTCGGGGTGGCTGAAGCTCGGGAGGCAGAGCTGGTCTTCCAGTAACAAGAGGTTAGTCACTGTCTAGACCTATAGCAGCATAACTAAGAGCAGGTCTAAGACAAGCCTGGACCGGCTCTAACTATAAGCTTTATCGTAAAGGAAGGTTTTAAGCCTACTCTTAAACGTACAGATGGTGTCTGCCTCCCGAACTGAAAGTGGGAGATGATTCCACAGGAGAGGAGCTTGATAGCTGAAAGCTCTGGCTCCTACTCTACTTTTAGAGACTTTAGGGACGACAAGGAAGCCTGAATTCTGGGAGCGCAGTGCTCTAGTGGGTTGATAAGGTACTATCAGCTCTTTGAGGTATAATGGTGCCATATTATTAAGGGCCTTGAAGGTGAGGAGGAGAATTTTAAATTCTATTCTAGATTTAACTGGAAGTCAGTGTAGTGAAGCTAATACAGGAGAATCGTGGTCTCTTTTCTTAGTTCTTGTCAGGACTCGTGCTGCAGCATTTTGGACAAGCTGCAGAGTCTTTAACGACTTACTGCTGGAGCCTGATAATAAGGAATTACAATAATCCAGTCTGGATGTAACAAAGGCGTGGACTAGTTTTTCTGCATCTTTTTGAGACAGGACATGTCTGATTTTTGAGATATTACGCAAGTGGAAGAAGGCGGTCCTTGAAATTTGTTTTAAGTGAGAATTAAAGGACAAATCGGGTCAAAGATCACTCCCAAGTTCCTGACTGTTTCATTGGAAGCAAGGGCAATGTCGTCTAGCGCAGCTATATCATTAGATAATGTATCTCTAAGGTGTTTAGGGCCAAGTATTAGAACCTCTGTTTTATCTGAGTTTAACAAGAGAAAATTGCAGGTCATCCAGGTTTTTATGTCCTTGAGACATGCTTGGAGTTTAGTTAATTGATTACATTGTTCAGGTTTTATTGACAAGTATAACATCACAGAGTATAAGGGCACCACCACAGAGATCACCAACCCCACCACCACCCTGCCTGTACAGCTCAACCAATTCTACGCCCACTTCGAGACCTCCAGCAGCAACACACTGGGAAGGCACTCACACACCCAGACCACACAACCCCCCTCTTAAAGCACTGTACTTGTAGCGGAAGGCAAAGTACAAATATCATGTACAGGACTGTATATGACAAATATAACACTTTGAATTTTGAACTTTAAAACCTTCCTTTATGATAAAGCTTATAGTTAGAGCCGGTCCAGGTTTGACTTGGAGCTGCTCTTAGTTATGCTGCTATAGGTCTAGAATGTCGGGGGACACATGACACATGGAGCTTCTCTTTCCAGATTCTCTTCCCTCTTCTCCCTCCTTATCAAATCCAAGAAATTAGTATCTCATCAATACATGTTACTGACTTGACTTCTCCCCCGGAGTCCCTTTGCCTTATCGTCTGCAGATCCAGGACCGCGGCTGCGGCCACATCGTGGATTATGATGGTGCATCACGAACAGCAAGACTGCTTGATATACAATATTTCTACTCAGATACTCTACCATTACTGACAATAATCCATCAATTCATTGACCTTCCATTATGCTGCAAATACCCTTATCTTTCTGATGTTCTCCTTTACACTTGACATCTATTGCACTTCTGTCCCTCCTGGGAGAGGGATCCCTCACATGTGGCTCTCTCTGAGGTTTCTACCTTCTTTTTACCCTGTTAAAAGGTTTTTTGTAGTTTTTCCTTACTCTGGTTGAGGGTTAAGGGCAGAGGATGTCACACCTTGTTAAAGCCCTATGAAACAAATTGTGATTTGTGAATATGGGCTATACAAATAAAATCTGATTGATTGATTGATTGATTGATTGATTGATTGATTGATTGATTGATTGATACTGTTGATGTTGCTGCAAAATTCATTAAAAATCATTTATTCTAAACTTCAAGTAGGAAATACCTTTAGTAGTCCCGGGAATAATGTACATTTTTTTGAAGAAGCTCCGAATGCTTTGTAGTTCAGTTTTAAGGAAAAATAGATCACAGAGCTCCCAGTTCTGCCTTGGTTTGCTAATATAAGGGATTGTAGCGTAGTTAAGATGATCGCTCTCTTTCCTCTTCTCCCTCTTCATCACATTAATGTCTCAAAAATACATGTTACTGACTTGACTTCTCCCATGGAGTCCTTGTGCTTTATCATTGCAAATCCAGGGTCGCAGCTACGGCCACATTGTGGATCAGGATTCTGATTGTGGATTGTGGTGGCCGCTGATCCTGGATTATGATATACAATTACATTGCTTAGCTATACACATATATATATATATCTGTGTATATATGCTTATTCATTGCTGGCAATACCACTGCTATCATTACAATTGTCATTGCTGCTCCCTTCATCTCTTACTGTCATCTGCTTCTGTATAGATTCTTAAAACATTTCTCCATTTTTCCATTTATGATAGACACTGACACTCTTGCTGAGGGTCAAGGGCAGAGGATGTTGTACCTTGTTAAGCAGAGAGAGAGAGAGAGAGAGAGAGAGAGAGAGAGAGAGAGAGAGAGAGAGAGAGAGAGAGAGAGAGAGAGAGACCCAGTACCAGACCAAAGTCATCTGAGTACTATGTTACACAAAACCTGCTGCTGAATCAGAACACCAATACAAACTTCTATGGACAAGTCCGTCAACATGTTTCCTCATGGAAGCTTAAATTGGCAATATTTACATATGATGTAATATTTTTGTACATATTGTCAATTTTGTTTAATATTTCATAATTGGTGTAGTAGGGGCGGCTCTGGCTGAGTGGTAGAGTGATGTCCTCCAGCATGAAGGTCGGCAGTTCGATCCTAGTCTTCCTCATCTGCATGCCGAAGTGTCCTTGGGCAAGATGCTGAACTCCGAATTGCCCCTCATAGAACAAAAAAGTGCTGCTAATGGATGCACTGTATGAATGGTTGTGTGAATGGGTGAATGGCAAACTGTAATGTAAAGTGCTTCGGTCATTAAGACTACTAGTACGTTTTTTAATGTCTGCACAATTGTCACTGACAGAAATTCTTTGTTTTCTCTCCAGGTGAAATCAACATTACAGCAACTTGATGGAGATAAATAGAGGATTCCCTTTAAGATGACACGTACAGACCCACCTGACATACTCCTATCAACTGTGCATCGAGATATTAAAGTGATTCCCATTTCTTCCCACTTTGAGTCCTTACAATGTGATGCTATAAATTTCAGCACACTGGAGGACAGTAAGAGTAACATCAATAAAAGGCACTGCCATACCTTTGACTGTAAGTCATTGGATTTCCCAAAATCACACAAATATTCAATGGAGTCCCCATACAGGAAGGCTGATAAGCATGCAGCCAACCAAGATGTTGCCTGGAATGCTTTGGGCCAGCAACAGAGATACCGCTTTTCTGCTCCAGACATTTTTAGCCATAGGTTAACTTCTCAACCAATGGCTGCTGATATAGCCAGTGAGTTAGTTGTCTCTGAACAAAAAAGAAGGACAAGGTCAAAGAGTGCCCCCCGGGTCCAGACCAGTCTCACTCCTGTGTCTTTTGAAGGATGCTCATCTTCAGGGAGAAAGGGTAGAGAATCCCAAAGGGCTGCAAGAGACTCTCGCTGGAGACCAGAAGTATCCCCACGTAGGGAATCATCATATGCGGCAACTAGGGCCCATATGCATGAAGTACATCCCATTAAGTTACAGCCTCAAATGGGTGACAGCAGTGGATATTCACCTCACTTTGCTGCTGATAATTCAGAGGATGGAGTACTAGATAAACCAGCAACTAGCCCTCATGTTAGGTGTCGGGTGGACATCAAACCTGATGACGCAGCATTACATCATTCAGGACCGAAACAGTGTAAATCTCAAGTGGACATACAATGGCAGAGGCACCACAGTGGGGCGAGTAGGAGTCTCACTGTACCACGCCATTTCTCCTACTCTAGAACACCAACTCCCACTGACTCATTAGGTACAGAGAGTAGGCAAACTTATCCATATTCCCGCAGCTTGCCAAATAGTTACTTACAACCCATGGATATTCACTCACAAAGAATGCCCTCATCAAGTGATTACTATGGAAGGGAAAGAAGAGCTCATTCCAGTCCTAATGTGCCAACCAAGTTCTTTTATGCAGACAACCCAGGAAGATATGTTACTACTGTTCCTCCTCAACCAAGTTCTTACTTTCAGGACGAACGTTACACACCAGGACAAACATATACTCCAAAAGTGCAATATGTGCAAGATCCAAGGACTCGAACTTTGCATGCTGTAGCTACAAGACCATATTATCCTGAAATGGAGTCCTATCCATACTCTGTGAAGACAGGATATCCCAAACCCTATACAGCAAATGAACCAGGGCCGTACATCATACAGACACCTCCAACTAGAATATTTTATGGGGATGATCCAAGGTCTTATCAAATCCAGACTGCTCCACCAAGGTTTTATTATTCCAGTGACATGTATGCAATTCCACCTGAGCACCATATCCCAGCAAGGGCATATTATACAGAGGGCCGAAGACATGCTCGAGTTGTCCAGGCTCAAACTGATGATTGGTATGGTTCAGATGCATCTGGTTATTCCACCAATCCTGCCTCTTATGTATCTCAAGTCACTCCAACCAGAGTTCAGCAAGAGCCTGTGTTAACACCTTGGTATACCAGCCCATGTGTAGAAACTCAAAGAATTGGCGCAGATTCTAAATCTTACTCAAGGTCCTGGGATAATATTCTTAACTATCATGTAGAGAAGGAACAACCTCTTCCTGTGCAGCGAGGTCAGAGCTATGATGATCTTCTGGACTCCAGGAAGCCTGCAGAAGCCACAGGTGACAAACCTCAACCAGTGGTAGTTAATCTCTCTAGTTCCCCAAGACGCTATGCAGCCTTATCAATGTCAGATAACTCACTCGTTGACAAAAGCCCAACAGAGATTTCAAAGAGCAGTACCAGTAAACTCTGGTTTGTAACTCCAGAAATAACAATCACTGATAATGACATTCGAACAGGGAACCTTAATAAGGCTGAAGGTAGGTCCGCTAGTTGGGACATTCTTGACTCCAGAAGCACCAAGGGTCCAGAACTGTCTCACTGTGACTTTGAAAGCTCAACCAAAGAGAAGACACATGACAATGCCTCACTGCAGCAAAGCCTAGAACAACTTGATGAACTTCTGGCAGATCTTGTGACAGATTACAAGCCACCTAGTAGAAGGGCAAGCGAGGACATTTTGGATCAACTTAAAAAGTTAATTGATGAGGAAGAAGCAGTATCTCTGTCCAGAAAAAGTTCAAAGGCAGGTACAGAGGAACCAGCTCCTCTTGACAAGCAGCCAACCTCAATAAGAATAAATCCTGATCCTTTTCAAGAGATGGATGGGGCCAGTGATGCAATGAAGAGTGCAGATGAGTGCTCCCCCGATCAGAGCCCAGATGAGGATGATACAATGATGTGCTCAAACAACAGATGTCGGAGGACAGAAACCCTCTTCAATGCTTGCTTATATTTTAAATCCTGCCACAGCTGCTATACCTACTACTGCTCTCGAAACTGTCGCAGAGAGGACTGGGACATTCATAAAGAAAGCTGCCTGTATGGAAGAATTGGAAGCACATGCCGTCACATCATCAAACACTGCCGTGAAACTGTTGAAGTCCACAAAGCCTTCTCCCGGATTGCCAAAGTTGGCTACCTTTCTCGAGGTAGAGGAGTTCTCTTCCTTGGTTTTCCAAACCCGGCATCATCCAGTAATTTCCTGCAGTATGGCCTGGATAGTCTACTTATGTCTCCTACATATCTGTCCCTTCGAGAGCTTGATAGCTTCAAGGACAACCTAGGGGAGTACTGTAAGGAGCTGCAGCAAGCTGGTAAAGAGTATGACCCAAATGAATGCTTCATCTTGAATGTATCAATTGCTGTTGGTGACCAATTGGCTGATGGGCCATCACCAAGGAACCAAGCTCCAACTGTCAGAAAATATGCAAAGGTTGCTCTGGCTTCTTTTAGCCCTGAGCGAAAGGTTCACAAGAAAGAAAGTGACATGGAAACACTCATACTGACTCCACCCCCAGGAACAGCAGATATCGACAAAGACGGAGAGGAAGGCAGAAAGGCCAGGGAAATCTGTTTTATCAATATACAGCGAGAGTTAAGAATTCGAGGGGTTTTTCTACGCCATGAATACCCACAGGTGTATCAACAGCTGTGTGAGTTTGTGGAATGCAACAGAAGGTTCACACCCACTACTATTTATCCCATTGACAAAAGGACTGGTAAACAGTTTCTGTGCATGATTATGGCTGCCTCTGAACCCAGGACATTGGACTGGGTAGGGGCCCCGCATCTCCTTGATGACATTATTTAAGTATACCTTTTGTTGTAAGTATATATGTATAGAAATACATATATATTGTTACGCATATTTAGATATCAATTAATTATAAACATTTGTAGACAAATATTTTGTTATGAAATTTAGTATTAGTATTAGTCTTTATCAGAATAATTCCTGTCAGGTGGAGAATGAGTACAGTACACACAATTTATTTTATCTTTTTAAAGGGTTATGTACTGTTACAACACATTTCCTTTAGAGGGATAACAAACAATTTTGGTTTTGATTTTTTTAATTATTATTACCAACTACTATATGTTCTTCATAGCTTAGTCTCTTTTAATTTCTTCACATATCTATACATACTTCAATGATATGCCATTCAGAAAAAAACATTATTTTCTTAGTTACATAAGTACTTTCTATGCAAAGATGCTATTTGAGTTAGTACCACATTCCTGTACAAGGATTTCTTTTATGATATTATTTGATATTAAATTATATTATATTATATTATATTCAGATAAAATGTTGGAACCTTTGGTTGCAACTGAAATCCTCATCATAAGAAAATGATGAAAATGGAAAAGAGACTACTTTAAACATCTATAATCGTTGCTTGGGTAAGAATACGTTATTGAGAGTTGACCTTTTCTTCCCTACTGAGTCTAATGGCATACTTTGGAGGTGAATTTCTGTAGTTTTGTAATAATGCAAAGCAGAATCTGGAGCAGTGCTGAACTTGACAGCAACCTCCCCGATAGATATAAAATGGTGCCAGTTACCAGTCACACAATGTGTCGGCCTGTACTGTTTAGTTTTCAACACTGTGAATAGTAAGAGTTATCTATTACAAAAAGAAAACTTGGTATGATACCAAAAATCATGCAATTTCCTAGAACACTGAAGTTGTATTTTTCAATATGTTTGCAAATTAAAATATATGAATTAGGAGCAGAAGTTATTGTCCTTAGAACATGTTGAGCCAGATTTGGCACAGTAGCTATATGGTATGTAAATGCTTGAAGATGACATTTGTTGTGTATTTGTGCTGCACTAGATTTATTATGTGTGATTTATGCTGCCCATTTTTTTGTTTTAGAAAATCAGAACCATTAGATTTTTCAGTGATTGAAGAAGTTTTAGAAACATTTATCAATGCAACTTAGCCATGTTGCCTGGTTCTTTTTAGTATACTTTACATTTCTTGATTTTATTTTTGTAGCATCCTAAATCCCATATTTCCTGACAGCATACTGATGATGATATGAAACGTACAGCTGAGTAATTGAAAATCAACAGTCTAGCTGGAACATACTATATGTTTGAAATATTCAAACTTCTCAAAACTGACCTAATTTAACAAATGACCCATCTGGAAGATGGGCAGGAGCATTACAGCTCTCGGTCCTTATCGAAAATGAATAAGCTGTTTTCTCACAGTTGTCGATCATGTTTCCCCATTTAAACCTTTTTCCTTGTTAAATCAGCATAGCTTACAGTTTTCAAGGCAACATATAATGAAACTTGAAGAAGCACATACAGTATATATTTGAAAATTTGTTTTTGGCTGACAGGATGTGCTGTACAGATTCAGTGAAAATTTGCTGACTGCATGTGATTCTGTTTTCTATGCTCTGATCTCATTTAAAATGATACTGGTGATAGTAACTTGCTTGACAAATGGACTTGTGAAAGTGAAAACTACTATGCTGTGTATGTAAAATCAAATGAATTTTACATTTTGTTAGTTGTTCAAATCAAAAGGCAACGAAAATGAGACCTCACATGTCGAGAAAATCCTATAATCTTGTATTTTTTATACTTTCAACGTATGTGACTGAGTGTGTCTATTTATAAAACATATCTAATAAATGGAATGGAACTCTGTTCTGAGGTCTGCCAGCTGAGTCATTAATGTTTAATTAATGAAAAATTGTTTTTGTACTGTAGGGTCTGTTAATTTAATTATTAAATGTATCAATTAGAATATACAAATGGACACTTATGATGTGCTTTCTGATACTAATTCCCAAGGGAAGCATATTTTAAGTGAAAAGTATATATCCCAGCCCAGAACTTTGTGGAACTCTGTGATTAACTTGGTACATGTTAGCAATGACTCTTCCATGGTCATTGCTAACATGAACAAACATGAATCAATCTTAAAAAATATTATTTAAACCAGCCTAGTGCTGATTCTTTAATCCCAATAGCATATTCCAGTGTCATAAACATCTGTAATAAGCGTATTAAAATCTTGTGATATTGTCAAATGCAGAACTAAGATGCAGAAGGACGCAAATAGTGACAGGTCAATTGTCGAGGCCATGAGAATGTGAGGGCTGATATCTAGAGCACCGCCCTAGGTGGGATTAGACAGGTCCCTGCCTTAGATAATTGGATAATTACTGTCTCTTGGGTGAACTTGAGTTAGCCTGAGATTGTGGCCCGGTAACGTTACATGTATTATGGTAACTACTTTACTGTGAGTTGTAGCGAAAGACACTGACTCTGGGACTGGAGGGGTGTGAAGTTGAAGCCTAGTGAGAGGAGTTGTTGGCGCGAGATTTAAATTGGTGGTATTTGGCATAATCTGAACTGTGGCTGGATCAAAATGGCAAATAGAAGTGGGGACTTAGAGGATGATAAATGGAGACTGAATGGACATGGAGAGTGAATAGTTACGAGAAGGTAGAGGACAGAAGGATAAAGGAGATAGCCAGGCACTACCAGAAAAAGAGCGTTTGAGGAGGAGGAGAGGTTAGGAGGAGGATTATGCTTGAGGAATTCAAGGTAAATCTTCATTTAAAGTAGGGCACGAAATATCAGCAGCTAGTCCAATTACCTTGACTAATGGACTGAAGAAGGCAATCGGGGAGATGGCGAAGGTGTTACTTGCAGTAGCTTGTTGGTGAAGTGTAAAAGTGATGAACAGAGAAATAAAATGATGACACTGCAATCAGTGTGTAAAAAGGACAGTAGAAAGAGGCAGTTATTGTTCCTATATGCAAACCGGGTAAGGATCCAAGTTCAACAGGAAGCTATAGACTGACTGCTTTGACTTCACTTTGAGGGAAAATCATGAACAAAATTATGAAGGATAGGGATATTAATTAATTGTTAAAAAATATGTGTGTGGGTTTAGTAAAGGATGAAGCACAACTGATTCAGCCCTGTGTTTAGATAATGAAATTAGAAAAGCACAGATTTATAAAGAAGCCCTAATAGCTATGATTTTGATGTTGAGAAGGCATATAACATGATATGTCAAGAGGGGTTAATGATGAAGTTATTGCAAATGGGAATATGAGGGAGAATGTAGTAAAAAATGGAATATCATTTTCTATCATCAGATAAGAATATGAAAAAGTTACAGTTTAAAGTATTTAGTGGAAAATTGTACTCTGCAAGGAAGCATTGTCTGCCAAGTTTTGTTTTCAGTTCTTATAAATATAATTTTTAGAAGTACTGCATAGACACATCTATTGGTATGGCATTACTTGCAGATGATGGTGTAAAGTGGAAAAGAGGGAGAAATAGAGTTTACACACGCAAAAAATAGGAAAAGGAGTGGCTAGTTAAATAGTCTGTCAGAAACAAAGACAGGAAAATTAGAAAGCAGACTACCATTAAACTTTATGGACAAGGTTTAGAAAGCGTGCAATGTTTCAAATATTGAGGTATATGATTCAATCAGGTTGAAAAGTGTAAAGAGTGTTGAATATTGTAAGATGTTTAAGGGGCAGCGAGTGGAGAGCCAGCATCAAAAACTAAATGTAGTGGATTTATTATGGCAGTTGGAGATTATGGTAACATCATTTATATCTGCATCAAGTTGGATCAAATTCAGTATCAGACTCTGCTGTGGTGCCATAAGACAACTCCAGTTTCAGTGTTGCAAGTAGAGATTAATGAAATGCCACTCGAAGTTAGAAGAGAGGAGTTGTCATTCACATTCTGAGCAAACCTAAAAGGCTGTAATGGGTATCATCCAACTCAGTGGGTTTAAAATAATTAAAAAATAAAGAGATCAAGAGCTTTAGTCGGACAATAGGAAATGTAGTTCAAGAGATAAATGGTCTCTATTTATATGGCGCTTTTTTAATCTTGATGACCACTCAAAGTGCTTTAGTGTAGAGTTTTGCCATCCACCCACTTTCACAAACATATTCATACAGTGCATATGTGGAGCACCTTCTCTATCATACGTCAAGCATACACTGCCAGCACAGCTGTCAGGGGCAATTTGGGGTTCAGTAGCTTGTCCAATGGGGGAAATGTGGTTAGGGGACAACCCACACACTACCTGAGCCACAGCTGATGGTTGACATGTACCCTTTAGAATAAAAAAAATGGGAAATATTGAGGACAAGTTAATATAGATATAGAAAGACAGTATCCTGAGTATCTTAAAATATACACTGATGCATCAAAAACATACAACAATAGAGTTGGAGTCGCTTTTATCATCCCAGAGTTCAATGTCATGTCAAACAAAAAAGTTAACAATCACTTATCAGTTTTTACAGGGGAACTGTTGGCTAGGTGGATATGAAGAAGTCAAGCCAAATCAAAGTATTTGTAGGCTTTATTTATTAACTAGAACAGGACTAATATCGATAATATAGTGTAAAAAACATTTTAGTCCACACTCCAGTTCAGAAGGTAGCAGTATAATGCTCCTAAAAGTTTCATTGGCAACTGCTATAAAAAGAGCAGAAGGTTTACTGTCTCAATGTGTGAGGCCTGGTAGATGTGTGACTGCTGTGTCAGTGCAGGTAAGAGAGATTTGGGGAGAAAGATGAGTTTTTAATGGTCTACTAAAAATGTTGTGTGGTTTTATGCATATAGTTATAGTGTGGCTTTGTCCTGATCCAGACTGAGGTATTCTCTGTAGCCCCATGCCGAAGAGGTAGGTCATGGATAATGGCTCATCTAAATATGATTTTTTAATAAACTAAACAAAAATATTTAAAGCAGAATAATATAGCATATATATATATAAACATAGTAGAGTAATAATATAAAGAATATAATAATTCATCCACATGTCATCTTCCCTCCTCTTTGAGTGAAGCCTGTTTTACTAAAGGTGAGTGATTTCTTTGAATCCACATTAAATAGGCTACGATAAAATTAAATAAGACCAGTCACAGAGGCATGTGAGGGACATTCACTGGTCTTTTATCAAGCTACCTGTTAAACCAACATATAAAAAAAACTATATTTTCACTTGTTTTATGCTACCATCATGGTCAAGCTTAAAGGGAGTTGAAGACTTCTTCTGTATGAGTAAGTGCATACTCAGTGTAAAACATGTTGTCTCTGTATTTTTACATTTGCAATGTACATCCCACACAAAACGTAAAGAAGCTAATCTGTTTTGGTCTAAGAAAGAGCTTGATTCTTATTGCAGTTGTCCTGTGAAGCAGAAGTTCCACTGCTCGGTCAGTCTTAAGGGCAAAGGTCTCCTGAGGTGCCACCAACTACAGTTGTCTCTCCTTGGCCATAAGTCGGTAGGGTTATATGTAAAGTAGTTTAAAATTATAAAACAGTCTTGCCAATGTACTGTATAAGGTCGGCCAAGATAAAACTAACGTGAGTGTAATGAGTGTAATACAACAGGCCTGCAATAAATCCTCTCTTCATGAGGATCACAATGCTCAGTTTTTATCCAATTTATTTAAGAGAGGTCTATACCATTTATTCAAATTAAGGTTGATAAAATATTCAAATAAAGAATACCATACAGCTTCTTTCATTATTTAGTTTGACAATCATTACTTAAAAACCCAAATAAATAAATGTGACCTGATTCAAAACTATAATGAATGAGATAGCACCCATATTCTTCTCAACACTTGCATGATGGTTGATCAATCAGAAATGTTCTTGATTTTTATTGCTAGGCGAGAGTATTCAATCTTAATTTGGTACAACCTCTTCCTATCAACTGGAAACTGATCCAGATGATAGGCAGACCAAAGGTGTCCAGAAGACGAGGATGCACCTGCCTCCCTGCCCACAGTCAGGTGACATTTGTGACCCCCTCAAAGTGAAGTATGGTTGTGTTGCATTGTCCACACCGATCTTACAAAGGCTAATAGATGACCATAATGTGTCTGTCTGTCACAACTTGAAGGATACAGTCAAGTGTTAGCAGTTAAACTACTGTTTCATGTTTTAAATAAACATTTAAATTGACCTTGTTTGTATTCTTTACAAAGCACAAGTAGTTAGTACAACTTTTATTGTTTGGAATTCTTGGTATGTAGAACTCAAAAATTGAAGTTTTTTATAATTGTGAAAGATGCATTTTCTTATCAGTTGGTGCAACTACACCTGATTTTCTAAAAAATAAATACATTTTAGGAGCCTCTGTTTTTTTCCCAGTGTTTTAAAGGGAACTTTTTATAAACAAGGGAGGGAAACATAATGTTCGATCCCAGAGGATATCTTTTCTTCTTTTCTACATTTTGAAAAATACGTACCTCAGCTTTAATGTGAACTTTAGTCTTCCAAGTTGCAGATATCCATTCCTGGATTTCATGCCATACTTTAACTTTTGTACAAAGCCAAAAATAATGTATGAGGGAGTCATGAGAGTCACACTTCACACACTATCCAAAGGAGTCTGGATAAAACTTATTTATCGAATCTCAAGTATGATATATGATATATTCTTGCCATCAATTTGTATTGTATTAACCTTAGATTTTTGATTTGTGGTAATGTGGTTGGTAAGATATGAGCATTTCTTGAGAATTTCTTGAAAATTGCGATCTTTATTCCATTGGTTGTATAACTTTTGTGGTGAGTATTGATTGTTCTTCTATAAACCATCCAGACCCCTCAGGTCGTCTGTGCTGCCATCATCTGCTTGCTGTTCACAGAGTCAAAACTAAACACAGAGAAGCATTATTCAGTTTCTATTCTCCACTTTTGTGGAACAAGCTCCACTCGTTATTTCTTATTCTATTTATCAATCAATCAAATTTTATTTGTATAGCCCATATTCACAAATCACAATTTGTCTCATAGGGCTTTAACAAGGTGTGACATCCTCTGCCCTTAACCCTCAACAAGAGTAAGGAAAAACTACTAAAAACCCTTTTAACAGGGTAAAAAGAAGGTAGAAACCTCAGAGAGAGCCACATGTGAGGGATCCCTCTCCCAGGACGGACAGAAGTGCAGTAGATGTCAAGTGTAAAGGAGAACATCACCAAGATAAGGGTATTTGCAGCATTGGATTAGAATAAACACTTTGTAGCATAACTGAAGGTCAATGAATTGATGGATTATTGTCAGTAATGGTCGAGTATCTGAGGAGAAATATTATATATCAAGCAGTCCTGCTGCAATCATAGTCTATGGTCAGCAGCCAGCAAGATCATGATCCACCATCAAGATCGGATGTCTATAGTCCACAGTCATTGTCCACTTCCGCCATTAGGATCCACCATCAGCTGCCACCTCGATCGTGGTCCACCACCACTATCCGATGCCAACACGATACAGGATCCGCCATTATTATCACGATCAGCCAGCACGAAACAGAATCCGCCATACTGGATCCACCATTACGATCTCTGATACGTGATCCACCATCATAATCCACGATGTGGCCGCAGATGCTGGATCTGCAGACGATAAGGCAAAGGGACTCGGGGGAAGAAGTGAAGTCAGTAACATGTATTGATGAGATATTAATTTTTAAGCTCTGAGTGTCATGTGTCCCCCGACATTCTAGACCTATAGCAGCATAACTAAGAGCAGGTCTAAGACAAGCCTGGACCGGCTCTAACTATAAGCTTTATCGTAAAGGAAGGTTTTAAGCCTACTCTTAAACGTACAGATGGTGTCTGCCTCCTGAACTGAAAGTGGGAGATGATTCCACAGGAGAGGAGCTTGATAGCTGAAAGCTCTGGCTCCTACTCTACTTTTAGAGACTTTAGGGACGACAAGTAAGCCTGAATTCTGGGAGCGCAGTGCTCTAGTGGGTTGATAAGGTACTATCAGCTCTTTGAGGTATAATGGTGCCATATTATTAAGGGCCTTGAAGGTGAGGAGGAGAATTTTAAATTCTATTCTAGATTTAACCGGAAGCCAGTGTAGTGAAGCTAATACAGGAGAAATGTGGTCTCTTTTCTTGGTTCTTGTCAGGTCACATGCTGCAGCATTTTGGACAAGCTGCAGAGTCTTTAACGACTTACTGCTGGAGCCTGATAATAAGGAATTACAATAATCAAGTCTGGATGTAACAAAGGCGTGGACTAGTTTTTCTGCATCTTTTTGAGAAAGGACATGTCTGATTTTTGAGATATTACGCAAGTGGAAGAAGGCGGTCCTACAAATTTGTTTTAAGTGAGAATTAAAGGACAAATCAGGATCGAAGATCACTCCCAAGTTCCTGACTGTTTCATTGGAAGCAAGGGCAGTGTCGTCTAGCGCAGCTATATCATTAGATAATGTATCTCTAAGGTGTTTAGGGCCAAGTATTAGAACCTCTGTTTTATCTGAGTTTAATAACAGAAAATTGTAGGTCATCCAGGTTTTATGTCCTTGAGACATGCTTGGAGTTTAGTTAATTGATTACTTTGTTCAGGTTTTATTGATAAGTATAACTGGGTGTCATCCGCATAGCAGTGGAAATTTACCGCAGTGTGTCCTGATAATGTTTCCTAGTGGAAGCATATATAATGAGAATAAAATTGGGCCGAGCACAGAGCCCTGTGGAACACCGTGGTTAACATTGGTGTTCACAGATGATTCATCATTAATTTGCCAATTGGAATCGATCTGAACAATATGATTTAAACCAGTTTAGGCGGTTCCTTTAATGCTAATTAACTGTTCTAGTCTCTATAATAAAATTTGATGGTCAATTGTGTCAAATGCTGCACTAAGATCTAACAGAACGAGGACAGACACAAATCCCTGATCTGAAGCTATTAGAAGGTCATTAGTGACTTTTGCCAAGGCTGTCTCTGAGCTGTGATTGGCTCTAAACCCAGACTGAAAGTCTTCATATATATTATTTTCCTGGAGAAACTCACACAGCTGATTGGCTACAACTTTTCAAGGATTTTAGACAGGAAGGGAGGTTGGGTATGGTCTGTAGTTTGCCAAAACCTCCGGGTCCAGGTGGGTCTTTTGAGAAGGGGTTTGATTACAGCTAGTTTAAAGGACTGTGGTACATATCCTGATGATAATGACAGATTGATTGTGTCCAGACGAGATGGTCAATCTCAGTGGAAGCTAGGGACAGCACTATCAGGTAAACATCTAGAAAATGAGTTTAATATTAGTGGCATATATTCTGATAGTGAAAAATCGAAGGTTATTAAATTATGGTCTGATAGAATCGGATTGCGCGGAAGTACTATTAGATGTTCAATTTTGACACCGTATGATAATACAAGGTCAAGTGTGTGGTTACAACAATGAGTAGGTTGGTGTACACACTGACTGAAACCAATTGAGTCTAATATCGAAATAAATGCTACGCTAAGGCTATCATTATTATTGTCAACATGAATATTAAAGTCACCAACAATAATAACTTTATCGGGCTTTAGGACTAGGTTTGATAAAAACTCAGGGAATTCCGTTTAAAATTCAGAATAAGCCCCAGGAGCACGGTAAACTACAGCAAATATGATTGGCTGTTGGTATTTCTTGGATGGGTGTGGAAGACTAAGAACAAAACTTTCAAATGAGTTGTAGCTTAGTTTAGGTTTAGGATTAATTGATAAACTGGAGTTAAAAATAGCAGCAACTCCACCTCCTCAGCCAAAGTCTTGGGGAACGTGTGTATTTACATGACTGAGGGGAGTAGATTCATTTAGGCTGACATATTCATCAGGATGCAGCCAGGTCTCAGTGAGGGACAATAAATCAATGTTGTGATCTGAGATCAGTTCATTCACTAAAATAGCCTTTGATGATAATGATCTTATATTTAAAAGTCCACATTTAAAAGTCTTTGTTTCTTGAGTTGTTGCAGAGGTTGTGTTAATTTGTATTAGTTTTTTGTGTAGAATTCTCCCTCTGTTATTGTTTGATTTACATAATTTAATGGGACGGTGGACAGACACAATCTCATAATACATAAATAATATTTATGTCTTCTTTTATTTTGTATTAAACTCTTTTAATTTCTTTTTAAATGCTTTTTGTATTGTCTTGTTTTGCTTTTACAATTTGTGATGTAAAAGCACTTTGAATAGCCTTGTTAAAATGAATGTGCTATACAAATAAACTTGCATTACCTTGCCTTCTAATCAAATTAGTTAAAAAACTTTGTGCCTAATTGAAAGTAACACTTTCAGTTATCTAGTTCTTTAGCTATCAATATATATATATAAAAAAAAAATCTTGATCAGTGAGAATTTATTCAGGAGTTTGGTAAATGAGTGACCCTTATCATGAATTATTACATCTGATAGATCATTATTGTTATTATATTAACTGGTGCTGCCATCATTCATAACATCTTTACATCTATAATTATCACTCTTATTATTTTCATTATAACCACCAGTCTGTCAGAGCTGCAACATGACTGTTACACAACTGTTCCTGGGTTTTCTCCTCTCTCTCCACCTCTCTCTGCCTCTTCTCTCTGTGAGATAATGAATATCATGATTTGGTGCTATACAAATACAATTTTAATGAATTAACTATGCAATTCCTCTTGAAGTCCACATGTCCCAGATAAGCACAACACTTTGGAGTTTAATTGATAAATTATTCCAGATCCCTGCGTTCCTGCAAATACTATATTGTACTGTTAGTATTCTTTCCTACCTTGTTCCATAATGTTAATGTACTATTTACTACAAAATTAGAGACATTTATTCTGTGTTTTGTAAACAAAGATGTAAAAAGGTTAGACTGCATACTTTCAATAATTATCCAGGGATTGTTCTTCAGGGTTATTGATAACATCACATATGTTGCGTAAATTATTGTTTTGGAGGAACTAAAGTTATGGTTTGAAAAACATCGGACCATTTGTTAATGCTACTTTTTAGTTCATTAATTTGAGAAAGGAAATAATCTTTGTATAATTGTGTTTTTTCAAAGTTTATATTGCAACCTAAGTATCATCTTTTTTTTAAAATTATTTTGGGATACTACCATGTCATTCATTAATTTGTATCAATTCAGTTTTCATAGTCAGTATCATATTCATCTTATAACCATTTAAAAAAGTTATTTATGATATATATTGCCTCGGAGAGAAATCTTATCCTCAGCAACCAAAATCAATTAATATTTTTCCCTGTCTATATTTATGCCACTCACTTCCTCCGTTTGTCAATTAATCATTTTATTGTCATTATAAATTAAACATATAGATCTATAATTTTGTCCTGGATTTGGTATCACATTACTAATTGCTTAGTACTTTGTTTAAGGGAGAGCATTGATTACCTTTCAAAAGAATGAGCTAATCGGTGTCCAAAATGTTAAATAAAGTTCTAATCCATCTACACCTGGCGTTTTTTTTTAGCAAAGCTATCAATTTCTGACTTCTTTTATTTGTTCAGTAGAGAGACATTTTGAAGTGACTGATTTTAGAAGGGGTATTGGGTCAAAGTTCATAGTCAGATTTAAATAGGTTTTCATAATATGATTCAAATTTCTGATTCATTTTTTAATGTCTGTGATTGGCATTTTGGAAACTGTTTCCCCCATCATACTTTATATGATGTACTGAGTGAATTGACTGAAAGGGAACAATATGTTATAACTGCTGAAGCCTCATTTAAACTTAGCTAAGCTTTCAAATATATCTTTAATGAAGTATTAGGACCCCCACCCCTCCCCTTCAGGGACCTCAGTGGGACTTGATGGAACCACCAAAGATTAGACAAACTTCCCTGCCATTATTCTGGGCACATCAGTTCCACATTGTATGTGTATGTATAGCACCATTGATTTCATTGAACTAGTGTTTTCAAGTTCTTATTCGTATCCTAAATTTCTCCTACTAGTGCAGTGCCTGTTCTAAACCTGCCTTTTTGCAATGAGTTGTATTCTTGGCCTCTGGTACTACTTTGAAATTATTTGTTGTCATTAGTCAATGGTTTAATGGTTTGTATTTATATAGCTCTTTTCCAGTCTTGATGACCGCTCAAAGCACTTTACAGTACAGTTTGCCATTCACCCACTCACACAAACATTCATACAGTGCATCTATTAGCAGCACATTTACTTATTTTTTTCTATGAGGGGCAATTCGGGGTTCAGCATCTTGCCCAAGGACACTCACACTCTGACCTGGAAACAGTTATTCACAGAAATGTTGATCCCATATGAGCCAGCTGTTATCCTTCTGCAGAGCCGCGTTTGAACACGGACCACAATGGACATTTTTATTTCCTGTTCTTTTACGTCACCATTTACTTCAATTGTATTGGATTTGCCTGCAATGCTGTTTACCCCTGAAACTTAAACTTCACCCACCCCTCCATCAGCATAGTGGTGAGTAGATGAGGGAATTTTCATTTTTGTGTGAACTAACCCTTTAAGCACCACAATGCCTGGGACTCATCACCTACCTCGCCAGTGGTTGATGGTTACCTCGCTTAACCGCTGAACCTGGCACACACACACACGAGTCCAGACTGCCAACAATGCTGCTGCTGCAGCACTGCCATTGACAGTAGACTTTCCTCCAGCACCATTTTACCTTGCATACTGGCTGTCAATAATCGCAGGGGAGATAGAGAGCCTACATTGGGTTTCTGTTAGGACTATATGTCCTAATATTTAGATTTGTTTCATGTCTGTAACATATTTATAGTCTAGACAGAACTATTGTGAAAGGTGTCCGTTTTATGTTGACAACCAACAGTATTTTTGAGATTGTGAAAAACAGACGAGTTTCGAGAATCTCTGCTGCATAAAGACTTAAGTTGTGCCTCTGACTCTGCTCAAATCCAAGACTCTATATAAGATGGACAACACATCTAAAATTCCTCCCAGTTCTGATAAAGAAATTTCCCTGGATATGAATGCTGGGGTAGGGGGTTGGCATAGGACAGGACTGTTTAGGGATAAGGAAAGTTCAGGTTAAGGAAAGTTAAAAGATATATTGATGAGGAAAACTTTGATTTCCCTCCTTAAGTGTTTACTCTCCTATACAGGTGGGCAAGGCTCACCATGACAATGGTGGTTTGTGCTTTAGCTGTGTATGTTCCTACACCTGTTTGGTGTGCAATTACCAAAAAGCTGCTAACTTTTAAATGAAAAAGCCTCAGACTATGTGCAGGGATAAAGGATAAAGCATTTAAACTAAGGCATTCAAACACCTTTCCTCACTAGGCAAACCCAGCTAGTCCACTAGTCCAGTCCTGTTAAATGTTTTAAAAACCCCATGGATAATTTTGGAGGCTGCAGTTTGTGGTGCTGTTACACTTAACAGCATTATACTGTTTTTATTATCTTGTTCACCTCATCTCCCTACTAATTCTACAAACATCCGTCTGTTTGTGAAGCACAGACCTTGTGAACCAGTCATCTTATTGGCCTCACTCTTTGTATATGGGGGGGGGGGGTGCAGTGTTAAACATGGTGCGATTTGGACACGTGATACGTTCAATATGAATAAAATAGAAGCTGGGATTTGTCGATGTAATTGACATTGTCGATCATTACAACAGCATGTTCACGTCACCGGGGGTGTGTTAACAACAACTGATTCTCCAGAGGTTAGCAGCTCTTTGAGCAGCGGCGGTGACACGGTCTCTGAGTCCCACAGCCGGTCTTATTCAAAAATGTTAATTTGCTGCAGGTCATGTTTACAGTTTCAAAAGCTGCAAACAGATTTATCACAGGCCAATCAACAGCCTTAATGTTAAGGAGTCAGACAGAAGGTACTCACCTGTTTGTTTTTTAGTCCAGACAGGGCTATTTCATCATTAGTATTTAATCTACTCAAGTTAAAATGCCAACTACAGTACATTAACAATGTGAAGCATTTTCTTTTTATATTGTGTAAAAAGATGCTGGAAGCTTGAGGCAAACATGTAGAAAACACGTAGCATGATTTGATGTAGCTTTGATTTGATTGTTGGGTGTACAAACCAACGTGTCCAAGCTCTACAAATCCATCCTGGAGGATAGATCAATTCAGAGGCAGTGAATAAAAAAGGAACTGATGGCAACATGACAACCAACATTTCCCACAAGTCTCTTTTTTACAATACAATTTAAACGAGAAAACACATTTGTTTTGACTTGTCTTCTCTCTTCCCTGGTGGAGTTTCAGCTGTGTTCCCTGCTCTCATCTCTTCTGTCTTGACTGTCCAGTCAGTCAGTCTCCAGTCCTGTTTAGCCTGATGCTGTCAGTGTATGAGACTATCATGTCTAACAGACAGACAGGTGGCTGAGCAGCTTAGGTCTGTCTACTGGCCAGTCTTCTTGTCCTTCTGGAAGCTGAAGCTGGTCCGGCGGCTCAGTTTCCGCTGCTTCTGAGCAAAGTAATCAGCCCGAGAGGTACTGGCACGCGACTCCAAGATATAGTTCACCTGATAATCAAAAACAAGAAAAATGTTGAGGTACCACATTCAGCTGCATGTATGACTTCCCCAGGCCTTGACCATAGATACAAAGACATTAAATCATCATCATGGTAACACACTGTAACTCACCATCATGTAGTAGTAAGAAGACAGAACAATCTCTATTAATACATCAACTAAAACTCATCCTGTGCACTGTCTGCAACAGTTGAGAATATAGCAGCTATTATTGTTATCAAATTTTAAAATACATACATAGTATGATATGCATTTATTTTGAAATGGTTCTTAACATGACTAATTGGCAAACTCTACATGATATCATGCATTCTGACCTCATTAAGGAGAGCGGGCTGCAAACACAAGACTGACATCTGACATATCCCTTTGTAGAGATCATGAGAATGAGAAGACATGTTCAGTAGCAAGTTTCAAACTATCTTTCTGCTGTCTCATCCTGGGTATTTTCTCAGACTTGACAAAGGTCTTGCAAAGATACAGTTGATATTATACAAGTGTTTTCACAGAACATACAGCACTGCAATAAAACAATAGTCTGGTAAAATGGAGATAGTTAATGCCGTGTTCCATTATACCTCGGAATTACTGACCCCTGAGTCGGAAGTTGCAACAGCCTGCGATTTCAAATTTCCCCTCTAATTTCGGTGTGATTTTGAATCCAGCCTTTAGATTAATGATTTTGGTTTCCATTGACCCTTCTTACATTATTTTGCTCTCAATGAATTACAAAATGTATATCAGTAAAGATTTTCAACAGGAATATTTTATTCATTGAGATCCTATGTGTGATTTAAGTGTTCCCTTAATTTTTTGGAGCAGTGTATGTTTCTCCTTCCACATTTGTAAAGACTGGTCTCATCATCTATTTACTGACAGGCTGTCAGGTCATCGTGTTCATCTGATCAGCTCTGTGCATGTCCCGGCATAATATTTGATTGAGAAACAACCAAGACAGACACCCTGGAATACAGACACAGTCAGAACTCACCTTTAGCACTATTTCATTGACAGTAGAAGCATCAGACTCAAAATAGAGGGGCTTGTAATCATGGTTGCTGAGATAAGTTAGCTTAAAAATTGCATGAGCTGTAAAACAGAGGAAAAACATTGATGAGACAGAGACTGACAACAGCAATAATGCACAGATCACAGCTATAACTTCTCCTGTCCATTTCTGCACATCTTTAGTCATGTTAGTTTGTGTGAACCATGTGTGAAACCATGAAAGTGTCTGAGAAGATAACAGGCTGCTGGATAGAGGCAGAAAAAAAGGGTAAATGATCCAAAACTATTTTTCATAAATGTTTAACAATTAAATGCTGAGTACCACAGAATGTAAGGAAAGCACTATAATACAAAAATGGAAAAATCTTTACATGACAAAAGAATCTTAGTGAAATTGTGACTGTCTGCTCTAATATTATCTTATGCAATATTCTTACACCCATATTTTAACTGATCTGTATCAATATTGTGTTTATCTTCTAGTTCTGCTAGCAGAGTGTTGGTGTAACTCTTTAAGCGCCATGTATGTAATGTGCTTAAGAGCGGTAGACCAAAGGCTTACAACTGCTTGATGTCCCACAACAAGCCTAAATCCCAAAGTGTGATAAATGTTTTACAACCCCAGCTACTCGGGAGTAGCAGACTTTTACTCTCAGGTAACATTACATCCAGCATTGAAACATTAAGTTAAAAATATCTTAATTGTAGAATGGTGACATTGACACTAGGGGGAGCACTAGCATCATCCCACAGCAGCCACAATGACGATGTGTCTGCAGACATTTTTGGTTTATCAGCTTTGTGAGTCAAGGGACGCTTATCTCAAAATGTCAGAAATCAACCCCATTAACTTCTGGCTGAGTTAGACTGAAAAGAATGAAAATTAAACATCTGCTATTGTGTGAGAATTGTGTGAAGTCCTTCTGCTGCATGAGAAAAGCTCATCAGCAATGGGTGATAATGTAAGTATGAATTGCTTTATATGTTAAGTTGAAGAAAATAAGCCATGGTACACTCACTGGGGCTTCTCTCCTCTACAAGGTCACAGGCACAGAGGTGGTCTGAGTCAATAGAGATGGGTTTCTGCCGTATCCAGAACTTAGTACTGGCCTTCTGATTGGTAACAGGATCAATCTCCACCTTCTCTCCTGAAATGCCTGAAGAAGCAATGGTATGTCAATTCATGAATAGACTAGAAAAGCTGCCCTGTACACCAGTGCAGTTTCAGTCAATACAATTAAAATACTATTTTTCCAGAGGCACATGAGGTCACTGTGACCTTTGACCACTGAAATCAGATTAGTTCATCTTTGAGTCCAAATGACAAAAAAAGAAGGCAGACTTCAGATATCATGCTCAAAAATATGGTCAAAAACATATTTTAAGGGGCCAACATGACCTTGACCTTCGACCATCCAAATCTAATCAGTTAATCCCTGAATCTAAATTGACATTTGTTCCAAATTTGAAAGCATTCTCTTTAGGCCTTATTAAGAAAAAAGGGGTTTTAAGGTCACAGTGACCGTCTAATCATTTCCTCCGTGAATCCGAGTGAAAATCTTTACCAAATTTGATCGTATTCCCTGGAGGTGTTCCTGAGATAACAAACTGACAACCTGAAAACAAAGCTTCTGGCTACTGGCTGAGGCATAAAAACACATGATAATCAATATTTTTATGATGCAACTCTAGGGATGACAATTTCAGTCAGTCCATCTACTGACAAATAGGGATGAGCATGAAATATATCCTTTCGAGATGAACACAAACACATAGAGCTGCTGGTAAACGGATAAAAACCAGGTGTCAAAAGGTAGCGTCTGTATGGGCTGTTCATCTTCCATTTCCTTCTCTGGAAAATGATAAAAACATTTGACTGTGAAAACTGGTTTGTCTGCTTCAGCGTAAGTAGCATGCCTAGTTACCAACTTTGTATTAAGCTACAATTTTAAACTCAAACTTTTATTTTTACCTAAAATATATTTGTCAAACTCATCAATTGGTTCAATTGCCAGCTGAGCATGACTGTTATGGATAAAAACTCAGACCTTATTATCAAATTAAGGCTAACTAGCATTCAACTAAAGACAGTTTGTGTCAAACCTCTTAATTCACTAACAAGCTGCAGCTAGAACATGCTCATTACGACCATCTGGAATCAAGGACTAATTGTTTCAAGAATTACCAAGAGTTTTTCCAATAAACATTATTTTGTGTAACTTCAAGAAACTGGAGAAAAATTATTACACAAATTATACAGCTTGCAGCAGTGTGTACCTAGCTGGACATCTGTGGTGAAGCGTAGCTTGTGGATCATACTGATCTTGAAGGACTTGTAGTGGTGACTGCTCAACATGTCTTGGACTGTGGTGATGTCAACAGGAGGGTCTTCCTCTGAACTCTCCTCTCCCCTAGAGCCTAGAGACAAAAGAAAAGCAAACTAAAATATTGCTACAAACAGAAATTCTGGGATGAAGCCCTAATCAGACACAAAAAAAAATACTCTTTCCAAAATATAGATGGGTTTAAGCACAAATCAGACAAAGAAAATCTTGTTGATAGCACTGCAGACTCATTCAACTAACACTAGACTCCATAGCGTCAACTACAAATTATTTTTATTAATTCATATTAACATGTAAAAGTCATTTTTTCTGAAAAAACCCTCACCTAAAGAAAGAAACTATAAAATGAATTAAAAACATTCTATTAAAGGTAAATCACTTATTTTTATCAATTGAAATTCAATCAAGAGTAAGCAACAATAACAATAACAGATTATTAATTCCATAATTTGCCATTCCATTGGGGCTACTAAGGGAACAAACAGTCCTTGCAGATGAGAGACCATCATCATGGATCAGCCCACTGTCTTCTCCACATGTTTGGTGACACCAATGGCTGCAGACGACAGGACAGACTCTTCTGTGGTTTTCGGATCCTCTCTGACCTAGAGAGCTAACTGATGTGCTAGTTACCTAACCAGACAATCAGTTTTAACAGACAGGGACAGACTGTATTTACCAGTAACTCCTGTCTGACAACTGCAGATCCTACGAAAAATATCTTTGGTTTATCTTTTTATTTTTACTTTTTAATTTCAGGAAGTCCCTTAATGCATATTTCCCCTATATAGAGAACTTAAATGACTGTCCCAGATTACCCAGAGAATGCTGTCCCACATTATCAATCATATTTGATAAAGTGGGACAGCTAAATAAACTAAAACACATTTTAAACTACTCAATGCATATTTTGTTGCTTGAAGACATCAACAATTATGAACATGTCTTATTAATGATTTATAACCTTAACATTAACCGTGTCAGAATCCTATTTCATTGACCCTATCATGCAATTCCAAGGGGGAGCTTCTAATTGACACGTTCCCTGTCCCTTTCTGTGATATCAACCGCATGAAGTCATGTGATTCAGTCACATGACGTCTAATTTTAAACCTAAAGTCTTGTTGACTAGATTTTTCCCCACATAACCTAATGTCCCAGATTACCCAAAGTGACCCTAGAAAATTAGCTCCTTGGTATAATTGTTGGAAATTTAAATTGTGCAGAAGACCTTCAAACGCACAAGGGACATTCACAATCTTGTCTTTTATTCTGAAACAAAAAAGCTACTCAAAGCAATTCTGTCCTTAATAAATTGTACTTTACTGAATACAATCAATCTATCACTATTATCAGGCATGAACCACAATCCTTTAAGCTAGCCATACTTATACCTCTTCTAAAAAAAAGAAAACAAACAATCTGGACCCAGAGGTTTTAGCCAACTACAGACCAATATCTAACCTCCCCATTCTTTCTACAATCCTTGAGTTGTCGCTAATCAGCAGGTTTGAGAGCTCATTACAGCACAGAGACAACTTTGACACAAATCACAAATGACCCTATAACTTCAGTTTAAGGCAGAGGTCTCAAACTCCTCAAACTCGTGGAGTTTAGTGCGAATGCTACCTGCCTGATATCCAAGGAAAAAGTCGCTGTTCTAATATAATCTCAAGCGTCACTACTTTACTAAACACGGCGAACATTACAAGAAGTACCAGGGAGATGAGGAAAAAACGAGCCTCACAACTAGAGAGAGGATTAACGTCTCAGCAAGGTTTTTTCTGCAAAGCAATGAAGGATGCTGATGCTGCGGTTGAAGCAAGTTACGTGGTGAGTGAATTAATCGCCAAAGCGTGGAAGCCATTCATCGAAGGGCAGTTTCTTAAGGACTGCATGTTGCAAGTTGCTGATATTCTATGTCCAGAAAAGAAGAGCTTGTTCAATAATATCTTTCCATCAGCAAATACAGTGGCGGAGCGGATTAACGAGTTATCAAGTAACATATATGAACAGTTATGCGACAAAGCCCGATGCTTCAACGCATTTTCTGTGGTGCTTGACGAAAGTACAGACCAAACCTACAACACTCATCTGGCCATTTTCATCAGAGGTATTAATGAGGAATTCGAGATGACAGAGGAGTTGCTGAGTTTGTGTCCAATGCACGGCTGTACCACAGCCAGGGATATATTTTAGCAGTTGTGTGGCGCGATTGAGTGGGCTGGTTTGCAGTGGAACAAACTGGTGGGCATAACCACTGATGAGGAAAATGTGGATCCAGCAGTTGTCACTGCCAGTTCCGTGTCTTTTTAGAAGAAATTGAGTCAGAATATGGTGATGTACTATATTTATGTTCCTGAACTTGACGATCCACAATGGGTCATGGATCTTGCATTTTGAGTGGACATAACACAGGAGCTGAACATCTTTAAACTAAAGCTGCAGGATCCTGGTCAGCTCATCACAGCAGCTTATGAAAGTGTAAAAGCCTTCTCCACAAAAGTAAGTGTGGAAAACCCAGCTGTCTGCAAAAACCTCAGTCATTTCAGTGTGCAGATCCTCTTGTGGAAGAGGGCACAGCATTCTCTGGTGATGGATAAGTTTCTGCTATTGAAAACCTACAGCAGGAGTTTGATGAGTGTCCGCTGACTTCAAGGCACACCGTGACACTTTCCAGATGTTTGCAGACCCCTTTTCAGCTGATGTGGAGAGTGTTCCAAGTGTGTTGCAAATGGAACTTATAGACTTGCATTGCAACAGTGAGCTAAAAACTAAATTTAGTCTGTTTGGAAGCACATATCTGTGTGAGAAACTGTTTTCAACAATGTACTTTAATAAATGCAAGTACAGGTCCAGGCTTACTGATGCCCACCTTGAAGCTGTACTCAGGGAATCATCTCTGACCTCCATCAGGGCAAATGTGGCTCAGCTGTGGGAGCAGACGCGCTGCTGGTGTCTGGCAAGACATAAATGCATTTTGGGATTTCATCTGTTAGCACAGTGCAAGGCTTTGTGTCATTTTTATGAAAAAAACATTTGCACTAACTGTTAAAAAATGTGGATGTTTGCATTTTATTTATTAAGTATGACCAAAATATGAGTAGACGCAATGTCAGGTGTCTTGGAAGACAAAAAATACAAATCTATTCAGGGATGTCATTTCGATAATTCAGTAAGTGCAAGGTTTCAGTTTAAGTTACTTTCTATCACTTACTAAGGGTAAGGAAAAAAAAGAATTGCACTTACTATTTAAGACAGATGTTCTAATTTTGCATAATTTTCTGTTTAATAGAAATTAAAATGTTCAGTTTTAGAAATATTGCACTTTCTTGTACTCCTTGAACATTGAAGTGGCCCTCCCTTGAGATGACACTACCATTAGTGGCCCCAAGCTTATTTGAGTTTGAGACCTCTGGTTTAAGGGGATCAATGGTGTTCATTTGACAGGAATCAAACCGGGATCAACCCGCGGTCAATTATATTGTATTAGCTTCACTACACTGGCTTGCTGTTAAATTTAGAAGAGAATTTATAATTCTCCTCCTCACCTCCAAAGCCCTTAATGATGACACCATCATACCTTTAAGAGCTCATACTACCATATCACCCCACTAGAGCACAGCACTCCCAGAATTAAAAAAGTAGAGTAGGAGCCAGAGCTTTCAGTTATCAAGCTCCTCTCCTGTGGAATCATCTCCCACTTTCAGTTAATGAGGGGAACCTTCCTTTTTGATAAAGCTTACAATAAGAGCTCTTTCAGGTCTGCCTTGGACCAGCTTTTAGTTATGCTGCTATAGTCTTAGATTGTCGGAAGACACATGGGAGATTATTTTTCTTCTTCTCCCTCTTTATCACATGAATGTCTCATCATTACATTTTTCTGACCACAATTCTTGACCTTTGATGACCTGCCTCACAGCAGATGCACTAGGTATCAGTCTCTGTAAAAGAGCCACATATCCGTGCTAGCCTCCTCCACAAGGACCTTTAAAGAGGCCCCTGTTGAAATAGGCCCTTGTTCTGTGTATTATCTCCTCTTAAGACACACACACACACATACCCATCTGCTTTTCACACAAACACATTACCTCTTCACCATTTTTGCATATAACAGCATGCCTGCGGGTGTTTTCTTTGTCTTTCACATCTTCAAACTCTCCTAAGAGGTAAAACCACTATTTAAACAGTTACATCTACAACCACTGTTTGCTGAAGTAAAGCTGATGAAGTGTAACCAGTTGTAGCTCATCACTGAGAAGAAAAGACAGATGTGTTAGTGCATGGGTCGGCAACCCGCGGCTCCGGACCCGCATGCGGCTCTTCAGCCCCTCTGCAGTGGCTCCCTGTACAGTGTTGTGTTCAAGGAACGCATTCATATTTTTCGTGAGCGATGAACTTAACGATTCAGTTTTCATATGACGAATGTTTACTTTCATTTTTTCATCATAATTGTATCAGGCCTTCATGTGAAATACCAGAAGCGAAAGAAAATGTGTGTGTGTGTGTGTGTGTGTGCTGCCAGACAGTACACACACACACACACACACACACAGGCCCCGGGGTTCCAACCCCCCGCCCCCACTCACAGCGACCTGATCAGCACATGAAGTAACTTAATGTTTGATCCGGAGTTTATGAGACTGCATTTAAACATCATTAAAAATGACTCTTCAACATTTTGTGCTCAGTACAACACGAGACGTGACGCTCAGCCAGGACTCGGTGTTAAAATGAGGAGCGACACGCAGACATGATCCGACACCATCGATTCATAACCAAACATATGATCGTAAGTTTGTCACCTAAATCATCCCAATAAAAAAAATAGAACAAATGAACGTAAACTAGTTCAATTTTGAAATCGTGAACTTAGTTGAAAATTGTAAAAAATGAACTATGAACGTGAACTAGTTATTTTTCATCTGCATGAACTGAACTTTGAACTCGTCCTTATTAAGTGTGAACTGGCACAGCACTGAGTATTACTATATATATATATATAACACTTTATAAACTGTTATCAAATATGTTTTGTAGCTCCAGACAAATTTTATTGGGTGGAAGAGGGGGCAAAATGGCTCTTTTGATAGTAAAGGTTGCCGACCCCTGTGTTAGAGGAACCCAGCTGGCCTACTGGGATTACGTACTGTTTTCTCTGACAAGGCAAAACTCCAGGGTGCTTTGACTCTCCAGTGTCAAGTCCAGGTCTACTGCGACGTTCGGCTCTGTCTGCTTCTCTAGGCGATACATGGGCCCTGTTGGAGAATGATGGAGTCAGAAAACAGCAACAGAACTCAGCTTTTTTTAAATTGAACTTTTTTCCAGCGCTATCAGTAATAATAAGGTTGCACTCTTGTACTTAGGCTAAATGGTTAGTTAGTTTCCAACCTGTCTGACTGACTGTTGACCAGTCAAGCTCTTTTTTAACAGATTGACAGACAAACCTTTAAAACTTTGTAGACAGGTTAAACACAAATTCACAACTCTACTAATTTGGTTCCAGAGAACCAAAATGGAATTAAGTCCTTGGCCTTGTTTTTTTTAACAATTGTGTATATGGAAACTGTCATATACACTCAAGGTTTAGAGCTCATCACAGCAAAGACAGCTTTGTAAATCATAAATGTCCTTCTTTTTGCTACAGATAAAGGGTTTGACTTTTTTCCTAGTCTTATTAGATTTCAGTGCATCATTTGACACATCTTACCACAGATCCTGGAACATTTAATTGGCATTGAAGGAACCACCCTTAGCCGGGTTGAAGGTGTAGCACATCTAATATTGAAGTTTCATATTGTAACAAACTTACTACCCCTCACTTCATCCCCTCCCTTTTCAAAGTGTGAAGGAGAACTACGGTGGCCTTCCTGCTTCAAATGTCAACGACTACATTGAGCAGTCTTCTCTCAAAAGATGAGGTAGAGGTTTCGATGGATATATTTAGGAATGTTATTTCTCTATTTAGTGTAGTTGATAATTTACATGAGGAAACGTTGTTTCTGCCTTGTGATAGGGCTTTTTTTTTTAGTAATGTTAGGTAGCTGTTTGAATAACAGTTTTTCTGGTGTAGGACCCTCTAACCCCTGCCAGCCATCATGTACTTTATTTTCAAAGACATAAGCCCCCATATCTGCAAAGGGTGATGGTTGGGTGGTTTATGGCAGCAAATGCAACTTCAGTTTGGTATCTCACAGAAAAAGGTGTTAATTCCAAGATAAACTTCTTTTTTTATTATTATTTGTGCTCCACAGTGTACATGCTTGTGCCTAAATGCAAAGTACCAGTGTGCAAAATGAGACAGGACCAAACTAACTAAATACATATATTGACTTACTCAATGTACTTACTCAATGAAAAAGAAGAACCAACATTTAACCCTACTGTTCTGGCTTTGGCATTATGGTCACATTCAAGGAAGAGGGCAGGACATCTTATGCATAATTACCTGAGCCTTTCTGTGAGCCTTTCCTCTTCTTGAGTGCTTTCTGGAGAATTTCCTTCATAGTTACCTTCAAACTGTCCACAGGGATCAGAGAAAAACCATGAGCAGCATTTCTAAAATGGAAATAGTAGAAAAGGTTAAGGGTGTTTTTGTTGTGGATGGGCATTTCAGCCTAAAAACAATAGATTAATGTATAAAATATATATAACCTATTCAACCATTATACATTCAACAAATACAAAACACACTGAAGAATCATTCCTTGTCAAAACATCACACTTCGACTGTTCTGTCACAAACATTAATAAAACTTGTCATCAAAACATCCAGAGTTTGGTCTTTAAGTTGTTGCTGAGATATCATTATCTGAAATACATGCAAATTTGCCAGCATCAAAAGGTTACATCGTGGTTGCATATGATAACCAGAATGGCCCAACAGTCCCCTTATGAAACCACATTTAAAATCACTAGATTTGCACAAACCAATAAATATCAGTCCCCTAAATTAGCCATTTTTTCCCTCAACATCCAGGCATTATTTTTTGAGAAAGCGAGGAAAATGTTCAAAAACTCCACAGTCACGCATGGATCACAGTGTACATTTAGGCTAAATCTATGGTGTAAATGACACTGTTTCGAGTTGAATTTGAATTCCGGGGCTTACAGACACTTGGATGACACCACAGGAGCAGTATGGAGGCAACGCTGTCCACCCCTGAAACTGTGGGACTTTAAGGGACTTAAACACCTCAACCTCCCCTCCATCAGCATAGTGGTGCGTAGATAGTGAATTTTCATTTTTGGTTGAACTGTGCCTTTAACATGTGCCTGATCATGCAGTTCAAATGATGTGATGCCAGTTATGATATCTCAGCAATGACTCAAAAACCAAAGAGGAAACTTTCTGAATGTGTACATTTTTTTTTTGCAATTCAACCTTAGTTGTTATGATCACCCATAATTCTTTATTTTTATATCGGGGAAAGCATAGTGTTTAAAATATAGGTTGAATATAGAGCAGGAAAATAGCTTTAATACGACACGACAACAATTTATCTGTGACCTGAATTAAGGGAGATATGGCTAGTCAAAATCACAGAACCCCAAAACCAAAAAAAAAGCTTAAACTTTGTTAGCCAAAATCTCCCTTAACTGCTATCGGAGAAACCAGAGTTTTTGGTTCCATGGGCTTCCTATTTCACCAAATGAGTGTGATGATTAAACATTAAATAACACTTAAATACAACAGTTACACAACTGTTCTGGACTCTTCTCTCTCCTCTAAACCAGCCATGGCACATATGTACTCCTTACATTCTGACAAACAGCGACTGTCTGGATATGAGACCAGGAGAGGAGTATTTTTCCACCAAGGCCAACGTGCTGAAACCAAACTTGTGGATTGGCTCATTGGAGTCAAGTGGAGGGAAGTCAGTGTCCACCTCACCATCATCCTCTGCAATGTGGAGACAGTAGGCGTTCACATTCTCACTGTGGAGAGATGTGACAAACAAGTGCAGAGAGTGACTGAAGTGTTACATAGAAAGCAATATTTAATGAAACTGCTGTTAACATGTTTTCCCTCACTTGAGTTTGGGTTCTCGTCCCTCGCTTGTGTACTGCCAACAGATGAGCCCGATGAGGTCATGGACACGGGCATTTGCGATGGTCACCACGGTCATTGGATGTACTTTCTCTTGAGCCATCTGCATTGAAAGGTAGACGTCGATCTTTTTTGTAGCTGTTGTGCCAATATGGCCCTAAAACATGAAGTGATGAAAGAAAATTATGAAGAGGAAATACTTAGAAATGCCTTTGCCAACCAGTGTAGTTTCAGTCTACAGAATTTGTTTCCCCAAGACTTATATGAGGTCACCTAGACCTTTACCTGCTATGACCCTGCAATTTTCTAAAAATAATTCCAATAATTTATCTTTGAGTCCAAGTGACAACTAGTCATACTTAATTTCCAAAAGGCAGACTTGAGATGTCATGTTCAAACGGCCAAAAACACATTTTGAGTCTAAGGCCCTGTTCAGACCCGGAATAACATCCATCCTGAGATATCCAATTTCATGTGGACAGCGTTACTTTCCCTTTTTAAGTTCATACCTGGCATTAAAATACATCCCCAATATGTCTCCTGTGACCACTAGTGATCATATCTCACTTTTCCTCTCTATACAAATAATCACGACTGTCACGTTTGTTCACAAAGACCAAATGAAGTTGTTTTCACACAATGTGAGTTTAGAGACGTGTCCAACAACGTTTGTGTGTGTGTGTCTGTGTGCGTGCCATGCATGTGTGTTTTTGAGTGTTTGTGATGCAGGAGAGAAGTAGAGCAAGCGAGCCAGGAGGGGCTGATTGAATTGATGCTTTGCATAGATCTACAATGATGAAAGATTTTAGCCATTTGACAAAGAAAATTAAAATAATTATGTGTTGGTCAATGGTCAACATATGGTCTCAGAGAAACGCAAACAATTGTGGTGGGTCAGAGGCCATCAACTGAATAGGCGGTCATTCATATTTGGCCCAGGATGGATTTGAGTTCACACAGTGAATAAAATGTGACGACAAACGTCTCAGACCACCTCAGAATGCGTTTTTTGGGATTGATCTCAGGGTGCATTCGGGTGCGTTTCAGACTTGGACTTAGCATTGACCACTTGTTGTTTTCATGTTAATAGCAGGTCTGAACAGGGTCTAGGGGAAAGTTTCTGCCAATTTGAAAGTATTCTCTTGAGGCATTCTAAAGATATGGTGTTCCCGAGGCAAAAGAGAGCTTTGTGAGGTCATAGTGACCTTGACCTTTGTACCAAATTTGAAGAAATTCCCTCACGTCATTCTTGAGGCACAGTGTTGTATAAATGTAGAATAATTCACCTTGCCATCAAATTTGGAGTACTCGTTGAAGGGGTTGTTGAGCTGCTGGGGACACTGCTCCAATCGCAGTGAAAGGGTGGATTTAGTACCTGTTAACCGCGGCCTGTCTTTGAAGTCACGTTTTTCAAACACAGACCCCAGATCTTCCACTGGACACAAGTCATTAAAGGAAAAAAAAAACATAATGTTGTAAAACCTTGATTTGATCAAAACCAGGGATAGAATATTGGAGAAAGTGCAGCATATTTCATTTCACAAGCAAGTGTTAAGCAGTTGTGACTACTGTAGTTCTTTTTTTTTTTAAACAGGTAAAATTATCTGATCTTCTCTGTAAACCAAATTTATTATTAGCTTATGAAAACAATTTGCTTTGGCCAATTTTTTTCCAGTTGTTTTCCTTTTGCTACAAGCATGCATATTAATCCAGTTCATCATCGCAGATCACTTTTTTTCCTCCTTTTGGTCCCTTTAGCAGGTTCCAATCCCCAGGTTCGGAACCACTGACATTTGGTACTGATCAAGAAGTTTAATTTGGTTTCAAAGTATTTCACATAATTACAGTGCTGTGAAAAAGTATTTGACCCATGCCTGCTTTCTTCTATTTTTAGATTTAGGTTAGATTGATTGAATGATAATTTAAAACCTGCATTTTGTGTTTACTTATACTGTCTTTATCTTTTATTAAAATGAGTTGGATGATCTGAAACATTGAAATTTTACAAAAAAATCTAAAATAGAAGAAATCAGGGGCGGGACACTTTTCTTTTATTTATATTTAGTGTTTGCCACTTACAAACTCACTCCACAAAGAAACATCAGTAAGTGCAAAGTAACAGGTTGTGTTTTACTACAAAATTGCCACGAGTGCTTTGACATTTTATAATCTTAATATGGACTTAAACATTTTACAAAATCATACCTGACTGGGATGATGCCCTCTCTTTCCACTGAATGTTTTTACATTTGATTTGGTTCTGCCGTTCTTTCCTTAGCCTTTCAAGTCTTTGGGCTGAAAAGAAAGAACAACTTTAACCTTCCTGTTATATGCAAACAAGTCAATGTCGCTACAAACCTATAAAAAAAATAGAGATCAAGCACACAATAAAAATATCAGCGATCTGTACATCTTGGTTTAATGTTTTTTCTTATACTGGGATTTTGAGAGCAATACCAGAGGAAAAGGTAGATTTCTAAACACCTGCCGTGTGAAGTGTGATACTCTCACTGACATGACCCATGCTATAAAAACAGTCTCACACAAATACTGTGTGACACATAAAGAGGAACAGCATATAAAACTTATATACTTTGCTATAGTTTTGTTCATCCCTTTGATCTTACCAGCAGCCCCCGGTTTGTCACGGCTGTCTTGTTGAGGTCCTGATGAGACAGCCACCACAGGTCAGTCTGAAAGTCTCAAGTATTGTCGCTTTCTAACCACAACACATTACCACTACCAGCACTCCACCAAACTGAATAGAAAAGTCAAGAGAGCCAAAAGGAGAGATTGTGTCTACCTTTGGACTCCCTCTATCACCCAACCAACATTTTACTTTCCAGATAAACAGCTGAATGTAGCTTCACACTCTTTAGTTGATTGAAACTCACTATACTCAGATTTTACAACACAACAGATAACATACCCATTTCCCAACAGAAACACAGTATATTATATGTATTTGATGACTGCTTTAATGATTTAATGCTGATTAGGACACCAAACCTTTGTTACTGAAAATCAAAAGAACTCAATACTGTCATAAAGTGGCTACTGCTGACTTACAACTGTGGCTCAACAGTTATAGACAAATCAGAACTGAAGTAATTAGATATGTTGCCTTTATAAAAACAACATGTGTTTTTGTACTGGAGAAAAGTGACAAGTAAATATGTCCCAGGACTTGAATGGTAGTGAATATTTATATATTGTTTATGTGGTGCCTTTTTGGCAACCCCCTTTGGTATTCTGGTGTAAAATTGTCTGCCTACATGATTAGGACTGCTGCTGCCACATCAAAAACCACTAAACTGAAAGTAGATGAAGGAGTGGTAAAAACTGATCACCACAAGACAATAACCAATAAAAAAAGTGCCAAAACTGTCACAGCCAAACCCAAATCATAAAGTTTAGAGGGAAACACAAATAAAATGGGAAGGACAGATCAAACTAGAAAGGCACTCGGAAATATGCTACAACTGTGCTGCATACAGTCTTAGGCCGGATATATACTTGCTGTTAACTACGCATACGTGTGCGCATGATGGCTGCCTCGCGTATCCTGCATCCATTTGTGCACGTCCTCAGAAATTAACACTATGCATACACCAGATGCAATATGCACTTGACCGTTAGGGGCAGTGTAGCGGTCGTATTATGGAATGTGTGGTGTATCATCCGTGGGCTAATCTGTCAGAGCAAATTATCAAAGGTCCTGACGAACATTCGAAAATACTGGTGGTGTTTTTCATCGTCGATTTCACGCATTGGCAGAACGAGAGAAACATACTCGCCATTGTCAGACCGTGATTGATTTAAGGGCCTTACAGACCATCTACGATGGCGCCGCTGTCTCTTTTTCTGCAGTGATCTCAGAATGAACAAAATAGTAACCTCCTCAAGTGTTGCCATGTTTATTGTTTACATCATGCAAATCCGGAAGTTCTATACGGTCTGATTTCTCCGGTGGGCCCTCTCGAGGTATCCTCCGGTAACACGCAAGTATGTGAACAACTACCTTCACGGTGCAGTCAGTTGTCTACGCAAATGCGTGTTTAAAAAGTATATGTCCGGCCTTAGTCTTTCAATTCACCTGAGATGGAAGTTGATACCAGGTCTTAACAGGGCAAATGAGTTCAGTGAACTTCAGTGGCTAAGCCCAGTCACCAGACGTAAACCCAGTCGAACACCCACCTCTGACCTGGTATTAAAATCCATCCTGAGAGATCTGATCGCAAGTGCAGCTGAGTTCGTCTGTTCACACCTGGCATTAAAATGCATCCTAAATTTGTCTCCTGTGACCACTGATTGGATCTCACTTCCTCTTATTTGTTTGGAAATATCATTATGTTGTTAGTTTTACCAAGTCTGAGTATATACACTGTAGATGTGTCTGGGTTTGGGTTTGTGTCCCCACCTTACTATAGCTTCTTCCAGATATGCACTGAATACAACAGTTCCTCTGTATTTTCTCCAGGGGAAGTGCGTGTGTGAATGCAAATGTCCAAGTGAGACATGTCTGCAGACTTCTCCGCCTGGTCCCCTAGTATAATGTCCATAGAAATCCAGAGGAAGTCGATGTGAGACACAGCAGGGGATCCCCCCGGGGGATTCACCATGAGCAATTGTGGTGGGGAGGGGTCAATGACGCTTCTAACATGCGACAAACGCAAAAATCCTCAGCGAAAGTGGCATTGTCAATCATGACAACAGGGCATTCAAAACAACCGGCAAAGACAACTGATTCTCCAGTTCAGGGTTGTGCATACTGAGTCCAGCTTATTGAATAAACAGGTGAACCGCTCTATGTGCAGCAGCGATAGTTCAGTTTCAGGGTTGTGCAGCCCGAGTCCCGCAGCTGGTCTTTACCTGCCACTTTTCAGTTACTGCAGGTCACTTGTGATCTTCACTTTTTCACTCAATGACACAACCATAAAATAACGATCTGACATTGACTGTTGATTTACGAAGTATACTGGCATACATAAAGACCTGAATCAATATGAACGACAATGAGAATTCCCAAAATGACCTGCAATGTAACCCCATGCCTTTTACCTGCACAACAAGAAATTTGAATTGCACACACAATTTGACACGAGCCTCAGTAAACCACTAGCCCCGATTAGACACACAAACCCTCTTCAAACAACAAAATAGGCTCTGAGGCTGCTCCTTTCATAAAGACAGAAGGGAACTGTGCTTGACCGAAAGCCTGCACAGCTGAGCAGCAAGAGCCAGGAGATGGGCTTACCTGTGTTAGAACGCCGACGGATACCAAAGTCCCAGCTGGAGGTGATGTCCATGGACTGGGAAAGGTCACAAGCATGATTATCCGTCACACTGCTGCCCTCTTCACTCAGGGAGCCTGACCCACAGCTGCTGCCAGGTACCAGAGCCAGCTGGCACTTCTCCAGATCCACATCCTGGTCTATTAGTACCATCTCACACATTCCTGTATCATCACTGGTAACATGGGACTGTCTGATGTGGGCCAGAATAATGGCTGGATTGTCCAAGAAAGCCATTTCCTTTGCTTTTAGTGTGGCTAATAGCTTTGGGTGTTTTCTCTTTGTCTGCCTGTCTTGTCTGATACCCCAGAAGATCACTTTAACTTCCTCTCAGTGTCTCTTGGAGAGTGTTAAAGCAGTGGCTGATGACAAGTGGAGGGGTGTCATCTTCTCCATCTCCTTCTCCTGATTATTCTCTGTGCTCTAAAGGAAGAAAGGTTCCAGTGCCTGTTTGGAGCAAGTTAAAGGTTATTCCACGGCTGCAGCTTGAGAAACAACCAAATTGGTTTGCAAAGTAAGTGCATTTACATTTCCTGCTCTATGGTTCTAAAACTTAGTTAGTTAAGGTACAACAGAAGTAAAGTAGAGCCTGATGACCCAGTCCTACAGTCTGAATATATAGCACAGGTCCATTATGTATTATAACGTGTTTAAGTGAGAGCATTTGACTGCATTATACATCATCTGCCATTTAACAATTTGCGTCAACATAGTAGATAATGTCACTAGCAAGGGCCATATACGGGTTAATGTGGACAAGCGTCTCTGAACAAATGATGTTTGTGTTGACACAATATTGATATTTTGTCAAAGACTGCGTGGGTTAAAAACTAAACAAAAAAGGACCTTATTTCAAAATGCAGTTGTTTTACTGTCCTGAATATTTACACTGTGAACAAAAGGTTGTTTATCGTTGCAACAAGGTGGTGAGAAGCGTGAGCAATGACAAATCGAGACCAGTACGTGGTGTCTGAGGTTCCACCGTTAGTGTTTAAAATGCAGGACGATAGCACACGTTAACGCAAGGACTTCTTCTGACGTTAGCAAACAAACACCAGATGGCCAACACTGTATTGTTGCAATCAGTATTTGTAATGTGTGCGTGGCGTTATTAAATATTTAAAAGGTGATCTTTACCAAAAGGCTTCTCCATATGCAGCTAATGCTACACTAATGCTAAGCTGCGGTGTGATGACAAGTTTGTGCAGTCACATGAGACAAACCATTGCATATTGACAGTGTCCTGATCAGCGTTACAAAAGGAAGAAGTGGTTTGTATTTACCTGGGGAGTCTTTGATATCGATACCCTAGATACGTAGTGATTGTTCCCAGTAGCTAGTTTGACGTAAGCTGTGGAAGCTATTGTGTTTCCTAGCTTTACTGAAACTAACAAACTTGCAGTCGAAAAAGGTCCTGTACCTAAACCAAGTCGCCCTTCACACGGTTAATGTGGCAACATAGATATACAAGTGGTAACTATTCACACTGCAAAAGCATTAATCCGCAAAATGCGATGAAAACTGCATCGATTGTTCTCGTTAGCTTGTAAGCTTGTTTAGGCTAAAATCACTGACGCTGTCTCTAGTTAGCTGTGCTGTAGTAGTTAACTACTACCAAACCAGAAAGAGTACTTAGTACATGACGGCGTCCCACCTTCAAAAGCTCCATCCGAAGAAACATTTTACCCAAACACCCAATTTTATACTCTTTCTATTTTTTTCTTCTTCTTCTTCTTCTTCTTGGATTTGACGGAAAGGTGCAAGGGCGTATTGCTGCCATCTACTGTTTGTTATCTGTGCTCCTTTTGACCGTTATTCATATGTGTTTATATTGTCCAATACTGTGTAGATAGTCCATCAGTTTCTTCACAACTGAGTTTAAAACTAAAATCCTTAGGGCTTTGATTTTGTTCTGTTTTCGAGAATACACAGACATCCAACCACAACAGGTCCAGCATATTTTTGGTGGACCAGTTAAAAAAATATAAAAAAAGAATACAAAAAAATATTAAACATTTTGGGCCCTAATGTGTTTGCTGTCTTATGTCTTTAGTCTAATGTATACATGCTAATTTAAAGATATTTATGTATATTTTATATAATTTGATATACTTATGTAATTGTAATATAAATAAATATAAATGTAAATATAACAAATTCATATATAAAGTTATTAAAAGTACACATAAACATGTTTATATTACCAAGCACAAATTAGACTTACAATACAGTATTAAACATGTTTTAAATAACAAAATACATACAAATTAATCAATGTTCACTTCATGACTACGGCCTTGGCTAGTATCAACAAGTATTGGCTCAAGTTTTGCGTCTGTCTTTGTTATCCATTAACCTGTGTCCCTGCCTGAGTCAAGTAACTAACCAGTCCGCAGGTGGTTTGTCTGCCTGTCCGCTCCCTACCTGAATCCTGCCTGAAACCCTACCTGAAACCCTACCTGAAACCCTACCTGAATCCTGCTTGAATCCTGCCTGAATCCTGCTTGAATCCTACCTGAATCCTGCTTGAATCCTGACTGCCTGTTTTCCCGTCAAACGTTCTGTGGAATCCACCTGGCTTCAACAACAGCCATGCCGATGAGCTCTGCCACACCATGGGCCACGCCACGCCTACTACGTCGTCCGCAACTGAGATCTTAACAGTCACTGTAAAACAGACCTTAAATAATTACTTTTAACCCTAAACACTGACAATAGAACTGCCCTGAGTAATCCAATATATGTCGTTTTTAAAGCCGGTCGGCTTGCTCTCCACACACTGCCTCTCAAACATCTTTCAATATTCAACACTTTACATTTTTTAACCATTTTTTCAATTTGAATCGTCAAAGCAAAATTGTTCTCGAACCAGATGCCCAAAAACATTGCACCTTCTCTGAGCTCTCTCCATAAAGTTTAATGTTAATTCTGATCCCAAATTCTCCTTTTTATAAAACAAACTCTTTAAAATCAACACAGAAAATCTAAATCCCCACTTAATTGCCCAGGTTTTTCCTTGGCATATTGCTTCTTTTATTTTGTATTCAACACTATTCCATCCCCTTTCTTCACATGACTCCATCATCAGCAAATAAAGTCACACTAATAGACCTATATACACTACTTTAAAAGTTATTTATTAGGACTGAACTGGACTGATACTACTCCCTTGCGGAATACAACTTTCCACAACATAACTGGAGCTATAACTCGTTAGGAACGAAACTTACTGATATTACCCTCTGTTAAAAAGGTTAAAAGTTGTTTCATCTATCATCCCTTTCATTCCCATTTAGCTTGGTTTCACTTCTGTTTCCATTTATTTTAAGGAGTAATAGACAGACAAAAAGCATGAAATTAACAAAATTACATTAGCAAAATTCAATAAGTCATTATCTGCATTTTTATGCCGATGAATGTTCTATATAAAATCTCTATGTTAATAAGACAAAAGCTGATATTTGCTTACATGTATGCAGGGACACATAAGCCCTCTATAGAGCACTATGGCCAAAATAGCCGTCATTCATTTCTCTGTGGTTCAGTTCAGTTTAGTTTATTTCGGTATCTGTCATAGCATACAATGCCTATAAAAAGTATTCACCCCCCTTGGATGTTTCACCCTTTTGTTGCTTTTATACATGAAATCATGGTCAATATAATTTGGCTTTTTTGACAAGAATTTGCAAAAAAAGCTTCTTTCATGTCAAAGTGAAAACAGATATTTACAAACTAATGTCAATTAATTAAAAATATATAGTGTAAAATAAGTGTTTGCATAAATATTCACCCCCTTTAAAGTGACTGACCTAATTCAACAGAGGTCCAGCTAGTTGATGCCAGCAGTGTCACAATTAGTGACATGGAGATCACCTGAGTGCAGTTGATGTGTGTCAAGTGACTGGAGTATAAAAACACCTGTGTCTGGGAGGTCCAGTCTCTGGTTCATCAGGATTCCTGCTCCAATTGCAACATGAAGACAAAAGAACACTCCAAGCAACTCAGAGAAAAGATCATTGAAAAGTATAAGTCAGGAGATGGCTACAAAAAGATTTCCAACTCACTGGACATCCCACAGAGTTCAGTTAAATCCATCATTAAGAAATGGAAGGAGTATGGCACTTGTTTAAATTTGCCTAGAGCTGGCCGTCCTCACAAACTGAGTGACCGGGCAAGAAGAAGACTGGTGAGGGAGCCACCAAGACACCTCTGACCACTCTGAAGGAGTTCAAAGCTTCAGTGGCTCAGATGGGAGAGACTGTACATACAACAACTGTTGCCCGGGTTCTTCACCAGTCGAAGCTGTATGGGAGAGTGGCAAAGAGAAAGCCACTGTTGAAAAAAGCTCATATGAAGTCTCGCCTGGAATTCGCCCAAAGGCATGTGGGAGACTCCAAGGTCAAATGGAAGAAGGTTCTTTGGTCTGATGAGACAAAAATTGAGCTGCTCTCTGGCATGGTGATGGCAGCATCATGCTCTGGGATGCTTCTCAGCAGCAGGCCCTGGAAAGATTACATTAGAAAAATATCGCCAAATCCTGGAGGATAATCTGACTCAGTCTGCAAGAGAACTACGACTTGGGAGAAGATTTATTTTCCAGCAAGACAACGACCCCAAGCATACAGCAAAAGCTACACAGAAATGGTTCAAAGACAACAAGGTGAATGTTCTGGAGTGGCCAAGTCAAAGCCCAGATCTCAATCCAATCGAGAATTTGTGGCTGGACTTGAAAAGAGCTGTTCACGCCCGATCCCCGAGCAACCTGACAGAGCTTGAGCTGTTTTGCAAGGAAGAATGGAGACAAATTGCAGTGTCCAGATGTGCCAGCCTGATTGAGACATTTCCACACAGACTCAGTGCTGTGATTGCAGCCAAAGGTGCATCTACCAAATACTCACCTGAAGGGGGTGAATATTTATGCAATCATTTACTTTACCTTATATATTTTTAATTAATTGACATTATTTTGTAAAAATCTGTTTTCACTTTGATATTAAAGAGGTTTTTTTGTGCAAATTCTTGTCAAAAAAGCCAAATTATATTGACCATGATTTCATGTATAAAAGCAACAAAAGGGTGAAACATCCAAGGGGGTGAATACTTTTTATAGGCATTGTATATTTATGTAATATTGGGTCTGTCGCAATTCAAATAATCTTTGTAGACAGTATTTTATGTATTGCAATGCTTTTAGACAGTTTTCTTTTGAAATTATTTACGTGTGATTTTCAATTTATAAAAAGATTATTAATCACACCCTGGAATTTATTCTGGCTTTCTATTTTAACATCATTGATCCTAATTTTGACTTGATTTTTGATTAGCCTAAAACCAAATATTATAATCTTAGTTTTACTTAAATTCAGTGATAACTTGTTAGTGTCAAACCATTAATTTATAACTTTCAGCTCTCTTTACACTATATATATAAGTTCTACCAAATGCTTTCCTGAACACTTTATATTAGTATAATCCGCAAACAGAACAAATTTTAACAATTGAGACTTCAATCAAATCTGATTAATACAGTATAAACAGTTTGGGTTCCAAGATGGAACCCTTTGGCACCCCACAAGAGACCTTCAGTAAATTAGAGTCAACACTGTTTAAGTGTACATATTGATATCTGTCTTCAAGATAACTGTTCAACCATGACTACCATGCTATTCCTCTGATGCCATATCGTTCCAATTTCTTCAATAGTAAGCTATGGTCAATGATGTCGAAAACTTTTTTAAATATACAAACACCCCCACAGTATATTCCTTAATGTCCATTGCAGTAGATACCTGTTCTGCCATTTCCATCACTGCCATTGAGGTGGATCTGTTTGCTCTAAAGCCATAATGATGATCACAAAGTAAGTTATGTTTTTCTATGAATGTCAAGTCTTTGCTCAAAGATTTTTTCTAGAATTTTTGAGAATTGTGTAAGCAGTAAAATTGGTCTTTAATTGGAAAATAAATGTCTATCTTCACTTTTTTAAATGGGATCTATATTCATTTTATTGGGAAATATATCGGTTTGTAAGGACAGGTTGCAGATAAGAGTCAGAGGTTTCACTACACATGATATGATATATTTTACTAATGACATGTAAATTTCGTTCCAGTCTATTGACTTTTAATTCTCCGATTATCTTACAATGTAATATATCTCATGTTTCTCAACCCCTCTAATAAAAATAGAGTAGATGTTTCTTGGCACAATTTTTTCTTCCATCCCAAACTTATTTTGTGGGTCAACAATCTGTTTTGCTAAGTTAAGTTATCCGACATTTACAAAGTAGTAATTTAATTCATTGGCAATTTCATAAACTTTGTTTATGAGTGTATTGTCTTTTACAAAATAATTTGGATAGTCTATTTTTCTATGACCTGTTAAGTAATCTCCATGTCCTTTGTGTGGTCTTTCTATATGTCTCCAGAAGTTTAACATAGTATTCTTTCTTGTGGTATCTTAATATATAATTCTCTTAATTCACGTATGTTTTTGTTCAAAGAATCCAGATGGATTTTCTGCTCCGTATATCCATAAATGTAAGGTGTTAAAAGCTGAACCCTGTTGTGAACTAAAAAACAGAACAATATCTACCTTTCACCTTTATTTATTTATTTATTTATTTATTTATTTATTTATATATATATATATATATATATATATATATATATATATATATATATATATATATATATATATATATATATATATAGGGAGAGAACTCAGGAACCGTTGTGCACCATCAGGTTTCAGCTCTGAAAAGTTATAATGAAAACAATAAGAGTGTAAAGATGTTATTAATTATAGCAACATTAATTCAACAGTAAAATTAATAATACTTGTCTGAATCCTGCAGCTCTGCAGTCAGAGATACCGGTCTAGAGGTAACAAATGCATAGACTAGTTTCTCAGCAACCCTCTGAGACAGGATGTTCCTAATTTTCTGAATATTGCGCAGGTGGAAGAAAGCTGTCCTAGAGACTTGTTTATGTGTGGGTCAAAACATGTCCTGGTCAAACATAACTCCAAGGTTCCTCACTAGGGGCCAAACTAATACCATCCATTGTGACTCTCTGGTCAGACAGTGTTTCTCTGAGATGTTTGGGGCCAATTACAATGACCTCAGTTTTGTCTGAATTAAGAAATAAAAAATTCTGGGTCATCCAGGCCTTGATGTTCTTGAGACATTCCTGAAGTGATTACATTACATTGCATTTCATTTAGCTGACGCTTTTATCCAAAGCGACTTACAATGAGTGCATTCAACCATGAGGGTACAAACCCAGAACAACAAGAGTCAAGCATGTACAATTTTCTTCAAGAAAGCCAAACTACAAAGTGCTATATGTATGTGCCATATAAGTGCTACTAAAGTGCTACTTTCAAAAAAATGTATTATAATTTTTTATCCAAGGTAAAGTCGGAAGAGATGTGTCTTTAGCCTGCGGCGGAAGATGTGTAGGACAGCAAATAGTCGTGATTTTGTTGAGTGGTTAGCTTGCAGTGAGGGTGCAACAAGCCGATTGGCAGATAGCTGGGTAGAAAAGCCAGAGATAAAGTCCCTTTTGCGGGTAGCTGACTGGACAGTTGTGACAAGGTGTTGGGTATGTGTGGAACGGGTGGGATAGATAATAGATGAAAGGTTACAGTAAGGTTGTAAACGAGTGCAAGGCCTATAGTATCTACGAGTAGATATGAGCAGCGTTATACTCAGCCTCCCCCGAAAGACTCCAACTTTGTCTTCATCTGACGAATCTTCACTGACGCTGAAGCTGACACTTCAAACAATTCCTGTTTTTTTACACCAGAGTCATCGAAGATTAGCTACAGCTGTGCTGACCACACCCCCTGCTAATGAGTCAATCAGGCACCATGTGGTAATGGCTTATTTAAAGAATATACTCAGCCTAAATCCAAGCAGTCCAGTAGTATGGAACCCCCAGACGTCCAATGCACACTGATTAGATTCATCAGGCTTCATAGATATGTACTGCTGGGTGTGATCTGAGTAACTGTGATGATCAGTTATGTTAGTTAAGTCAGTTACATCAGTTATGTAGGTTACAAAGGTCACAGAAGTCACTCAGTAGAAACTGGAGGTTTTTGTTATCTTTATCAATCGATTAATCAATCAAATTTTATTTGTATAGCCCATATTCACAAATCACAATTTGTCTCATAGGGCTTTAACAAGTTGTGACATCCTCTGATTTGCATATCTGCAGAAAAAGACCAGATATTTAATCCACAATCAGAATCTTGATCCACAATGTGGCCGTAGCTGCGACCCTGGATTTGCAATGATAAAGCATAAGGACTCCATGGGAGAAGTCAAGTCAGTAACATTAATTTTTGAGACATTAATGTGATGAAGAGGGAGAAGAGGAAAGAGAGCGATCATCTTAACTACGCTACAATCCCTTATAGCGTATCCTCAAAAGTTTTTTGACAACAGAACATGCAATATAGCATACACGTATCCAACAGTAATATCACTTTATTTTTAATTGCAGTTTATAAAACACAATTACGAAGCAATATGAGGACACAATACTTAAGAGAAATTACCTTGTTCTCTTGATCTTTAGGGAAACCTAGTGTGGGTAGCCCAAGAGCTCATCTACATGATGTGCCGACTAGTCAACTTATGTTTCAATGGAGACTGGATTTCTTTGGCTTTGAAAACATTATTATGTTATTTGTTCTGTGTCGCTGTTAGGAGTCTGAAGTGTGGCACAGGCACATCTTATAAATGATCAGTAAACAAAAATAAAAGAATGAACATGGCATGGACCCATAAAATGGTTTATAAATTTGGTCATTAAAGTTTAACCAAACCCCTAGAACAGTTATTTTCAGAGAAAAAACAATATATCTGGATATTTAGTCGAGAAAATATGTATTTGGGAATTCGGACATTTTTAAATAATGCTCTACGTCGTAGAGTCTACGAACACAGAAGTAGAAAAGAATAAAACAGATGTGAAGGGAGAACACCATAACTGTATGCAGTGTCTCAACCATCCATGCCCCGGATCAATAACAAGGAAGTAAACGTTCACAAAATAGTCCAAATCTCCCTGAATAAATCACAATCAGATGTAGTTGCTCTGAGACAGCGTGGCAACAGAGACACAAGCAGGTGCCCTGATGCAGCCTGGCAGCAGTGTGATTTCAAGTTTCAGTTCGCGGCAGCTGCCTTTACATATCAGTGGCAGTTTCTGTTGCCACCGGAAGTGCCTCTCCGAGCCGCTGCTGCCACGATTTAGGCTTGTCCTTACTGCAATTTGTGGTAGCCCCCACTGTCGGTTCGCTGATCACACCCCCACTCCCGTTCCTGAACCCTCTGAAAGCACTAGCTGAAGGACCACTATGCAAACATCATCTTGTGCTGTGGAGTGCTTTGGTGATTACTGTTATTTCGTAGAAATGCGAACCTCCCTGACGCTGTGAAAAGGAGTTAGAGAGGTTAACACATCAGAAACAAACAGACGAAGACCGTTTGGATCCAACTGTTATCACCGCTGGGTAAGTGGACTGCTCAACTAGTTAGCAAGTTAGCTAGCATTAGCAGCTACTGCAGATTCGATGTGTTCAAGCAACACTACGTTACAAAAGGCAGTTTTTGTCTTGGACACTATGGTAGCATAATGACTCTGATATTAAGGATACATGTTTTAATCGCACGGTGGATAACGTTTGCGCATCGGCCTGGCCTGCAGCACCCTGGGCAGGTCTGACAGCCTCGATCACAGCTGGTGTGTAGCTACTACTAGCATGCTAGCTGACTAGCTTGTTGGCTGTGTCGCATAGAATTGTTGTCTCCGCAATAGTTAGCTCCTGCTTATTGACACCTACAATGTTCTGTGTAATAAGGGTATTAGGCTTTGTCGGTCAATGCTGATGTGACATTTATATTAATTGTTGCTATGATTTTGGTGTATTGCTAGTTAACAATAACAACGCAATGTTACTGGGGTGTACTGTGGTGTAATGTGTGGGTGCTCTTACCCCTGTGTTGTTGTGTGTGGTGTTAAGTGTTCGCTCAAACTGGTTTTGAAAGGTTTTCAATCATCATGTTAAAGTCAGCAATGAGCCTCAACATCGGACTACTTCTAGATGAGGTGAATAACGATCATGTATTGCGCACGCCAAGACCTGAGCTGTAATAAACCAGGACTGTTCAGCCTCCAACCCTCAAAATATAGGTGACAGAGAATTGCGACTACCATTTTCCTGGAGGAAGTTTCAGCAGTCAGAGGATATTGATATGAGGCACTTCACGAAAACATCATCCTCATGCACAAGTCGTTTCCTGTGGTGCTGCAAAGTGACCTGCTGAAACTGATGCTGTCACTAATCTGTCATAATCACTTTATGAGTCATGTGAGGATATACAAAATCAGAGGGCTGTCGACATATATTTATTTACATGGTTTTATTTTAAATAGTGTAATAAATATCTCAAGAATTGTGGCTGAAATACACTCATGGTTAAAAATTTTATTTGATTTCCGGAAAACATCTACTAGTCCTTCGAAGGGGTCCTGACTCCTAGACCCCATTTAGATCTGGTATTAACACCCATCCTGAGTGATCAGATCACAAGGTCTAACAGAGGTGAACACCCAAAAAACATTGAGGATGCATTTGAGATGTGATTGCTCTCTCTCTCTCTCTCTCTCTCTCTCTCTCTCTCTCTCTCTCTCTCTCAAACCAAACCTTACCATAACCTGCTGCTAAGGTTGTAAATCTGCATTGTCATTATGATATGATATCTACTATTTGGACAATGATACAATATTTGTCAATATCATCTATCTGCCTGGGATCGATATGAAACAATATTATATGTAGATATTACAAAATCTGTTCAACAAATATAAACTCATTATAAGCAACTTAAAAAGGATTTGACAATTTTATTGAATTCAGTTTTGACTTTAACTACAAATATGACCAGTATAAAGAATTTTGCACAGTTTGACCATAATAAAAATGGCCAACATTTCAAAATATGAGAAAAATCGAAAAACTAATCCCTGTGATACAAAAGCTCAGGTGTTAGAATGCTCTGAAAGCCCATATTTGTTTTCTTTCTTTTTTCTTTTTTTCTTGCTGCTTGCCAGATTAGATTACTTTGAATGACTACAATTTTGTGTGATCAAGTGGCTTGTGTGATCCATCAGTTAAAAATAGACATTGGTAAAGTAATAAGTAGCATGCAATACTTATACAAGAAAAACTAATATGTACAGTGTAAACAGAATATGTACAGTGACAACATATGTACAGTGTAAACAGAATATGTACAGTGACAACATATGTACAGTGAAATGGATTGCACATAAGCCATTGAATTTCACGGACATAAATGAACATTGCACAGTTTAAAAAGTGAAAGAAAATGTTAATAGTGAAATTAATTGAAGGCTGAGGGTGAGGTTTCACTGGTTGAGGCAGCAGGGTTTCTTTCATCAAGGTGTAGCTGTATAATGTTATATATTTTCTTATCCTATTAATATTACTGCTCCCCATTAATTACCAAGTCTGTGGCTGTATCATAATCTAATATAGGGTGGGCGATAAAACTATATCAATAATTAATGTCATATAATTGTCATTGATAGCAATATAACTGTTTTCCCTTTTTATTAAATACACTTAACATCTTCTGTACCACAATTTACAGGCTATGTTAGTCTTTTGAATTGTTTCATTTATTTATCTTTAGATCTGTGTTTATATTTGGTTTCAGTACTTAGACTCTACTTCTCTCACATCAAATATTGTCAATATCTTCATTTAAATATACTTCACTACAGTAAGAGCTATCTATTTGTCTGTCTGTTAATTGAGAAGAGGGAACTAACATAACAGCCCTATTTCCACCAACGTACAACCAAAATACTAAAAGAGTTAACAGCGAGAGGAAAAATGCTTAAATGTTTACTTTCTGCATTTTGGATGAGCTGAAGTGAGGAGAGAGATTTTGTTCTGCAGACGGAGAAAAGGAAGTTGCAATAATATAACCGTGTTGATATAAATGCATGAATGACTGTTTCTAGGTTTTTGGCAGAGAGAAAGGGCTTAATTTTACAAATCTTCCGGAGTTGAAAGAAGCATGACTGTGATAAATTTGATGTGGCTGTTCAAATTGAGGTTGTTGTCAAATATAACACCAAGGTTTCTACACTGAGAAGTAATGAGATGTGAGTAAGGACCTAGCATGTTTGTGAGTTTGGTGTGTGCAGAGTTGGTAGCAATCAGAAATATTTCTGTCTTTTTGGGACAACAGAAGTACAAGTTGGGATATATTTGATAATTTATAATATAAAATATGTAATTTATATTGTTATCAGGGGAGAGGGGAGTTGGCTCATTAGCATTTAAAGGAAAACTCTGTTAAATGATCCGTGGTATTTTGACCAAGTATGTTACAGACACACAATGATGAAGTATCGAATGCCGCACGTCCAGGTGTATGAGGGCGTCCAGCATCAGCAGCTAAAAGCAAGTCATTCATTACTTTCAGGAGTGCAGTTTCGGTGCTGTGGTGGGCTCTAAAACCAGACTGAAGGTATTCAAACAATGAGTTTTGTGATTATAAAAGCTAAAAGTTGATTTGCATCGATCTTCTCCAGGACTTTTGCTAAATACTTTAGAGATGGGTCTAAAGTTGTTAAAGTCATTGTAGTTAAGTTGGGGTTTCTTTAAAAGGGACTGGATAATAGCATTTTTTAAAACAATTTGGCACAGTCCCAGAGGAGAGGGAGCTATTTAAAATGTTCAGTATAAAAGGACAGATTGTATTAAAAACTAAAAACTGAAAAAATCGAGGGGGAAGTGTCAAGGGGGCTTGATGAGGGGTTCATTTTTTTGACTGTATTGAGCAGTGTAGGTAACTGACGAATGATCTACGGGTGCAATAATACGGTTGATGGAGATTTTTTGGTTAAAGAAGTTTAAAAAGTCATTGCAGGCTTGAGGAGTAGCCTCTACAGAGGGGATAGGGGGAGCATCATTGGCCTGGCTAACAATGTTAATAAGCACCTTCGGGTCCAAAGCATTTGATTCAATAAGATTAGTAGAATAGGCATGCCTAGAGTTTTTTAGGTTCTCAAGGTGGCCATGGAGCCTGGAGGCCTTCCACTGATGCTCTGCTTTGCATGTTATCAATTAGCCAGGGCTGAGATAAGTGCATAATTTTTCTTAAATGGTGCAATTTGTTTACATTTATGTAAATTATGTCATCGATTACATAAATATGTCTGCTTGCGAAACATGTGTCGACGCGTCGTAAGGAAGGTGGCTTCGCACAGTCGCAGCATGGACTCACCTGAAGAGCCACCTGGAGCTAAATAAATCGCCCACGATCATCTAGCATAGGTCACCAATAGGCGGACCTTGCTCTGGACTGGACCCAGACTCGTTTCTGTACAGATCCAGACCTGATTCTGACAGTGTTTCTATTTTAACATGCGCAACTTTTCTCCAATTTACGGTAGTCTTATTTTTACCAGCGCAGCTTTTTTTTTAGTAGTAAATCCTGGTAGCACACAGTAGAGTTTAGTTCTTTCAATGAACAAGAGAACGTGGGAACAAAGAGAAAAGGTGTTAAAGCTGTATAGTTGTTAATATTTGTTGATATTGTTTATATGTGTTGTGTAGTTATATAATGTATTAAGAAAAGAAAAGGAGAAACTCAAACTACATCTTTTTTTATTTTCTAAAATTAAGCACTTTATTTTAAGAAGTCTTTTTTAAAAGCTCTTTGTTTTGTTTTTAAATGCAAACCTTATTTTGCTTGAAACCAGAAAAGAACATTTATTTTATTAGGGCCCGAGCACCGACAGTGCGAAGGCCCTATTGCTTTTCATTTGATTATTCAGGAAAATTAATCACATTTTTGACGGCTTGAACATACTCGAAAACTCACTAAACTTCGCGGGCACGCCTAATAAAAATGTAGGTATTCTGGAGTAATTCGAAATGGGCGTTGCAAAATGTGTATCATGACCGGACCAAAAAAAAAAGTCTCTGGCACCAATTTGATTAATGCAACAGGAATTAAGCCATTTGGGATTTTGTGGCCATTTTGGCCGTGCATTTTAACAAACTCCTCCTAGATCTTTCATCAGATCAACTTCAAATTCAGTATCATCTTATCAAGTTTGTGAGTTTTTGTCACACGGTGTGGCATGGCGTAAAGTGTGCCATTATGGTCTTTTCCTCGATTTTCTGCACTGTTGAGTTCAGTTGTTCAGGTGATTACTCTGAAAGAATAACATTTGTTTGTGACTTACTATTTAAAGGGCCCATATTTTACACCTTTCTAGGACTTAATTTGAGCTATTGGTCCCCCTAAGATGATATATCAGTGGTTTAAAGTCAAAACTGCTGCAATGGGTATTTCCATGTCCTCTCTTCTGCCTGCCTCTTGAGCCCCTCCTCTGATTGGCTGACTGCACTTTGAGTGGCATGCGACCAGGCCTATCACCGGTCTCATTCTGGCGCATTGACGATTTCTCTGGTAAACACAGCTGAAAGTCACGTTGTTATGTTTGGATACAGCTATATTAGACCAGCCACATATTCACAGTCGGTTACAACAGGATGTTTCTGAACAGTAAATTACACCGTCCTCATGTTTGTTCAAGTTTTAGAAGGACAGTTGGCCAATGTAGGAGTATCGTCCCGAGTTACAGTACGGAGTTTCAATACTAACGTTCTTAGGAGAAACGTGCACGGACACATTCTCTTCCTTGCATCCATCCCTCCATGCTGCATTGTTTCTTCAGTGTTGTTCGTTGTGGTTAGCCTGTGGTAGCTAACAAGCTGCTACCTCAGCAACATGTCTGCTTGGTGTCGCGTTTGATGTGGAGGGGTGGTGGTGGTGACGGGGAGAGGGGGTGGTGGGTTCGGAGGCTCGACTGGTACCGGCTGGTTGCGGCTTAGAGACGAGTGCGATCCCGAATGACTCATACGGGGGAAGAAGTACGAAACGAGCCGTTTCGATAACATATTTCTTAGAATGGACTGAGTGAAAAAGTCCACGGAGTGACTGTTTTCTTACTTTGAGGGTACCTACTGACCCCCTTCAAGTAATTACGGATAATAAAAGCCCAGAAAATGTATTTTACACAACATGGGCCGTTTACTTTGTTTTTTTATTAGATTTCCTTTTAATTTTATTTGTGATAAATTCATTTTTTTATGAATTGAGTAATAAAAATTAATCGTTAGATTATTTGAAATTTTTCCGTTAGATTAATCGATTATTCTAAAAAATAATCATTAGATTAATCGATAAAAAGACAATCGATAGGTGCAGCCCTACTGAGAGGTAATAGTATTATAAGGACATGAAGCATGTGTGCTTGAACCAGGACAGTATGCCCGTTTATGTTTTTACAACTAGTCAACACGTCGCTCCCATAAGTGACCCTTCCACAATAAAAGTCCCAAACACATACACTGCTTATGATGACAGGAAACACAAATTTATCAATCAATCAAATTTTATTTGTATAGCCCATATTCCCAAATCACAATTTGTCTCATTGGGCTTGAACAAGGTGTGACATCCTCCAGAACATAGAAACCTCAGAGAGAGCCACATGTGAGGGATCCCTCTCCCAGGACGGACAGAAGTGCAATAGATGTCAAGTGTAAAGGAGAACATCAGAAAGATAAGGGTATTTGCAGCATTGATTAGAATAAACAGTTTGTAGCATAATGGAAGGTATTTGAATTGATGGATTATTGTCAGTAATGGTCGAGTATCTGAGTATACATTATCAAGCAGTCTTGTTGTAATCATAGCCCAAGGTCAGCAGCCACCACAATCAGGATCCACCATCATGATCGGATGCCACCGTAGTCCACAATCATGTCTGCCTCTTTTTACATGTCTGATTTTTGAGATGTTTCACAAGTGAAAGAAGGCAGTCCTTGAAATTTGTTTTAAGTGAGAATTAAAGGACAAATCAGGATCGAAGATCACTCCCAAGTTCCTGACTGTTTCATTGGAAGCAAGGGCAATGTCGTCTAGCGCAGCTATATCATTAGATAATGTATCTCTAAGGTGTTTAGGGCCAAGTATTAGAACCTCTGTTTTATCTGAGTTTAATCAGAGAAAATTGCGGGTCATCCAGGTTTTTATGTCCTTGAGACATGCTTTGAATTTAGTTAATTGATTACACTGTTCTGGTTTTATTGACGAGTATAACTGGGTGTCATCCGCATAGCAGTGGAAATTTACAGAGTGTGCCCGGATGATTTTTCCTAGTAGAAGCATATATATTGAGAATAAAAATGGGCTGAGCACAGAGCCCTGTGGAACACCGTGGTTAACTTTGGTGCGCATAGACGACTCATTATTAATTTGAACAAATTGGAATCGATCAGAAAAATAGGATTTAAACCAGTTTAGGGCGGTTCCTTTAATGCCAATTAACTGTTCTAGTTTCTGTAATAAAATTTGATGGTCATTAGTGACTTTTGCCAAGTCTTCATATACATTACTTTCCTGGAGAAACTCACACAGCTGATTGGCTACAACCTTTTCAAGGATTTTAGACATGAAGGGGAGGTTGGATATCGGTCTGTAGTTGGCTAAAACCTCCGGGTCCAGGGTGGGTTTTTTGAGAAGGGGTTTGATTACAGCTAGTTTAAAGGACTGTGGTACATATCCTGATGATAATGATAGATTGATTGTATTCAGTGAATAACTTTTAAGGACGGGTAGAATTTAATAGAAGCAACGTTGTAGGAATGGGATCTAAGATACAAGTTGTGGGTTTTAGAAGATTAGATTACTTTAGTCAGCTGATCAAGGGTGATCAGAGAGAAGCTGTCTAAATAATTGGTAGGATTTTCAGCTAATTCTGAGATTTCTGTGTTTGACGGTGTATTAGTGTCAACTGAGGGCAGGAGATGGTTGATTTTATTTCTAATAGTTAGAATTTTATCATTAAAGAAGTTCATGAAGATATTGCTATTCAGGGATCGAGGAATACTGGCTTCGGTGGAGGTGTAAATCTCTATTAGCTTGCCTAGAGTGCTGTTGTTTTTATTTTCTTCTATTAATGTGGAGTAGTAGGCAGCTCTTGCTTTGTGGAGGACCTTCTTATATGCTTTAACACTATCTTTCCAGGCTAAGTGATTTTCAGCACAGTTGTTGGAGCGCCACTTCCTTTCTGGTTTTCTTGACACTTGTTTTAATTATTTTATTTTTGTTCATTAGGGTATTATATTTACTATATTTTGCGTGTTGTGTGTCTTTTTCCTTCTATAGTATCCATAATGTAAAACCAGTGAAACCGTGCTATTTCCTCTGACACCTTTTGATGCAGAAATCTACAAAGATGCCTGAGGTTCGGGATCTTTCTGAAGCTTTGCCAGAGATGCCAATGGATCCAATTACAGGGGTCGGCGTAGTGGCCTCCAGGAACAGGGCACCCACTGGATATGATGTGGTAAGTCACGGAATGCAACTCAGCACAGTTGGACACCTAAATACCAAATAACCATGCAAAATAATTCTTGATTCTATGATAATGCCCACTTGCACATTTTGATGCACTTAAAAGCTTTAGGACATGCAATGATCTCCGGAGATCCTCTTGACTTTCTCTGCAGGGTCTGTATGTGTGAATGCAAATGTAGGAGTGAGAGCCTCTGGAGTTTCTGCAGACTTTTTTCATCTGGGCCCTTAGTATAAAATGTAATTGACAGTTTGTGTGTGAAGACAAACAGAGACAATCATCAATCAATCAATCAATCAAATTTTATTTGTAGGGCCCATATTCAGAAATCACAATTTGCCTCATAGGGCTTTAACAAGGTGTGACATCCTCTGCCCTTAACCCTCAACAAGAGGAAGGAAAAACTACTAAAAACCTTTTAACAGGGTAAAAAGAACGTAGAAACCTCAGAGAGAGCCACATGTGAGGGATCCCTCTCCCAGGACGGACAGAAGTGCAATAGATGTCACGTGTAAAGGAGAACTTCAGAAAGATAAGGGTTTTAGCAGCATTGATTAGAATAAACACTTTGTAGCATAACTGAAGGTCAATGAATTGATGGATTATTGTCAGTAATGGTCGAGTATCTGAGGAGAAATACTATATATCAAGCAGTCCTGCTGCAATCATAGTCTATGGTCAGCAGCCAGCAAGATCATGATCCACCATCAAGATCGGATGCCACTATAGTCCACAGTCATTGTCCACTTCCGCCATTAGGGTCCAACATCAGCTGCCACCTCCATCGTGGTCCACCACCATTATCAGATGCCAACACGATATAGGATCCGCCATTATTATCACGATCAGCCAGCACGATACAGAATCCGCCATACTGGATCCACCATTACGACAAGCAGACACACACTAGGGTTGTGACCGTATAGGTTTTTTTCTCATCGCGGTAATTAAGCGACATCGTGCCGTGGTGTAATGCATGGCTCCCTGGGTGTCTGCCCCTTGGTACACTTGGTACAATTGGGTTGATACACATTATCCCCCGTCTGATGGCTCAGTACGACATGCGGTGATGACTTTAATGAGCGCAGTGCAGCGGTAGGCATCACATGACCACTGTATTGCGGTAATGCGGTCACCGTCACAGCCCTAACACACACACACACACACACACACACACACACACACACACACACACACACACACACACACACACACAGATTAGATCTGGGCGATATGGAAATAAATCGTATCACCTTATTTATTTCATATCAGTCGATATCGATATATATCGCAATATAAATCAAACAACCACAAAATTAATTTTTTGCACCTTTGTGTTTATGTACAATGTTCTTCTTATATACAAACATTTTTTCATATGAACAAAACAGATTTTACTTTACTCAACAGAGCCCAAACATTAACACGTGTGCTGCTCTTCCTCGCTCTGTGCTGTGTGCATCAACCTAACTTGATGTGGGTGTAACTCTATTCCAGCCACATGATTTGTTCAGTGCAGCACTATGCTTATTATCATTGGCTGTTCGTGTTGTCCGTCAAAACATGGATGAAATGAGTTCTATCGACTTTATATATCGACACGTCTTACATTTCTATTGAGGAAAAGTTATATCGATAATTATCGATTACTGCAGCCCTACCGCAGATTATCACACAACGCAGGACAAAATAAAAATGCTGGCCAGCAAGAGTTTAGATAATAATGGGAAACACTGAATTAAGTTGTGAGAATAAAAATGTCTCAGGATAAAAATCTCCTGTAGATGTGACAAAACCAGCCCAAAGGTAAGGAGTTGAAACACCATTATTGGAAAATTGTCATGGTTTATACTAAGCTTAATTAAAAACTACCTTTTAAGTATCAGTGACATTTCTCAAGATTTTAGTCTATTGAAGATGTTATTTTTCAGGTTGATGGAAAAAAACTCTGAGAGAGATACTTTAATGATGTAATGTTGTATGTAACGATGTCATCTTGTCCCCTGACTGTTCACAGGTCTCAACAACAACAGATGGCCTGGATGCTGACCTATGGAAAGATGGCCTGTTTAAATCCAAGGTGACCCGTTACCTCTGTTTTACCAGGGTCTTCTCTAAAGAAAATGTAAGTAAACTCACATCACCCACCAGCCATGCGTGTGATACTATTTGAACATTTATATAACATTTGAATTAACCATTTGGTGGAGAATTTGAATTCACTCACTATTCTATTCCAATTTCTTATTTTCTTTGTACAACTTGGGCCTTTTCCCCCTGATAATCTCTCTTAATCAAATGCCCCCCTCTTCTCGATATCCTCTACAGAGCCATTTAGGCAACGTTCTTGTGGACATGAAGCTTATAGATATAAAGGACACTCTGCCTGTGGGTTTCATCCCGATCCAGGAGACAGTTGACACTCGTAAGTTATCAAGTCATGATAAAAGCACTGATAGCATGACTGTGTTGTAGAATATGTCTGAAAATAATATTAATGACTTACTTTATTCTGTTTAATAATTCCAGAAATCTTTGTAGGCACATGTATGTATGTATGTATGTACGTTTGATTTGGACACAAAACGCTCAATATTAATACAATTTTAATGCACACGTATTCAATGCTTTGTAGCAGTGGCTGCTGCGACTCATTAGCAGTGGCAGATGGGACTGATCAACATAAGTGACTTTGTCTATCACGACAACAGTGCATTCACGTCAACAGGCGCATTGACAACAGCAGCAACCACAACTGATTCTCTGTTTGGTGTTCTGGGATCTGAGTCGAGCTTCATCGAACTTTGAATAAACAAATCAGATAAATCAGATACATTTTTTTGCGAATGCCATTTCGGCTTTTGTGCGCACATACATTTTTAGTATGAATCCTACGCACTGTTTTATAAGTGAGGCCCCAGGTCCTATTAACTTGGGATTAGTGTAGGTGTTTATTGTTAAAGTATAAAGTGAGCGCTGGTCAGAGTGGAGGGAGGACACTCAGACAAGAGACTTTGACACGAAAAAACACCAACAGACTTTTAATGTGGGTCTGTCCTGATCCTGAAGCAGCGGTGGTTATAATTATGCAGCTGTGGGACATTGCTAAAACAACAAACATTGCAGACAACTTGAATCGATTATGTTCGGTCACTCAATCGATGCAGAGTCGTCTACGTCCGGATCACTATGCATCGAAAAACCGATAAATTTCCACACCTCTATTAGAAAGACGACGAGATTTGAGAGCTTTTGAATACAGTACATCCTGCCTCCTGCATGCAGCACCACTCCTCACCTTAATGCTTTGGGGGTTTCTGTGTTGTTGTGGACATTTTCATGTCTAAAAATGACTAAAGAAAGCTGCAACCAGTAATACCACAGGCCAAGCAAACTGCCCATTCCAAACAGACATGTTTAGAACAGGCACTCCAATCGTGTGTAGCAAATGAGCTGGGTAAAGTGACACTCAGTCTTCCTGTCTTTCGTATGTCCCTTAGAGGAACAGGCTTTCAGGAAGAGGCGTCTCTGCATCAAGTTTATTCCGCGGGACTCCACAGAGGCAGCCATTTGTGACATCCGAATCCTGGGACGCTCCAAACAGGCCCCCCCTCAGTATACCTTTATAGGGTGAGTAGCTTGGGATTACATTTTAATTTTGGTTATATATATAGATGTGGCAAATAATTGATCATGTATTTATAGCTTTCTCGAGACAACTAATCACATGGATCACTAAGTTGAAGCACAAGACTTGTAAGAGTTATTTTTCAGGTGTCCAGTAACTGAGGCATGTTTCAAATAGGGCGTGAAGAAGCTGGAGTGTCTTTGATATTACAGAATATGTTGTGTTCAGTCCAGACACAGGCAACAGAGTCAGTAGATGTACATCTCCCTGTGGAGTTTTAGATCTCTGATAGCGCTATGAAATTGCTGCCAATAGGCTGCACCTATGCTTTGCAAATGTTTTATGAGGAAATAAATGCACTCAACACAATTGTGAGCGGTCAAACATACTCATTTTGCAGCAACAACACTGGACTCTATTCAATTTTATTTGTCCTAATGCAGTGCCCGTTAATGAACCTGCCTGTTCGGAATGGGCTGTTTGTTTGGCCTGTGTTAATGCTCTGGAGTCTACTTCAGAATTATTCCTGGTGATTAGTGAGTCCTCTTCAAACAGCTGTACAATATACTGGCACTTTTTATTGTTTGTGTGCTGGACGTTGTGTACAGAGTTTTTATAAAAACAGTCTATGGTGCAGAGTAAAGTTAGAAAACTGTTTACCATCCCTGTTTTTTGGAGCTCAGCACGCCCTACACCCGTGACTGGATTTGTCTGTTTGTTTTGTGTTTGTTTAAATACGTCTCTCACAAACTCCTGAGCAAATAAAACACACACACACACACACACACACGCTGACCAGCGCTGAAGGGCTTGCACTCTGTGTGTGTGTGTGTGTGTGTGTGTGTGTGTGTGTGTGTGTGTGTGTGTGTGTGTGTGTGTGTGTGTGTGTGTGTGTGTGTGTGTGTGTGTGTGTGTGTGTGTGTGTGTGTGTGTGTGTGTGTGTGTGTGTGTGTGTTAATACATTGAGTGTGCAGCCTCTGCCGTTTGCTCTTACATTAAGCTATACCTGATAACTGAAATCTCATAATTCTCTTCATTCCACTGTTTATAATTTTTAAGTCTTTTCTTATTATTTATGGTGATAGCCACTGTTGTTTTTTGTATATTGTAAATTTTTGGTATCGTGACATCCCTACAAAAGACTTAGAGGAAGATTCAACTGGGCCTATTGTTCTCATCACACCCAATCTGTCGAGGAAGATGGCTGCCCACATTGAGTGTGGTTCTGCCAGTGATTTCTTCTATTTTATGATGTTATTTTCAGTTCTTCCTGCTTAATAATGCGAATTTACTTGTTTGACAGAGAGCTCAACAACATGGGAATCTGGTATCGCATGGGGAACGTACCTCGGACCCAGGATTCAACGCATACACCAACCACCAACAATATCCAGAATGTGAATTCCTCCTCCAGCTCAGCCCCAGTCCCAGCAGCTCCTATGCCCAAGTATGTTCACACTTATTGTGTTTGTGTACTTACTAGGGATGCACGATATATATCAGCCCGATATATTATTGGCCCGATAATGGGAATTTTATATTATTATTTATTTATCTGAATCGGAAATTATAGCCGATTTAAACGTCCGATAAAGACAATTCATCCGTGCCTGTCCATACCAGCATGACGTGTCAGAACACAAAAAACTGCGTTGCGGTTGTAGGAGTTTTTCACACTTTCTGAGAGTGACTGTAGGACAGCAATTTGCAACAAATTTGCAAAGGGATAAAAACATTTGCAAATTTTAACTCTACCAATCTCGTAAGTCACCTTAGACTCAGAGTTCTCAGGGTTGCACCGTCCTGGGGGTCTTTACAAGCCTTGGTCTTCTATGGTTTGCTCCTGATTTAATACTTGCCTTATGTTTTCATTCTATGACTTATGCCTGGAGTTTTGTTATTGATTTTGTCCATTCTAAATTTTCATTTAAGGAGAATGGTTAGCCTCCTAAATTTTTTAAGCTGGAACACCAAGGGTTTAAACCACCCCATTAAGAGAAGGAAAGTGCTATCGCACATCAAGCAATTCAAAGTTTCAATTGCCTTTTTACAAGGAACTCCTATTCGTGCCTCGGACAACTCCCGTCTCATGTTGCACTGGGCGCGGCAGCACTTTCACTCCACCTTTCAGGCCAAGGCTAGGGGGGTCTCAATCCTCATAAACCAAAATGTTCCCTTTGAACATCACAGTGTGATATCGGATATAAATGGTCGTTTTGTTATTGGAGGATGGAAGAATCTCCTCTGACCACACTGAAATTAATGACACATTTAGGAATTTCTGTGCTCTTCTAAACAAAATTGAAACCGCCTGGGAGCAGGACCTTAATTCCTCAATATCAGTTTAAGGTGGTGCGAAGCCAAATTGTCTCGTTTCTACCCTGATGTGAACCCCTACTGTGAAAGATGTAAAAAAAAAAAGGTGAGGCCTCCCTTATAAACATGTTCTGGACTTGTCCTAGTCTAGGAAAATATTGGAGGGATATTTTTCAAACTCTGTCCCTAATCCTTGAGCTCAATGTGGACCCTAACCCTCTGGTCGCACTTTGCGGCACCACCGGAGAGGTCGACACCTCTGACTCCAACCAAGGCTCGCACATTGTCCTTTGCCTCCCTGCTGGCCAGCCAGGCGATACTTCTTAGGTGGAGGGACGCTGCCATGATGTCCCACACGGAGGGACATCATGGCATGTCTTCAACTTGAAAAGATCCTCTACTCAGTTTATAGCTCCGATAATAAGTTCCAAAGGGTGTGGGGACCTTTCCTGAAATACTTTCAGAGCCTTAAGTTAAGATAACAATGCACTCCCTTGTCATGTTCCTTTGGTATTATTATAAAAGTATTACTGCTATTACTATTGTTAATAATTATTAAATGTTTCTTACTTTAAAGCCTGTTTGTTTGGGGTTTTGTTTTGTTTATCATCTATCCCTCAGTTGACCTCTGCTAGTATTACACTTTGTATGAAATAATTATTCTCTAATTCAATGTCTTTTCAATTTTTTTCTTGTATATGTTTGTAATGACACTGAACCAGACATTCCAGACATACCACTCCAAGAATGTGATATTCCCTCAGGCATGGCACTTGGGTTTAAAGTTGGGAAGGGATATGGGATATGTGTTTAATATGTGAAAACTTAATAAAGATATTTCTGAGAAAAAGAAAAAAAAAGGTAACCGACTTTAGGCTTGTGTAGGTCAGTCGCTTGTGAAGACATCATCATTTACCCCCGAACCCCTACATTGAACGGAGCATACAACAACATCTCAGCTATGAGATTACAAAGTAGCAGAATAGGCGGAATCGCGGGGAAATGCGCGTCCGGTGTGAGCAGCTAGGCGGCTGCACGCACGAGAATTGGTGCTGCGTGGTGCTTTGCGGCACTTATGTTGTAATGCGTAATGCTGTTGTCTCAAGGATGACCTGATTCAAATTTTGTGGTCATTGTTCAAGGTCACTGCCTCTTCAAAAAGCAACATTTTGCTCTATGAATGCAATATCTCCAGAACGCCTTGAGGGAAACTTTTCAATTGCCACAAACATTTACTTGTTCATGGATTTGATTTTGGTAGGTAACGGTCAAAAGTCAAGGTCACGCAAAGATGAACTGATTATATTTTGGTGCCTGAAGGTCAAATATGTGTTGTTTTGCCTTGTGAATGTGATCTCTCAGGAACACCTCAATGGAATTCTTTCAAATTTGGCACACATGTTCACTTGGACTCACAAATTAACTGATTAGATCTTTGTGATCAATGGTCCTAGGCCAAGGTCACAGTGGCCTCACAAATCATATTTTTTGGCCTCTTGAATTTGATATTTCAAGAGCACCTTCATGGAATCTCTTAAACTTTTGATCATTTGTCACTTGGTCTCAAAGCTGAACTAATTACATCTCAGTGGTGAAAGGTAAATGTCACAGTGACCTTATATACATCTGAAAATATTTTATATTGACAGAAACTGCACTGTTTGGCAGTATCTGTATTTCTAGTTATCCATTGAAGTAACCATATGTTTAATACTCTAATTTTTTTTTTTTTGTCCCAAGGCATATTTCCATGACCCTACCGGCTAGCTTCAGAGGGAAGAACACGACCAGACCAGATTATGAGCACCAGAACTCTAGCCTGTATGCTATCTCAGGTCAGCAGGAATTACTTCTGTCTTCTTCTCAACATTCTCTTCCCAAAATCAAAGTTTTAATCTTCCAATCACACTTAATACACACAGTGTTGTTACTGTGTAAAAATCTAATCAGATTTTATTTGTATAGCCCATATTCACAATTTGCAGTTTACATCAAAGGGTTGAAGGGTGCGAGGTCCAACATCCATTTCAATTTATTAGGAAAAAATTGGTGTTACTTAAAGGGATAGTTCAACCAAAAATAAAAATTCATTCATCTACTCACCACTATGCCGATGGAGGGGTGGGGGAAAGTGTGTGAGTCCACAAAACACTTCTGGAGTTTGAGGGGTAAACAGGATTGCAGGCAAATTCAATACAATTGAAATAAATGGTCACCACTTCCTTTTAAACGTAAAGAAAGAACAGAAACAAATAAATAAAATGCCTCCATACTGCTCCTGTGATGTCATCCAAGTATCCATAAGCCCAGACATTCAAATTCCACTCGAAACTCGGTCATTTACCTCATGTTTGTATGATTTGCACACAAATGCAGCGTGTCTACTGGAGGATCCCAGTAGACATTTAGGCTAGAAACAGGGTGTTAATGACGCCGTTTCGAGTTAAATTTGAATGTCGGGGCTTGCAGACACTAGGATGACACCACAGGAGCCGTATGGAGGCATTTTATGTTTTTTTATGTTTTTTTACGAATGAAGAATAGCTCACCATTTACTTTAATTGTAGTGGATTTGGCTGCAGTGCTGTTTACCCCTGAAACTCCTGAAGTGTTTTGTGAACTAAAACACTTCACCCACCCCTCCATCGGCTTAGTGGTGAGTAGATAGTGAGTGAATTTGTCAGTGTGAAAGTCTGAATTTGAGTTCCTATAGTGCCACTCTATATCCATCCAGATCCACAATTGCATTATTTCATTTTTGAGTTGTTTTTGTTTTTCACTTGAATGAATGTATGTTTTTACTGTTATTTCTGTGGTTTTGCTGCAGAAGATACATTTATGTAACAGTTTCTATTTGAACTGTCTTTTTTAAGCAATGGATGGAGTGCCTTTCATGATATCTGAGAAGTTTGCCTGTGCCTCGTCTGATGTAAGTTACCTTAACTTATCTGAGTTGAGTCTTAGGTTTAACACTGCTGAATGTTGTTTAATGTAACAGAGGAATACGAGGAAAGGAAATAATCAGTCAGTGGTTGATTGATAAGTGATTATAACTAATAAACCAACCCTGTTTATGTCCAGCTGCAGCAGGTGGATCTGATGAACATCACGATTAAGTCCCTGACTGAGATCGAGAAAGAGGTGAGTAGAAAGATGTAGTCAGGTACAGGTTACAATTCTCATAATATTTAAGCAGAATTCAAGCTTGTCAATCATTTCTACTTGTCATGATAACCCTGTTGTCACCAATGGGATTCCTGAGATGTGGGAATATGCCAAGTACACGAGCAGTCGGACGATCAGATCAGTAATTTAGAAAGTCAAATAATCCAGCATTGGTCCTTGGACTTTGTTGTAGCAGTAGCGGGACTTAATTTTAGTATTTCTATAAAGACACAAGTTGTAATAAACAGGAATTATCCTCCAACTTGTGTAAGAGGTATTTTTGTTTATGAAAATAAGATGCTCCACTGGTTTGTGTTGAAGAATGTGGTTCCACAATGTGTCCACCAGAGGTCAGTGGGTTTTTTAGTTTGATTCACTGTATTTTTGTGAATCATAGCCAGAGTAGAAAAGCCAGATTTTTGTTGTTTAATGTTAAAAATAATGTACATCTCTCCCTCTGTCAGTATGATTACAGTTTCCGCACAGAGCACAGCGCAGCAGCTCGCCTCCCTCCCAGTCCAACAAGGACCTCTCTGAGCTCTGAGGCCTGAGACCCCACTAACACTCTCCCCTCCCGATGACAGCAAGTGAGACCTGTACACAACTACTGACCTACCTACAGGAAACCGTGACATCCCACCTGTCCAAAACAACTGTACTGAGAAGACAGAAAGAAGAAAAAAAAGATGATTTCTGGGACGTGTTTTTTCTGTATTAGTTGTGCTTGGAAATGAAAAGGAAACTGAAAACACAAAGAGACGAGGAGAACATTGAGGGGCTCTGGAGGTGTGCCTGAGACAACTATATACAACATTGATGAGATGGATTTTAAAATGGCCCATTGGACGTTTTTGCAGAAGGATATTGAAATTGAGAATCTTAAATGATTTTAAAATACATTTTTTCTAAAAAGAATGGTGAATTGTGGGTCCCATGTAATACAAATAACCACAGCCCTCTTGAAGATCCAAGGATACTTTGCCATGATGGATGGCACCTGTCTGGCCTTTACTGTCCCAAATGGACTGATTCTCAAAGCAGATGGCATGTTAGCCTTCCTTAGTCAAGAGTGACCTGCTGCATTCAGGAGGGTGACTCATCCCAGCTCATCTGTTGGAAATATAAAAGGAATCTTTGTGGGATTTTTTCATGCTTGTACTGATCTTCTTTGTAGGTAATGATCTCCTTGTTCTATAGATGTTTCTGTGATATACTTGTGTAACTGTGAGTGCACTTTGTGTTTGGAAATTTCAGTGTGCTTCCTGTTTCCACAGATACTATGTAAACCACTCCTTTTCAGTCTCTACATGAGCCGGCAACGTTGGCTGGATATAGAACCACTGTTAGTGTTTAAAAGTTAGAAACCAGGACACAGGTTACACTGCACTGTTAGTAGGATTCTGTGAACCATATTTAATGTATTGTCTACTGTTGTTGCTGAAAATGTTTCCATATCAGTGATAATTCAATACCTAAGATTTTTGCAGGTGACAAAACAATACTTTTTACCCAATACCTTACTTTGAATTCATATGATTGTTTTAACATTTGAACGTTCTGTTTTAGCTTTAACACCCTCCTTAAAATGTTCACACAATGTCCTTCCCACAGTCATCTATGGACAATTTGTATACCAGCAGAAGGACTGTGACCCAGCTAAAGTTGGTCACTCTCTTAATCTCTTTTCAAACTAAGTAGGGTTCTTTGAATTCTGGATTAATCAGTCTAATTGATGTTTCAATAGCTTATTCAACTATAAGTATCATGAAAGGTTTCTGTCATCGCCCTCTCAAAGATTGAAATGTGTCCCAAGGGTTTACTGTTAATCTTGAGTGTCTACAACATACCTGGATATCAGAAGTAGAAACCGTCATGTTCAAAGCAGTGTTGAATGATTGAATGATTTGCGGACATACAAAAATCCCACTATAATCACCTTGAACTAATAGTAAATCCCACGTTGGATAAATGGTCTGTATTTATATAGTGCTTTACTAGTCTTGATGACCACTCAAAGTGATTACAGTTTTGCCATCCACCCATTCACAAGCATTCATACAGTGCTTCTATGTGCAGCACTTTCTCTATCACACATCATTAACTGACTGCTGGCACAGCCATCAGGGGCACTTTTGGGGTTCAGTATCTTGCCCAAGGACACTTTGACATGTGGAATGGGGGAGAAGGGGATCGAACGGCCAACCTTCTGGTCAGAGGACAATCCTTCACAGCCGTGAATAAGATTTTCTTTTAATTGCCATCCTTTTCTTTACCAAACAACGTGATCACATTTGGTTCTTGACAGTTACTGATGGACTGTGCCTTGGACACAATTCAGTCAGTAACAAAGTATTAAGGTCCGAAAGTTCTGTTAACCATATATATACATTCCTCCCCGTTTTTCATTACTTTTTAAGAACAATGTTAAAAGGCAACATTTTGCAGTGTGGATTTTACAACTGGTAGTCGACTCATCACATCATACGTGATCAAGCAAAAGTGCTGTTCTTATTCGATTGAACTGGTTAGATAAGAAAAATGTGGTAGATCTTTGATTCAGTTTGTTCGAAACCTTTGTAAACTTCCTTGTGATCTGAATAAGCAAGAATTATTTTAGAAATGTACATTTTTTTTAACCCATTTGACATGTGAAGACCACTACCCACTCAGGACCACCAGAATTTATTTCAAATGAGACTGACGGGACAAGTGCTAGCTCTGAGTGAGCACTGAACCAGACTTCATTCTCACTTGTTCACAGTCAGTGTTATCCCACAACACAAGCACTGTATAATAGTATTGGTGGATCACAAGCTTCATTTATAAGTCTCTTCAACCTGCAGCTTTTTTTATAAGTTCATCATTTTAGTTTAAGGAGTCTATTTTCACATCTGTCCTCTCTGCTTCTCCTGGTGCTTCTGGTGACTGAGAATATAGACTATTTCTATTAAGAAGTTGCACAAGACATTGTTTCTCAAAAGTATTCTTGAATTTAACCCCCAGTTGTTTTAAATAGCTTTTAAGCTATAGTCAGTGAATCTAAACATCACTTTAACACTCCAGATGTTTCAATGTAAGACCTGTCAGTTGCTGAATCATTATTTGGCAGGCTTTTAATTTGTTCAAAAACACAATCTGTGATGAGCTAAAGCTGACTGTTACATATCCGCATAAAAGTCCATCTTGACCTTAAGTACTATTGATAAAAAATCTCAAAATCTAGTCATGTATTTATTCAGGTATTAATCTTAAATTCACTTCATGTCTGTGTTTTTAGTGGCACTTTTTCTTTATGGTTATACAGTATTGTACAAAGCAGCACCAATGACTGGTGTTTTATTTTTTATTTTTTCTTTGTTCACTCCATTTGTTACATAAGACAGATGTTTACAAGAACATACCATTTTCCTTTTTTGCCACAAGTGTCTCTGCAATATTATCCATTCATAAAAACATGGATTAGGTCCTTTATATTTTTGTTTGATTAATGTATTAGTCATTTCAGTGTCGTGACAATGTTTTCAGAATTGTAACCAATGCGATAGGCAGTTCTGACATGTTTGGAGGAAAAAAACACACAGTTCATACCTACGTAACATTCTCTGTATATGAGCTGGCTGCTCTGTGATAAGCTACACATGTCATTTGTCAGCTGTGGTGTTAACTTCCAGTCAATTCTGCAGAAACATTTAATATCAAACTAATATGATGTCTGCATTGACAGCAAATCACAATTCTCTTTTGATTATGTCTGTTAGTTTGCATGCATGAAGTTTCAGTGACAGTTATTTTTGTAAAAGTTTTAAGTTAGATTTTTGCCTCAAATAGATTTTATTCACTATAGAATGAACAAAACCGCATCAGATGCCTTTGTATTATAAGGAAGTTTTATTAAACTGTGACAAACGTGTTGAATTTTATTTTTGGTCAGATTGGTGAGGTCACTGCTTCAAGCCGGAGCAAGACTAAACTTGAGGTTTTGAATTAAATTTGAAACACGTATGTATTTGAGCTTCACTGTGCAGTGTTAAAGACTATAATTTCCACCTGCATCTGCTGAAATGTGATAGCTAATCTCTTACATTTTACAGTGGGTGTGGAATTAAATTTTCACAATGTCAATGATATTCACTGAAAATATCATTGTTGAGCTACTGTTAAATTCATGTGATGGTGCCTGTTTGCCACAATGAAAACATACACAGGTTAAAACTGTTTTCTTATTGGTTCCAATGTTTCCATCCATCAGATCAGCTACATTTTTGACTCCATCCATTTTTGCAGTGGAATTTCACACTTAGCTGATTAAAAATAATATGATGAGCATCTCTGTTACTAGAACAATAAATGAAATAAGTCATATATATATATATATATAACGACAATAACATAATGACAATAACATAATGACAAATACATAAAAACCTTGACTCCTAAGTCCTTATGAAAAGGTGGGGACATTCTATAACTTAATGTCTGAATTGACAAAACAAATTGTTTTTGGACTATTGACAAAACAGTTCAGTTTTTTACATGAGCTTTTGTTCATCTCAAAATAGGAATAGTGTTGTTCAATTTCACTTGGGGGCCTTTGTGACTACAGTAAGTTTTTTTGATAAAACTTAATGAACTGATCTGGGAATGTCCGGCTTCCAGGCCATATACCCCACAAGGCAATTCATAATTCAGATAAATTCTCTCCTCCTTTTATGCCTCGATTTCTGTAGCCAAAAGCTCTTTTTGTCAAACAAAAATACATTGCTCATTTTCCAACCCCAAAAAACGATCTTTTCCAACCTCTTTGACCCCCCCTTCTCCCCCCCCTCCAGTCCCCTCTCATTCTGCCCTTCAACCAAGCCGCTTTGTCAACTATTTTACAAAAAAGATAGATAACTCATTCTCAAACCCACCTTCTGAAATTACTTTTCAACCAAATCTTCATCTTCATCCCCTTCTATTTCCTCTTTCACCCCACTATTGGATTAACGGATGCTAGTGACGTCCGGTTAAGAGCCATGCTGATCCACAACCTGAGCAGCGAGGGACAGTGTATTTATTGGACTCTCGGACCCGCTACTACATACGCCAAATATGTCACACGGCCTGGACATTTCGCTGCCCCACAGAACATTATGCTCCAGCGGATCGTTTTCCGCCAGCGCCGGCAACAGGCAGGTGAGTCAGGTGAGCCACCATTACGTAGCCAATCTGAGGGGCTTGGCCAGCCTCTATAAATTTGGGGCACTGGAGGATGAACTGAAAAGGGACCAGTTAGCTGAACACACTAACAACCCGAAACTCAGGGAGAAACTGCTGATGTCCCCTGACGATTAACTCTGACAAAGGCTGTGGAAATAGCATTCAACACTTAACACACCCACTGGGTATCCTAGTCATAAGTCTCCCCAGGACATCTCAGAGGTTAACTTTGCCGGACACTGGGGGGCAGCAGCACGCCAGATCTGTGGTAATGCGGCTCTTCTTGGCACCCCACACGAGCCCCGACCTGCCCTACCAAGGGGCAGAGGTGTCAACGCTGCGGCAAACAGAACCATTTTGCCTGTCGCTCTGTCCCCGCTGCTGCCAGCTCAACGCCACATCCACCCAATCTTGGGTGCAGCGCTGGCCTTCACTGTTCAACGGTCTGGGCTGCCTCACTGCTTTTGATCACCAGCCCCTTCTCAACCCTGAGGTGCGTCCTGTCATTCAGCCCCTGCGCCGCCTACCCCTTGCCCCGCGCGACGACGTGACTGCTGAACTACAAAAGCTGCTGGAGGCGGGTATAATCGAGCGGGTGGACGTGTCCTCCTGGATTTCCATCTTGGTGGTGGTGAGAAAAAAGTCAGGAGGACTGTGCCCATGCATTGACCTCAGGTCAGTGAACAAGGCTGTGATCACGGACAAGTATCCACTACCAACAGTGGAGGAAGAACGTGGAGGAGCCAAGTTCTACGGCTCCTCCACCTTCGCCAGGGCTACCTGCAGGTGCCACTTCATCCTAGCATCCGCTACCTTACAGCTTTTTTGTCCCACGTTGGGGTTTTTCGTTACACCCGCATGCCTTTTGGCCTCAGCTCCGCCCCCAGCTGCTTTCAGAAAATCATGGCCACCATCTTCGCTGGCATTCCAGGAGTAGTCATCTACCTGGATGACATAGTGGTACATGGTGCGACACCGGCCATCCATGATGAGCACCTCACTAGGGTGCTCAATGTCCTTGCACAACCTCACACTGAACAGAGATAAGTGCATCTTTGCTGTGCCCGCCATCGAGTTTGTGGGGTTTTACTCACATAATTAAAAACTGTTCTCTCCAGATGCTCCGGTTCATGTAAATAGTTTGGAGAAGTATGCAAACCATTACAGTTTTTTGCAATTGCTAAACATATTGCTCAATATTGAGTTCAGTTTTCTCTAAATTCCTATCACAGTCAGTACAAAGCAACGTGAACTCAACTGTGGATCACTTTTATACAAAATACCACATTTCAAAGTTCAAGAACTTTCCTCTATTTCACATGCAGAAGGTTGTACATTGATGACGATCAATGATATTTCACAGAAGCCTGCTGCTACAATAAATAAGATACCTGTTGAAAAATAACTCCCTGTAGAAGAAAAGACAATACTAAAAAGATTAAGACAACTTGAAAAAAACATCACAGGACCAAAAACAGATAGTTCTGATGAGAAAGAAGACTATATTTGACATCTGGTGCTTAAATCCATGCAGTAGATTTTTTAGGCTCAGCAACAAGGATTGATTATGCCACAGCAGAATCCTCAAAATCAGTAGAAGCTGCATAGTACTAGTATGATGGGAAAGCTAACCCAAAACAAAAAAAAAACTTGAAAGCCACAGACATCAATCAATCAAATTTTATTTGTAATGCCCATATTCACAAATCACAATTTGTCTCATAGGGCTTTAACAAGGTGTGACATCCTCTGCCCTTAACCCTCAACAAGAGTAAGGAAAAACTACTAAAAACCCTTTTAACAGGGTAAAAAGAACGTAGAAACCTCAGAGAGAGCCACATGTGAGGGATCCCTCTCCCAGGACGGACACAATTGCGGGTCATCCAGGTTTTTATGTCCTTGAGACATGCTTGGAGTTTAGTTAATTGATTACATTGTTCAGGTTTTATTGACAAGTATAACTGGGTGTCATCCGCATTGCAGTGGAAATTTACAGAGTGTGTCCTGATAATGTTTCCTAGTGGAAGCATATATAATGGATCACACAAAGATGGTGCCGCGGACGGCTGCCTCGGTGTGTTGGTGCGCGATGTTTTGTCTTGTTTTGTTAGTTAATTCAGTGTTTTGCCTAAGAACCGGGAGCTCTTTCACCAGAGAAATGCTCAGGAACATCAGGGTCACAACTCCTGAGAATTTATTTCCGACTTTCATTGCCTCATCTGTCGAAATTTTGGATATTCTGGTCAAAGGTGCCCTCACATTCGTACATACAGTGAAGCGACGGAGGAGAGGTAAACGTGCCGGTTCGCTTGTGCGTCTCCGCCGGCGGGGACTTCGCACACCGCTACCAGGTATATTCCTCTCCAACGTGCGTTCACTGTGCAACAAGCTGGACGAACTCCAGCTACTAGTTGGTAAGAACAGAGACTTCTCCTCATCTTCCGTTCTGTGCTTCACGGAGACGTGGCTGTGTGGTTCGAGAAACTCCAACACCAGTTCTCAGCCAATGACTCTGCCTCTGTCTGGAAAGGGCTTAGGCAGATTACAAATTGTAAGCCTAGAGCCCCCCACTCCACTAACGACCCACGCCTGGCCAACGACTTGAATGAGTTTTACTGTCGCTTTGAAAGACAATGGGACAGTCCTGACACCATCCCCGTGACACCACCCTCCAGCCCATCAACTGCACCTCCCCCACCATAGCAAAGGCCTGCGCCTTTCCACAACTGCCCACCTCAGAGCCCCCTCCCTCCTCCCCTACCACAGTGACGACTCTCTCCATCCTGGAGAGGGACGTCAACAGACTCTTCAGGAGACAGAACCCCCGCAAAGCAGCCGGGCCAGACTCTGTCTCTCCATCAATCCTGAAACACTGTGCTGATCAGCTGTCTCCGGTGTTCGCAGCCATTTTTAACACCTCACTGGAGACATGCCACGTACCAGCCTGCGTCAAGACCTCCACCATCATCCCTGTCCCCAAAAAAACAAAGATCACTGAACTCAATGATTACAGACCCGTCGTCCTGACCTCTGTGGTGATGAAGGCATTTGAGCGCCTTGTGCTGTTCCACCTCAAAGCCATCACTGACCCTCTCCTGGACCCTCTGCAGTTTGCCTACAGAGCCAACAGGTCTGTAGACGATGCAGTAAACATGGCCCTTCACTTCATCCTCCAGCACCTGGACTCCTCAGGAACCTACGCCAGGATCCTGTTTGTGGACTTCAGCTCTGCCTTCAACACCATCATTCCGGCTCTGCTTCAGGACAAGCTCTCCCAGCTGAGTGTGCCTGACTCCACCTGCAGGTGGATCACAGACTTCCTGTCTGACAGGAGGCAACACGTGAGGCTGGGGAAGCATGTCTCTGATTCCAGGACCATAAGCACCGGTTCCCCTCAAGGCTGTGTTCTTTCCCCTCTACTCTTCTCCCTGTATACCAACAGCTGCACCTCCAGTCACCAGTCCGTCAAACTCCTTAAGTTCGCGGACGACACCACCCTCATTGGGCTCATCTCTGGTGGGGATGAGTCCGCCTACAGGTGGGAGATTGACCGTCTGGTGACCTGGTGTGGTCAGAACAACGGTGGTTGTAGACTTTAGAAGGAACCCAGCCCCACCCACCCCCATCACCCTGAGAGACTCCCCAGTCGACACTGCGGAGTCCTTCCACTTCCTGGGCACCATCATCTCCCAGGACCTCAAGTGGGAGCTGAACATCAGCTCCCTCACCAAAAGAGCTCAACAGAGGATGTACTTCCTGCGGCAGCTGAAGAAGTTCAACCTGCCAAAGACAATGATGGTGCAATTCTACACCTGCATCATCGAGTCCATCCTCACCTCCTCCATCACCATCTGATGCGCTGCTGCCACTGCCAATGACAAAGACAGACTGCAGCGTATCATCCGTTCTGCTGAGAAGGTGATTGGCTGCAATCTGCCATCTCTACAGGACCTGTTTGCCTCTAGGACCCTGAGGCGTGCAGGTAAGATTGTGGCCGATCCTTCCCACCCGGGTCACAAACCACCTGCAGGTACTTCCTCCGGCAGGAGGCTGCGGCCCATCAGGACCAAAACCTCACGCCACAAGACCAGCTTCTTCCCGGCTGCAGTTGGCCTTATCAACAAGGCCGGGACCCCACCTGACTTGGACTCTTATCCCGCCCCCACGCCTCAAGTCTGTGTTACATTAACACACATTACATTACATTGCACATTGCAAATTGCATATTGCACATTCATATTGCACTCCTGTTTTGCATTTTGCATTTTACTTTTTACTTTTTACTTTTTACTTTACTTTTTATATCTTTTATATCTTTTTATTTTATATATTGTTTTTTTCTTATGTGTAGTACTTATTGTGTTTTTATGTTTTATGTTCATTGTATGCACCTATATACCAAGGCAAATTCCAGGTAGGTGTAAACCTACTTGGCAATAAATACTTTCTGATTCTGATTCTGATTCTGATTCTGATAATGAGAATAAAATTGGGCCGAGCACAGAGCCCTGTGGAACACCGTGGTTAACTTTGGTGCGCACAGATGACTCATCATTAATTTGCACGAATTGGAATCGATCTGAAAAATAGGATTTAAACCAGTTTAGGGCGGTTCCTTTAATGCTAATTGTTCTAGTCTCTGTAATAAAATTTGATGATCAATAGTGTTGAATGCTGCACTAAGATCTAACAGAACGAGGACAGACACAAATCCCTGATCTGAAGCTATTAGAAGATCATTAGTGACTTTTGCCAAGGCTGTCTCCGTGCTGTGATTGGCTCTAAACCCCGACTGAAAGTCTTCATATACATTACTTTCCTGGAGAAACTCACACAGCTGATTGGCTACAACTTTTTCAAGGATTTTAGACAGGAAGGGAGGTTGGATATCGGTCTGTAGTTGGCTAAAACCTCCGGGTCCAGGTGGATTTTTTCAGAAGGGGTTTGATTACAGCTAGTTTAAAGGACTGTGGTACATATCCTGATGATAATGACAGATTGATTGTGCTCAGTAACGTACTATTAATTAGGGGCAGAATTTCTTTAAGTAATTTGGTAGGGATGGGATCTCAGATACAAGTTGTGGGTTTACAACATGATATTATTTTGTTCAGCTGATCAAGGGTGATCAGAGAGAAGCTGTCTAAATAATCTGTAAGATTCTCAGCAGTTTCTGAGATTTCTGTTCTTGATGTATTAGTGTCAACTGAGGGCAGGAGATGGTTGATTTTATTTCTAATAGTTAGAATTTTATCATTAAAGAAGTTCATAAAGATATTGCTATTCAGGGATCGAGGAATACTGGGTTCGGTGGAGGTGTGACTCTGTCAGCCTGGCTACAGAGCTGAAGAGAAACCTGGGGTTGTTTTTATTTTCTTCTATTAATGTGGAGTAGTAGGCAGCTCTTGCTTTGTGGAGGACCTTCTTATATGCTTTAACACTATTCTTCCAGGCTAGGAGATTTTCAACACGGTTGCTGGAGCGCCACTTCCTTTCTAGTTTTCTTGACATATATTTTCTGCAACACTAAGATTTCTTCTCAAAGAGGTCACTTATAAACGTGTTTTCCGTCTAGTTACTATAGTTAGTTAGTCATTGCTGACCTAAAAATGATCTCAATGGCATTCTCCAGGCTTTCACTCCATCATGACATGAAGACAAATGTATTTAAGTTGTGTGGAACAAAACAAAATATATACGTTTTTGTTTATTATTTAGCTGATAAATAGTTTTCCTTTTTACATGAAAACAATAGTGTAGTAGGTATTGGATTAAACTTACATTTTTTAGAGTTAAAATAACCTGTCAACAAGTCTGCCACATTGACTGATTTCAGTGAAGTTATTCATTCATCTGATTTATCCATTTACCAATACTCTTTTATTTTGACTCAAACAACAAAAGATACAGGAAGTATTCAACATTTATTTTAAGCATTTGTGTTTTGATCTTACAGGGTTTAAGCGTGTTGTCACAGTGCTCTCTGGTGGACAAATTACACCATTGCAAGTCAAGTCAAGTCAATTTATTTATATAGCACATTTAAAACAACAGCACTCTTGTAACTGAAGCATATAAGCATATGTCCTCCTGTACCTGTTACCAGCAGTGAGTCAACACCTACCTCATGGCTGGCAGCCCACAACAAGACCTTCACAAACCTATAAACTTATAACTACACCACAAAAACTCACAAAACAAACCATAAAAATCTATCACTGGTTAATGAGCTGGAATTCATAGAAATCAAAAAATAACTGCATCTGTCTTAGAAAACACTTAAATTTGAACATTGTTGACATGTTGATAAAATCCTTGTAAAAATGTTAATCTGATCCTTCAGTTTTTGAATGCTTGAATCTTTCACTCATATATGGCATCTGGACACATCTGTTAGCAAATGGCACTATAAGCCAAAATCAAACTTGTTTGTACACTTTTAGACCCATCAAGAAGGTTACACATCTTACACTTACAACCTCCTACCCCATAACTGAGCTTTTGGTCTTTTACAGAAAAAACTAAATGTTTTACTCCCCTTCCCTTCTCCCTTTGTCCTTCTCTTAACTGTTGCAAACTTGCTTCTTCTGCCCAATATTCCTTTTTTTCCTTTTCATGCACGCAACCATTTTGGAAAATAATATATAAGATGCCAAATGTGTATTTGGTTTACTTTCCGCAATATATTTTTATTGTTAATAATAATCATGCCCCATTATATATTTAAGTGCTCATAGCACTGTATTATCCCAATATCACTTATCTCCCTTAATACAAGCTCACTTGTTGTTCCTAGAGTCTGTAAGAGTAGAATGGGACCAGCTACCACTCCCTTTTCGATAAAGCATATAGTTAGAGCTGGCTCAAGTGTGTTTTGAATCATCCCTTAGTCTACACTGCTGGAGGAACTCCCCTCATACACTGAGTCTCCCTCTCTCTGTGTCGCCCCATTTATTTTAGTACATACCACTAACTTAGTTTTTTCCCTCTCATAGTTTGTGCGCTCTCTCTCCTGCTTACCCCAACCAGTCAAGGCAGATGGCTGCCCATATTGAGTCTGGTTTTGCTTGAGGTTTCATCTTTTGTTCTCTCCACTGATGCCTGTGCTGTTGGGTTTCTCAATAATTTTACAAGACTGAGACCTTACTATGTAAGGTTCCTTGAGATAATGTATGTTGTGATTTGGCACTTAAGATGGTGAGAAGAACGATCATGGCTGGTGTATTCAATGAGCACAGATAAAGTATTTTCCTCAAGAGAGAAAACTCCACATTTGGTGAAATGGCTTCCAGACTTCAGGTAGGAAGTGAACGCAAAAACAATCGTTTTATTTATTTATTTATTTATTTATTTATTGTGAAGTGAACCAATACAAAAAAATTCAGATTGTATTAAAATAATTCACTGTAATTTCACCTTGAAAATCAAGCAACTTGAGCTCTTTGCTATAGTCTAATTGAAATTATAACTGACATCTTTTAACACTACAATATTATTGATAAATGGTAAATAAACTGCATTTATATAGCATTTTTCTAATCTTATTAACCACTTAAACCGCTTTTCAGTACAAGCTACATTCACTCATTCACATACACCTTCATACAGCGAACCTATATGCCTCACTTTTTCTATCACACACAGCCGTCAGGGGGCAAACTGCAGACTGGAGAAGCCTTGGATCATGAGTCACAGCTGCCCCCATATCGTACCTAAGACAGTAAATTGACTAAATTTAACACTCTCTGGAGGTCACTGATCTCTGATTCGCGATCTACCATCGTGGTCCATGGTGTGGCAGAAGCGACGGTACTGGATATGCAAACGATAAAGAACAAGGACTGGTGGGAAGAACATGAATTGATGAGATATTAATGTCATAAATCATGAGGGAGAAGAGAAAAGAAAAGCTACATGTGTCATGTGTCCCTAGACATTCTAGACCTATAGTAGCATTAATAAGAGCTTTATGCCTTCATATTATTGTGTAGTGTCACATTTAAAAATACTTCCCTCTTAGCACCTTTAGGAACCCAGTTTTTGTATAAAAAGAATACAAAAATTAATGATCATGTTTTTGAATCATTTGTTTTTGTATAGTGTCAAAGAAATGCCCCCCTTAAAACTGCTATGAAAATGATATATATTAATTAATTAATTAAAATATTAATTTCTTTCTGAAATACCAAATTTTCAATAATTTTCAGTTTTTCAGCCCTTTAAATGTCAGTTTGTTCACATGATGGTAACATCGTATCTTATGGAAAAGCATGGTTTAAATACAAATTTATTATTATGTGTTAGTATGCACTCAATATAGTTGCATTCCTATTACCTTTCAAAGTTTTTACTTCATAGTAGCCCTTAAGAGTGAATGAGAGAGAGAGAGAGAGAGAGAGAGAGAGAGAGAGAGAGAGAGAGAGAGAGAGAGAGAGAGAGAGAAATTGTAACAAACAGACACACACACACACAGTTTTATCTACCCAAATCTCGGATGTCTATCGACACAACACATTATTTCAGATGCAAATATAAGGTTTATGGGTTACATTGCATTTCCTGTTCTAAGGACAGTGGGATCCAAAAAATCTGTTTCATGGGTTTCAATGGGGACATTTGTGTTTACACTGTTTAAAATAGCCACATTATAGGAACAGAGGATGACATTTTAAAATTTCACAAAAATACACACCTTTTGCGAGGTTTATGCCTTAAAACATCCCAAATTTAAAAAAACAAGACCAAAAATGTTCCCATGGTGTGCAAATAGGGCGGTGCTTATATAGAGTTATATCAAGTTAACCATGAACATATCCTGCCTGAAGCAGTTTCAAGTTGACAACGTAAATGGCCATGGCAGCTTATCTGGTCAATCGTTAATCATGAAGTTACACCTGACAACACAAAGTTACCCCTGAAGCTTGCTTCGTGGTACAACCCTTAGGGCAGACCCCAGCACCATGGAGAGCGCCCCTCCTACAAAGGTTGATGTTGTTGCTCAGATCACACTCAACACTCAGCGCTTCAGTTAAGGTGGTTGATAGCCCAATCTCTTCGGTGTGGTGGTGCGGTAATATGCTTATTGCTTTTCACAGTTAATTTCATCTGCTGGATGCTTGTCAAGTTTATTTAGATTTTTGTCACTAATCTAATGTTGCATTCTTTTCAGAGTTTTCCAGAATGGAATTTAGACATTTTGTCCATTTAGAGGAGCATTGTCCAATCTGTGGAGATAAAGTTTCTGGATACCACTACGGTCTGCTGACCTGCGAAAGCTGCAAGGTAGTTTATATTTTTCATGACGCAATTGGATGTTGAATTAGGAGAAGTTGTTTATAAGTTAATGTTTTAAGTTAAAATAACTGGATATGCTGAGTTCTACGTTTAAAATATAAATATATATCATTTCAGAAAATTAATTGAGAGCATTGTTTGCTCTTTTTGCCGTTAAGTGGATGATAGATTCGGCCGAACTGACTTAATTATTGTTGGTAGTAAAACATTTATTAAATATCTTTTGCTTTCATAAGCAGCTGTGTCAACGTCTTCAAAGAGAGTTTCTGTGCGCATTTACGCACGAGGCTCAATAGCTGATAATTCATTCATTATTTGTAACCATAAATGATCGCCGACATAGAGCGAGGATCAGTCCAGACCTAACGATCCTACCTGACATTATGCAGTTCAGACAGATCTGCTTTCACGCTGAATTTCAGTTAAGAAGCTCCAGTCCAATTTTTTATTTTTTTATTTAATATTTTTTCTATCCTGTCAAGTTGTTATTACAAGGATTTTTCCGCTTGGTTCTGGCTTTTCAAAGTCTGACTGTATTTGCATCAGTCTTTTAATATATTTAATCTTAAACATGAATAACTAACATGCTACAAAAAAGTATTTGTTTCCTTTTGGCTCAAATGTTTGCTGTATTGGAATTAGTTGGGGACTGGATCCACACCAGTACCCACATCTCAGTATGAAAAACAAGAAGAACCTATATTTACTTTTAAAGTAGCCTAGTATAGGATGTGCTATGACTAGAAAAATAAATAAAAACCTGGTTTCATGTTTTGTATGTATGAGTTTAAATATTGCTGTGAACAAAAAACTGATTTAAGTTCAACGTAATTTATGAAAGATATTAACACAAAAATAGAATGTGACAAAAGTAAGAAAATTGTTTCTATGAAAAAAAAGTCAAGGTTATAAAATGCTGAAAGAGATCCTTCTTTTTCATAAATACTTGCAGGGTTTTTTCAAAAGAACGGTCCAAAACAACAAGACGTACATCTGTGCAGAAAACCAGGCGTGCAGCATTGATAAAACTCAGAGGAAACGGTGTCCATTCTGCAGATTTCAAAAGTGTCTTCAAGTTGGCATGCGACTGGAAGGTAAGGAGGACATTTTTCATAGATGTTATTATTCCAGTTAGGCTTGGTGAAACAGAACTCCAGTTATCTGGAAAATCGTGCATTAAAGGGATAGTTCACCCAGAAGTGAATATTCACTCATCATCTACTCACCACTGTGCCGATGGAGGGGTGGGTGAAGTGTTTGAGTCCACAAAACCCTTCTGGAGTTTAAGGGGTAAACAGTGTTGCAGCCAAATCCAATACAATGGAAGTAATTAGTGACCTATCTTCACACGTAATAAAACAACAGAAAAAACATAACATGCCTCCATACTGCTCGTGTAACACATAGGGTTTCTTAAAGTCACATTAATATTCCAAATATCTGACTGTGGCTTAAATCAATAAATCAAATCTTATTTGTATAGCTCATATTCACAAATCACAATTTGTCTCATAGGGCTTTACAATGTGTGACATCCTCTGTCTTTTACTCTCAACAAGAGTAAGGAAAAACTACCCCAAAAAACCCTATTAAAACATTTCACATTTACGAGAAAATGATTCTCATGTAATAGGCTCCAGATGAAGGCACAAACATATATGTGCCTCATCCTCAGGTGTTAAAAATATTGGGTCTTGACACCACATTGCAGAAAACAGATTATATGTAAGAAGAGTTTAATAAAAAGGTAGTCTTACACTTTTCAGAAGGCAGATTAGCAGGTCAGTGGGCAAATATAAAGACCGAATCTCCAAATAAACAAACAAAGGCAATAACAGAGAGTAGAACAGAAGAACGGAAACAGTGCTAACAAAACCAGGGATGTGAACAGACAAACTGACAAAGGAGTCTGGGGAGCACAGAGAATAAATACACAAAGGAATTATAGGGTACAAGTGAAACAAAAACAATAATTTCAAAGTAAAACATTAATGAATTAATGAACTCAAAGTCTTAACAACTGGTCCAAAGTCTAGTTTTATCTCTTTTTCAAATGAAGGTTCCTATAGAACATGTCGTGCAAGCACAGATAGCGCTGTTGGTTTTAATGTTAATGATGTAGTGGATCAATAATCTGCTTCAGTTCACCACCTCACATCTGCCTCGCCTTCGCCGACTCCAAAATGTTTGTACGCATGGGTCAGAGTTAGCGTGGAAGTGCGCACATTCTCCCGACAAGTTTGTTCTTATAAATCCCAATTTAGCATGAGAAGTGAGTTACGCAAGTTTCAGGCCCTGTTTTGTACGTACGCAATGAGGCCCCAGGACTGTTTACTGCCATTGCCATTGGACCCTTGGCCTAGATTAAGTGGTTGCAACAGGCATGGCAAAGTTGCCTCCCCTGTTGCCAGGCATTCTGGCCAGCTTTGTAGGTGGACCCATGGGTGGTGTTCATCATGTCCCATGGCTTTTGTTTGTTTTTCTTGTAATGTTCTTCTGGAACAATGTTGGCCACTATCAAAATTTTGACCAACTCACAACATGCATAGGTGCTGTGGACAAAACTTACCTCCCCTTTTGGACATGAAAGACAAGAAAGAGGTGCAGTGTGATTTTACTCCCCAAACAGGATCCATCCTGGATCTTGGGCAACCAAGAGTGCTATATATACCACTCCCAGACTCCTTGGGAGGGAGTATCATCATTGAGGAGGGACATACTCAGACAATTTAGGTTTTGTGCATTTTTTGGTTGTGTTTTTTCTCTGAATATAAAACACAGGGAGGTAGAACCCACCAATCCCAATCCTCGCCATGCCACCACTAGAGCCCTGTGCCATACCACCAGAAGGGACAGGCAGGGAGCCACCGCCCACCCACCCTGCCAGCCTAGCGTGCCAACACACCCAACTGCTATCATCTGATGTGATCATTATAATTACAGTATATGAAGATGAGAAAAAGTAATTCTTAGTTAGTGATATGTGTTCTGTGAATAATTTTGTGTAAGGTCTTTGAAGTCTATGAATTGATTGTTGTGGAAAAACATGGTGGAGTTGTGTATCTTTTTGGGCCCATGTGTGATAGTAAGTGCTGAAGACAAAGTTGCCTCCCCTAAAAAACTAAATGCAGGAAGAACAGCTGGTAAAAATTCGGAGCCCCCCTGGTAACATTTGGGACGTAAAGACTGGTCGGAACGAGATAAATAACTCGAGGCCACAAGATATGAATCAGTTCATCTGTCATCTGTTACTAACAAGACCTGTCGAGCTGTTCTGAAAAAGCCTCTTAGATAAGAAATGAAACGTTTAACTTAATCACTTGATGTAGTCTATATAATGAGCTTTAGTTTGACACACAGTGTCTGCACTGACTCTGAGGCCACACTGTGGTGAAAACCTTTGAATTTACTCGTCAGTAAAAGCCTATTAGACCTATTTTTCATGCGCCATGGGTGTCCCGGGTGTGTTAGTGGTGGGGATCAACTTAGCCAACCAGACATTTTTTTATACTTATCCTTCCCTTTAATGTGTATTTTGATGAGGGCTCAGTGCACTAGTTTCAGAGAGAGAGAGGCGAGGTAGGGATGGGAGCTGTCACAAGATAAATCTGTAAACCATCCCTCATTCCAAATAAATACTTCATTTTATAGGATAAACCTACTTAAAGGGAAGGACAAAAGTATAAAACTATGTCTGGTTATCCTGCTGCTAACACACCCACTACATCAATATAAGTAACACAAGCAAAGAAACGTAGGATGATGCAGACAGTTTGTGTCACTGTGAGCACATTGCTTCTACTTGGCAGGTTGGTTATGTTAGGAAATTAAAAGCAAGCCGTTTTGCAGCCGTTTCGGCAGCCGGTGTAACCTGGGCATTACACATGACACAGTCTTATGGTATTATGGTGGCAGGCAATCAGCACACTAACAAATGAAACTGAAACATTAGGTAAACATGCAAAAACTGACATAGACAAAGGGCAACACAAAGATATTACACAATGGAGGCGGGAATAATGAACAGGAATGAAACACATTTGGACAGGTGCATAGGATTACAAGGGTGGGAAATAGGACATGGCTCCACCCATCTGTCTGGAGTTGATCAAGAAGGTGGTTTAGTGGCCAGGCAGATAAGCTGAGCCCTCAGGAGGACGGGGGACCCGGCGGACAAGTGAAAGCTGGGTTTCTGCAATGGTCGAGCAGGACAATGGTGGTGAAGACGAGTCCACACAGAGGGCTGAGGAGGAAGACACTGGTGAAGCCAGGGAGCATGGCTGGGCCTCTTGGGGGGGCTGAGGTGGAGGACAGGAGGCAGCTGGAGTCCAGAAAGTGCAGGTACAAGTGTTGGCCAGGCCGCTGACTGGACACCGGGGACATGTGCAGTTGCAGATATTGGCTCGGCTATTGACTGGAGTAGGTGGAGTCAGGGTTTTGGCTGAGAGGACCCAAATGCAAGCATGGAAGCTTGTCACAAGGGAGGCAGCAGAGGCGCGCTGTCAGGGCCAGCAAGGCCTTCTCTGCTTGGCCTAGCGATTGTCAGGATTAGATTGTTCTTTGACCAATCAGATTTCGAGTTTGCCATGTTGGGTGTATTTTTTGACACGCCGGGGCCTTCTAGCTGGCCTACCTGTCAACATTTTTCGTGATCCCTCCTTACTTCTCAAGTCCCTCAGCAGTTTCAGACGTACTGGAAAAGAAATCCCAGATGTGGCCTTCTCCAGCTTAACTCAGAGCCACGGAACTCTCTTTGACCCAGGCTTAAAAAAGAAGTGATGACCGTGACTGATTTTGAAGGAAAAAGCCCTGCTGACCTTCTCACTTTCCTTCAGCAGAAAGATCGATGCAGGAGAATTTGAATGACATCCCAGTATCTACTGCCTCTGTCAAGTTGACATTTTCAGCTCTAAAGCGCATTAAAACATATTCAAGAAATAAAACTGGGCATGCTCGACTTTTGAAACTGAATCGCACCGATTTACTGTACAATTGTGTCATTGAACTCTTTAAAAAGTAAGAAAGGTGAATGGACTTTGTCTTCAAATGATGAGCAGCTTTGGTAAGATGGATTTTGATGTATCTTTACTAAGAGGGCCCAGCGCCACAAGGGGTCTTGTATTTTTGTATTTGGTTGTATGTTTTGCCCGCTCTTTTTAAGCTTTGTGTATCTATAGAAAAATAGCAAAAGCAATGAAATGATTGGCCGAGATCCATGTGACTATCGCTTAGTTTCAGAACCATAGCACAGAAAGGGTGGTCTTATGAGTAGATGTGACTAGTTGTTGTGAGTTTGTTCTTGTTTCTTTGGTAATGACATTGATTTGGGTTATGAGATGTCTATCTGTGATGCAGCATCTCAAAGATGGGGAGCCTCGTGTTAAATCACTTTATTCCACTCGATAAAGGTTACTGTCACTGTGAATATGGGGTGGTTACATTCAGTATGGTTTAATTGCGGGAGGTTAGCAGTGAAGGCCTCTAGAGGTGTGAAATACACAACATGGTAGGCAGGGATAATTTGAACACAGGTGAAACACATTAAAACAGGTGCAGTCAATAACAAAAGTGGAAAACAGGAGAGAGACAAGAAGTTAAGCAGAAGAGACAAACAAAAAACTAATTTTAAAATAAAACATGAAACAGAGAACTAAGAGTGCAAACAACCAAATACAGACCTCTAATCCATACAAAAGGAAAACAAGGTAAATGTCCAAAATGTAAAAAGTCCATACAGCAGAGACAACAGATACGCCTTTTAATAGTTCTTCAATGTTCACAAGAGTTCAGAGGACAGAATTGTGACAGATTTATTAATATGAGCTTTACAAATAAAATGTAATACATACATTTACACTAAACAAATCAACTTTTCTCAACAGCTGTTCGTGCAGATCGTATGCGAGGTGGCAGAAACAAGTTTGGCCCTATATACAAGCAAGATCGTGCCCTCAAGCAGAGAAAGGCTTTGATCCAAGCTTGTGGATTCAGAAGTGAGAGCAGAGCACCTCTGATCTTCTCAAAATCCCAGCGTGTCTCTAACTTTACTGGTGGCCTCCAACCAGAATCAGTCCTTCACAGCACCCTGGTGACCAAAGCACAGAATGACTGTATCAGCTACCTGTCTCCACCACTTCTGCCCTCCAGCTCACCTTGTGCCACAAAGTATCAGTGCTTCACCTTTTCGAACTCGACAATCACACCAGAGCACACAGAGAACTGTACAAGTTCACAGGGCTCTGCTGCAGGAATCCACACGGACTCAGACAATCTATACTCAAGCTCTCCACAAGGTCCCAGGATGCCTCAGCTCGTGATAGAGTTTTTGCTCTGTGATCTCGATCAGCTACAACTCCAGAAAAAGGTCACTACTTCTCTTCAGCAGGAGATGGCTAGCTGGAGGAAACACAGGAACCCCACTACTTTTACCCTGATGTGCCTCATGGCTGACCAGATGGTGGTCTGTATTGTGGAGTGGGCTCGCACATCCATCTTCTTTAAACATCTCAAGGTAAGGTCCGACCTTATGTCTCTGCAGTTATATACATACACACAAAGCTAATTTAAAAAAACTTTTTGCTCAGTCCATATCATCCTGCTTTAATTTCCCTTTCAAGCTAATAGATTCATATGTATGGATATTATATGTTTGTTTATGTCCATGTATTTTTGTTGCCCCACAATAGACTAACTTTGGTATTACTTTGATTTTCTTTATTTTACAGTAGTGCCACATTTTTCTAATTTACCAGTGGTGAAAAGTGCATTAACTGAATTGTGGTATGAATTTACGGATATTTTTACTTTACGTTACATATTTTAACTTAAGTGAATGTTGCCATTTTCTGCAACTTGCACCCCTACTACAATTTGGATTGTTCCACCAGTATTGGACTCAATGTGCAGGAGTAGAACACAAACACGAACTGTTAAGCACAACTAGGTTTATTTACAATATGAACAGTGTACATACAGAAATTAGTGCAAAGCAACAGCAGCCCCAAACTACTGAACCTAAGTACAGGGGTAAGAGTCAATGGGGTGTGTCCAGGGGATCTCATTGAGACCGATGAAGATGTTCCACAAGTTAAGCCGACTCTCTGGCAAGGAGATTGTGATATGACTGGATCCTTAAACATTATAGAGAAACCCAACAGTTCTCCACAACGAGCAAGCACTTTGGAGAGAAAAAACTCCCTCATTAACTGGATGAAACCACTGGCAGAACCGGATTCATCGAGTCAGAGACACATGCAGAGAGAGAGAGAGCGGGAGAGAGACAAAGCGAAAGAGAGAGAGAAAGAAAGAGAGAGAGAGGAAGAGAGAGAGACGATGGAATGGAAAAAACACAAAGTTAGTGATAAATAAATATGGGGGTAGAGAGACAGAAAGCTCACCTGATCCAGCCCTAACTATAGGCTTTCTCAAAAAGGAACATCTTCGGTCTCACCTTAAATGTAGAGATGGTGTCTGCCTCCAGAACCCAGAGTGGGAGCTGGTTCCACAGGAGAGGAGCCGAGCCTGGTAGCTGAAGGCTCTACCTCCCATCCTACTCTTACAGATTCTAGGAACCACAGGAGAGGAGCCTGTGTTTTGGGAGCGAAGTGATCTATTTGGATAATATGGGGTTATGAGCTATTTGATATATGAAGGGGCATGATTGTTAAGGGCTTTGTATGTGAGGAGCAGGATCTTGAAATATTATTATTATTAACATTGAATTTTACAGGGAGCCAATGCAGAGAAGATAGGAGTAATATGATCTCTTCCTCTAGTTCCTGTCAGCCCTTGTGCAGCAGCATTTTGTACCAGCTGGAGGCTTTTCACAGACTTACTGGGACATCCTGACAATACAAATGCATGGACTAGTTTCTCAGCTTCCTTCTGAGACAGGATGTTCCCTAATTTTCATATTATTGCGCAGGTGGAAGAAAGCTGTCCTAGAGACTTGTTTATGTGTGGGTCAAATGACATGTCCTGGTCAAACATAACTCCAAGGTTCCTCACAGTGGAGCTAGGGGCCAAACTAATACCATCCAAGGTGACTATCTGGTCAGACAGTGTTTCTCTGAGATGTTTAGGGCCATTACAATGACCTCAGTTTTGTCTGAATTCAAATTACAAATGAATCTATCTGATAAATACGATTTAAACCAGCCTAATGCTGTTCCTTTAATCCCTACATGTTCCAGTCTCTGTAACAGAATCTCATGATCTATGGTATCAAATGTAGCACTAAGATCCAACAGGACAAGTATAGAGACAAGTCTGTTATCTGAGGCCATGAAAAGGTCATTAGTAACTTTTAACAGTGCTGTTTCTGTGCTGTGATGGATGCTAAATCTTGACTGAAAGTCTTAACAAACCATTACTATCTAAGTAATCACAGCTTTTTCAGCTATTTTGGAATTGAAGGGAAGGTTTGATATCGGTCTACTATTAGCTAAAACATCTTGATCAAGAGAAGGCTTTTTAAGCAGATGTTTAATAATTGCTACTTTAAAGGGATAGTTCACCGAAAAATAAAAATACACTCACCACTATGCCGATGGAGGGGTGGGTGAAGTGTTTAAGTCAACAAAACACTTCTGGAGTTTCAGGGGTAAACAGCGTTTCAACCAAATCTAATACAATTCAAGTCAATTGCGACCACTTCTTCAGACTGTTATGGCTGTAGCCTGTCTGTGTGTTTCTGTATTCTTTGGAGTCCCCAGATGCTCCTCCTTCTTCCTGGCCGGTGGTGGAGACAAAGACGGAGATCCTGATTGGAGCGGCATCCTCCCCAAGCATCCAATCAGCATGAAGCACTTTGGGCTGACAGTATAAATTATGCCCAGCTGTGTCAGTCGGGGCAGCTGTATGTCCTGTGTGAACAGCTCACCAAACTAGCTCCTAAGATCGTGTTTGAATTAAGAATTGATGTTGTCCGAGAGTCAGACTAGAAGTGTTACTAGAGAATTTATGACTTTTGATTTAAAACCGTTGTGTTGTTAATGAGTATTGTTTTTTGTTTTGGTTTACTTAAGATAGCTCTTTTTAAGAGTCCTCTTTTTGTTATATTTGTTTTCATATTTGAAATAGCACCTTGTTGCTTGTTTTTTGGTTAATTTATATTACATGCATTTTCCTTCAATCTTAAAACCAGGTTTAAAAATAAACTAAACAACTTTCACATACCAAAAACATCTGGTTTTATGTTGCCACCTTTTTCATAGCGAGCTGGGTCGTAACAAGACTTAATAAAACAAAAGAAAAAACCTCCATGCCTCCATACTCCTTGTCATCTAATTGTCCGGAAGCCCCGACATTTAAATTCGACTGGAAATGAGGTCATTTACATCAAGTTTTTAGCCTAAATGTCCACTGTTATTCTCCTTGGTGGTGTGTTCACGTACCTTCGGGGACACCATCGTGTTGCTACATTCGCTAGCATCGTCACTTCCAGTAGTGGACTTTTCTAGGTTTAAAACAGGGTGTGAATGACCTTGTTTCTAGTCGAATATGAATGTCGTGGGTTGCAGACACTTGGATGACACCACACAAGTAGTATGGAGTCATGTGTGCCAATTTTCATTACGCTTGGCGAAAGATAATGAATAGGAAGACATTCATTGAAAATTTGTAGGGGGCGCTATTGAGGCATTTTTAGATGCACGTTGCCGAGCACATTAAAAATACGTTAATTTTCACCAGACTTAACGCGCCAGTGTAATTTGTATATACACTTCAGTCGTTGCCTGTAAAACGTCAGTGACACCACTGATTAATCATATGAATACTATATAGGGAAAGTATGTGTATTAAACAATTAAAGGGTAAAGCAACACCTATGATTTGCAATGTGGCCGATCCTGGATGCATTTTGAGAGACAGAATACCAGCAGCTAACAGAAACCGAGTCTAAGCTTGTGTCTACAGCCTTACCGACTAATAGCAAGTCCAAATATTAATTTTATTTTTAACTTAAAGGATTACTCCTTGGAATAATTATCTTATTAGAATGTGTTCCTGTTCTGCTCAAATATGTGATGACACTGATACAAACTGTATTCAAACAATATTTGTTCTTTTTCTGATCCAAGGTGTGTGATCAGATGAAGTTACTGCACAACTGCTGGAGTGAACTGTTGATCCTGGACATCATTTCCGGACATGTCCTTTACAACAGGGAGGGAAGCTTGCTTCTGGTCACTGGGCTGGAGGTTAGATTTGTCATTTTTGTCACATCTTATCTGTAACAGCATCAAAAAAAGAGATTACAAATAACAAAAAAGGAAAGGGGCAAAGTGGGATTCCTCAGGCTTTCATCTTCATGCAACATCCTTTGACAAACTCAGCATCTGCAATGATTTTTTTTAAAGATTATAGATTATATTTATTGCAACAGTAGAACATGTAACTGTTTGGCATCTAGGCTCCGACTTAATCACTCCCCCCTATATGATATGATGGGAGTGATGAGCACTCTTGTGAGCCCCCGCTTGTATAGCCCATATTTACAAAACACATTTCATCTCATAAGGCTTAATGAGGTGCGACATTCTCTGTCCTTAAACCTCAACAAGAGTGAGGTGAATAGCGTTCAGGTGTTAGACCGCAACTCTGGTATAGATTGCAAATTTTGAGGAGATCTCGTCATGGGCTTTCAACCATTCTTGGTGAGCGGGGTTGCCAACAGATGGGTTGGGGCGCAATGCAGGTGTTTCATCATAGAGGAGAAAGAACAGAAAGAAGTATTATTCTTAGCAATGATAATTTGAATGTCTTGATAAGATCTATCAGTCTTTGAGTGCTTAGAATGTTGTGTACATGTGTTCTTCTAAGGTTAGAGAAGGTAAGGTCATGTAGAGCAGTGGTTCTCAAATGGGGGTACGTGTACCCCTGGGGGTACGTGAAGGCACTCCAGGGGGTACGTGAGATTTTTTTTAAATATATTTAAAATTAGCATCCATTCACAAATCCTTTAAAAATTGTCATTTAATAAATATTCAATAAAATATAAGTGTAAGTTCATAAACTGAATTTTATACTCAGTAGGCTATTCAATTTCATTATCCTAAAAACCCTGAGTCTCCCCCATACCAGGATGGTTTGACCCAACCTGACACACGCCACCTGTCATCACCTGTCAATCACTGCTGCCTTGAAAACTCAAACAATGGAGTCATGGTTGAAGTGTAGCAGCAATGCTGCTGAAAACACGGAGGGAGAAGTGCCAAAGAAGGCGAAACCAGAGCCGGCAAAATTCCGTCAGTATTCAGAAGAATATGTTTTAATGGGATTTACGTCCACGAGTTGCAACCCACCCAAGGCTTTGTGTTTTTTCTGTGGGGAGAGATTAGCCAAACAAATATTTCAAGTTAGACCACTACAAATGAGCAATGTTATGCACATTGATGGAATTTTTAATGTTTTGTTGATGCTTTTTCAAATGTTTGAAATTTGAAAGTGTCTAGTTATAAAGTTTAATAAATCAGACACTGATGGCACAGCGCTGTGTATTACATCTTTTTTTCAACCAAAAATGCTTTGCGCTGGTTAGGGGGTACTTAACCAAATATTTCACAGGGGGTACATCACTGAAAAAAGGTTGAGAACCACTGATGATTAAGGCCATTGGGTTTAGTTGGCCAGACATTAATGTAGAATCACCCAAGACCAAGACTGTTGTGCCTTTCCCAACAACTCATGGCAATGTCAGCAGAGGCATAGAACAAAGAAAAGCTTGAAGGAATTTATTTATTTAATTAATCAATACATTTTTTAACATAACATTTTATACAAATTTTATATACAAATGATATACCTGCCACATTAAGGATGATAAAGAGAAGAGAACACTGGATTTTGAGCTGAGATTTCGAGGTGGAAATTTCTTACAGAGCACTTGAGTGCTATCGGGGCCCTCAGCGCTAACAGTGTCAATAGCAGCATGCATGCAGAGAAGACCACAGCACAGCACCTTCATCATCACAGAGCACAACGTAAGGAAGGCTTTCGGGAGAGTAAACACAGTGGCAGTGGGACCAGATGGCATTCCAGGACAGGTCCTCAAAGCCTTTGCCGACCAGTTAGCGCCAGTGTTCACAGAGATATTAAACCTCTCCCTCTCACAGGCAGTAATCCCCACATGCTTCAAAAGGCCTATTATTGTTCCTTTACCAAAGAAAACCACACCTGCCGCCTGTCTAAATGACGCCCAGTAGCCCTGATAATAACTGATGAGTGTTTAGTTTAGTTAAAGTGCGAGCAGGTCAGCAGGAGAGCGGAAGAGGAAACAGAAACTCCAGCTCGGTACAAACCAACTGCAGCTTCTGCTCTGATTATGAAGCAGCAGCGCTGATCATTGAGCAGATGTGGACCAGAAAGAAACTCTGTATTTTCTATAGGCTTGCATAGGTCAGTCACTTGTGAAGACCATCATCATTTAGCATAAAACAACCAATCAGAATCGCGGGCTGACTGGCACGGATAAATGTGCTTCAGGTGTGAACAGCCAGGCGGCTGCTCGCACAGGAATTGAAGCTTCGTGGTGTGTCGTAACGTGACGCCCACAGTCAGGACATCAGGGTTAAAGTGACCGCAACGATCCGAAGTCATGATCCAACATCATCGCTTAGTACTTGCGTACCGTGCTGCAAACGGATCGGGTCCAGTCTACATCCAGGACATGGTCAAATGTTACACCCCAGCCCGTTCACTCCACTCTGCATCTGCCAATCGGCTTGTTGCTCCCTCACTACGAGCTAAACACTCAACAAAATCATGACTGTTTGCTGTCCTGGCTCCTAAATGGTGGAATGAGCTCCCCAACGACATCAGGACAGCAGAAAGTCTATACATCTTAAGATCTGAGACCGAATGGATGGATCTTGACACAGATTTTGAAAGTTCAGCCAGCAGCTGACAGAAACCGAGCATCTTTCGATATGACAGGTGATGAAACCAGAGAAACCTGTCTTTAGTATATAAAATAATAAATAAATAAAACATGCGAAGAGATGGAGTCCAAGCTTGTGTCTAAAGCCTAACCAAGCAAGTCCAAACATTAATTTCATCTTTAACTTGAAGGATTACACTTCAATAAGGAAGTCAAAATGTGTATTCTTCGTTTCAGGTGCAGCTGTCAGACATAGCGTCTCCTACCTTAGCCAACCTGCTCCAGAGTGGACAAGAGCTGATTGAGAAGCTCCATACCCTAAAGGTGGACCGCCAAGAGTTTGCCTGTATTAAGTTCCTCATCCTCTTTAACCCAGGTTAGTGACAGATTGGACTTTTTGTGTTCCACACAAATTTGATCACTTGAATTGGTAAATTGTACTTTTAACCAAAATGCCTTTTAATGTCTAATAATGCAGACATCTCCACAATTAAAGCCACTTTCCAAATTTACTTTTCCAGGTCCACAGGAACTATTTCAGGGACTGTACCTGAATCTGGTCCAAAGCAATCAAAGTCTAGTTATAGGTTATCAATCATTGTTAATAGGCTAAACAATCCCTGCTCTTTGGGTAGTAAATTTCAGTGGCCCAGGAATTGTCAAGGTGGAATTTGTAGTTATTGTGTACAGCTCATTTACCATGAGTGGTGGCACCTAGTGTTAGAGAGACATAACTTAAAAAGAGAACATACCATTTGTTTCATCCTGGTAAATAAAACATTCAACAAAAGGACACATAAAATCATTACATTCATACACATCTGAAACATTGCCGTTGTTTTCTTTTCTATCTAATTTTCCTAATATGTAGAGTTCCTAAGGTCAGAGATAAATTTAGCAGCTCTTTAATTCCTGGAATTATGGAGCCAAAAAGGAGCTTACTAGAGAGCTCAAATATATTGTTATAAAATGGTAAATGTAATATAAAGAATGTAAAAAAGATGTGCTTCTACAATTCTCCAGTTGATCACACAAGGGTTGATGTTTACAGTATATTCATTGGTTCTTTTTTTCCTTTTTCCTCATTAACCAGATGTGAAAGAACTTGAAGAACATCAGCTCATCGAGAGTGTGCAGGAGCAGGCTGAAGGAGCCCTCCTGGAATATACCCTATGCACCTCTTCTCAGCACCTTGGACGCTTTACTAATCTGCTACTGTGTCTCTCTGAGTTACGCGCTCTCAGCATTCTTGCCGAAGACTACCTGTACTGCAGACATCTTATTGGTGAAGTGCCCTGCAACAACCTGCTCACCGAGATGCTCCGTGTGAGGCACAGCTTGGCATGAAGACTGTCTGCACATGTTACTATTAAGTTGTGATGAATGTCTTGTACAATGAGTTATCCTTCATATTCGTCAGTGCTTATGACAGAATATTAGCAATGATATAAACAATACAATAAAAAATAATATAAAGGACATAAATAGAGGACCATATATGGACCAATAAAGGACCATAAATTGGTTATAAAGGGGAAAATGTGACTTATAATCTTAAACCATTAACATTCTACTTTGTGTGGTTTCAGTTACTTAAGGTGCAAGACGTGTTTATCCCCTATGTCTGATTTCATTTCCTGTTTCCATTTAAGAAAGCTGTAGTTGCTAATTTCAAGGGACCTTTTAGGGACACAAGACACAAACAGCTGCATCTGGGTATAAATATGTATCATCTTGTGATGTCCTTTGTCAGATCTCCTGAATACACCTATGTGTATGAGCTCTGTCCTTCAGCTGAATTAAGATTTCCTCTGCAACTCTTAGTGTTACTTTAAATAAAACTTACAAAGACAAGTTTTTCTCACCACTCTAAGTTATTTCACTTCTCATGAATTCCCACCAGTCTATGCTCACACACAAAACTGGTTACCATATTATAGCCTGCCATGCTTCAGGTGTGATACATTTTCTTTGTAAAGTTGTCAAATTCTAAAATTCTTGTTACAAATTACCTTATCCACTGATATTAGCGAAATACCAAAATGATCAGTTAATAACTTATTAGACTAGAACCATTTATGAACACTAAGAAACCTAGAGACTTTGTTGTTGTTCTTTACACTAAAAGACAGATATAGGCCCTGATTGTCTAACCACTCAAAATTTTAGACAAATCCAAAGGGACTGGAGCCCCTGCCCCTTTTCTTCCTCGAGAGAAAGTGTCCTTTTTCTAAGGTGCTTTTTTAACATGAATGAATATTATATTCCTGTTTGTGCACAGCTTCCCTGTCAAACAAATATATTAATTGAATAAAAACATTAAAATAATGCAAATTGATCGTTAACTACATCTCACTGCAGGTGAATAGGATTTCAGAACTTCCCCAGTTATCAATCAATCAATCAATCAAATTTTATTTGTATAGCCCATATTCACAAATCACAATTTGTCTCATAGGGCTTTAACAAGGTGTGACATCCTCTGCCCTTAAACTTCAACAAGAGTAAGGAAAACCTACTAAAAAACCTTTTAACAGGGTAAAAAGAACGTAGAAACCTCAGAGAGAGCCACATGTGAGGGATTTCTTTGATGTGATAAGGAGGGAGACGAGGAAGGAGAAGCTGGGAAGAGAAGCTCCGTGTGTCATGTGTCCCCCGACATTCTAGACCTATAGCAGCATAACTAAGAGCAGGTCTAAGACAAGCCTGGACCGGCTCTAACTATAAGCTTGATCGTAAAGGAAGGTTTTAAGCCTACTCTTAAACGTACAGATGGTGTCTGCCTCCCGAACTGAAAGTGGGAGATGATTCCACAGGAGAGGAGCTTGATAGCTGAAAGCTCTGGCTCCTACTCTACTTTTAGAGACTTTAGGGACGACAAGTAAGCCTGAATTCTGGGAGCGCAGTGCTCTAGTGGGGTGTTTCATTGGAAGCAAGGGCAATGTCGTCTAGCGCAGCTATATCATTAGATAATGTATCTCTAAGGTGTTTAGGGCCAAGTATTAGAACCTCTGTTTTATCTGAGTTTAATAAGACAAAATTGCAGGTCATCCAGGTTTTTATGTCCTTGAGACATGCTTGGAGTTTAGTTAATTGATTACACTGTTCAGGTTTTATTGACAAGTATAACTGGGTGTCATCTGCATAGCAGTGGAAATTTACCGAGTGTGTCCTGATAATGTTTCCTAGTGGAAACATATATAATAAGAATAAAATTGGGCCGAGCACAGAGCCCTGTGGAACACCGTGGTTAACTTTGGTGCGCATAGACGACTCATTATTAATTTGCACAAATTGGAAGCGATCTGAAAAATATGATTTAAACCAGTTCAGGGCGGTTCCTTTAATGCTAATTAACTGTTCTAGTCTCTGTAATCAAATTTGATGGTCAATAGTGTTGAATGCTGCACTAAGATCTAACAGAATGAGGACAGACACAAATCCCTGATCTGAAGCTATTAGAAGGTCATTAGTGACTTTTGCCAAGGCTGTCTCCGTGCTGTGATTGGCTCTAAACCCCGACTGAAAGTCTTCATATACATTACTTTCCTGGAGAAACTCACACAGCTGATTGGCTACAACTTTTTCAAGGATTTTAGACAGGAAGGGGAGGTTGGATATTGGTCTGTAGTTGGCTAAAACCTCCGGGTCTAGGGTGGATTTTTTCAGAAGGGGTTTGATTACAGCTAGTTTAAAGGACTGTGGTACATATCCTGATGATAATGACAGATTGATTGTGTTCAGTAACGTACTATTAATTAGGGGCAGAATTTCTTTAAGTAATTTTGTAGGGATGGGATCTCAGATACAAGTTGTTGGTTTAGAACATGAGATTATTTTGGTCAGCTGATCAAGGGTGATCAGAGAGAAGCTGTCTAAATAATTGATAAGATTCTCAGCAGTTTCTGAGATTTTTGTTCTTGATGGTGTATTAGTGTCAACTGAGGGCAGGAGATGGTTGATTTTATTTCTAATAGTTAGAATTTTATCATTAAAGAAGGTCATAAAGATATTGCTATTTAGGGATCGAGGAATACTGGGTTCGGTGGAGGTGTGACTCTGTCAGCCTGGCTACAGAGCTGAAGAGAAACCTGGGGTTGTTTTTATTTTCTTCTATTAATGTGGAGTAGTAGGCAGCTCTTGCTTTGTGGAGGGCCTTCTTATATGCTTTAACACTATCTTTCCAGGCTAAGTGATTTTCAGCACAGTTGTTGGAGCGCCACTTCCTTTCTGGTTTTCTTGACACTTGTTTTAATTATTTTATTTTTGTTCATTAGGGTATTATATTTGCTATATTTTGCGTGTTGTGTGTCTTTTTCCTTCTATAGTATCCGTAATGTAAAACCAGTGAAACCGTGCTATTTCCTCTGACACCTTTTGATGCAGAAATCTACAAAGATGCCTGAGGTTCGGGATCTTTCTGAAGCTTTGCCAGAGATGCCAATGGATCCAATTACAGGGGTCGGCGTAGTGGCCTCCAGGAACAGGCCTTCTTATATGCTTTAACACTATTCTTCCAGGCTAGGAGATTTTCAACACAGTTGCTGGAGCGCCACTTCCTTTCTAGTTTTCTTGACACTTGTTTTAACTCATGTGTCTTTGAATTATACCACGGAGCTAATTTACTATGTTTTACACGTTTCTTTTTTAGAGGCGCTATTGAGTCTAATGTTAATCATAATGACTTTACAGAGCTATCGACAAGATGGTCAATCTCAGAGGAGGTAGGGTTTTTAAAGAATTTGTTGGTTATATCGACGGATAATACGGGTTTAAATGTAATGATTCTAATACTGAAATAAATGATATGCTAAGGCTATCATTATTATTGTCAACATGAATATTAAGGTCACCGACAATAATAATTTTATCGTTTTTTAGGACTAGGTAAACTACAGCAAATATGATTGGCTGTTGGTATTTCTTGGATGGGTGTGGAAGACTAAGAACAAGACTTTCAAATGAGTTGTAGCTTAGTTTAGGTTTAGGATTAATTGATAAACTGGAGTTAAAAATAGCAGCAACTCCACCTCCTCAGCCAAATTCTCGGGGAACGTTTGAATTTACATGACTGAGGGGAGTAGATTCATTTAGGCTGACATATTCATCGGGATGTAGCCAGGTCTCAGTGAGGGACAATAAATCCATTTTTTGATCTGAGACTAGTTCATTGACTTAAACAGCCTTTGATGATCATGATCTTATGTTTAAAAGTCCACATTTAAAAGTCTTTGTTACTTGAGTTGTTGCAGAGGTTGTGTTAATTTGTATTAGTTTTTTGTGTAGAATTCTCCCTCTGTTATTGTTTGATTTACATAATTTAATGGGACGGTGGACAGAGACAATCTCTATGGGTCTGTGGTTGTGTGACTGATCCAGAGGGAGTACAGAGAAGTGTTTAGCACTGCAGCTCTGCTTCCTGGTCCCAACTCTGGGTTGTCATTTTATATATAATTTGAATATAATTGAATATAGCAGACACACTATACAAAATATATTTCAACTGTATAAAACTAAAACTACAAACTTGGATAATATAAGAAAATATCAAACCAACATTAATATTTAACTACACACACGCAGGCTGCATGGTGGCTCTTACAAAAAGGTTATTACTTTTCAGAGGTTTTAGCCAACTACAGACCAATATCCAACCTCCCCTTCCTGTCTAAAATCCTTGAAAAAGTTGTAGCCAATCAGCTGTGTGAGTTTCTCCAGGAAAGTAATGTCTATGAAGACTTTCAGTCGGGGTTTAGAGCCAATCACAGCACGGAGACAGCCTTGGCAAACGTCACTAATGACCTTCTAATAGCTTCAGATCAGGGATTTGTGTCTGTCCTCGTTCTGTTAGATCTTAGTGCAGCATTCGACACAATTGACCATCAAATTTTATTACAGAGACCAGAACAGTTAAAGGAACCGCCCTAAACTGGTTTAAATACAATTTTTTAGATCAATTCCAATTTGTGCAAATTAATGATGAGTCATCTGTGCGCACCAAAGTTAACCATGGTGTTCCACAGGGCTCTGTGCTCAGCCCAATTTTATTCTTATTATATATGCTTCCACTAGGTAACATTATCAGGACACACCCAGTAAATTTCCACTGCTATGCGGATGACACCCAGTTATACTTGTCAATAAAACCAGAACAGTGTAATCAATTAACTAATCTCCAAGCATGTCTCAAGGACATAAAAACCTGGATGACCTGCAATTTTCTCTTATTAAACTCAGATAAAACAGAGGTTCTAATACTTGGCCCTAAACTACTTAGAGATACATTATCTAATGATATAGCTGCGCTAGACGACATTGCCCTTGCTTCCAATGAAACAGTCAGGAACTTGGGAGTGATCTTCGATCCTGATTTGTCCTTTAATTCTCACTTAAAACTAATTTCTAGGACCGCCTTCCTCCACTTGCGTAATATCTCAAAAATGATGTCCTCTCTCAAAAAAATGCAGAAAAACTAGTCCACGCCTTTGTTACATCCAGACTTGTTTATTGTAATTCCTTATTATCAGGCTCCAGCAGTAAGTCGTTAAAGACTCTGCAGCTTGTCCAAAATGCTGCAGCACGTGTCGTGACAAGAACCAAGAAAAGAGACCACATTTCTCCTGTATTAGCTTCACTACACTGGCTTCCGGTTACATCAAGAATATAATTAAAAATTATCCTCCTCACCTTCAAGGCCCTTAATAATATGGCACCATTATACCTTAAAGAGCTGATAGTACCTTATCAACCCACTAGAGCACTGCGCTCCCAGAATTCAGGCTTACTTGTCGTCCCTAAAGTCTCTAAAAGTAGAGTACATGTTACTGACTTAACTTCTTCCCCGGAGTCCCTTTGCCTTATCGTCCGCAGATCCAGGGCAGCGGCTGCGGCCACATCGTGGATTATGATGGTGGATCGCGAATCAGAGATCGTGATCGTAATGGCGGATCCTGTATTTTGCTGGTTGATGGTGATAATAATGGCGGATCCTGTATCGTGTTGGCATCTGATAGTGGTGGTGGACCACGATCGAGGTGGCAGCTGATGGTGGATCCTGTTGGCGGCAGTGGATCATGATTGTGGACTATAGTGGCATCCGATCGTGATGGTGGATCCTGATCATGGTGGTTGCTGACCATGGACTATGATTACAACATCTTTCTGATGTTCTCCATTACACGTGGCATCTATTGCACTTTTGTCCGTCCTGCGAGAGAGATCCCTCACATGTGGCTCTCTCTGAGGTTTCTACGTTCTTTTTACCCTGTTAAAGGTTTTTTTTTGTAGTTTTTCCTTACTCTTGTTGAGGGTTAAGGGCAGAGGAGAGCAGAATTTACTAAGCCTAATTGTTGCAACTAAACACAGGCCTACTTTGTATTTTGGAAGGTAGGTTGGTTTGCTTATTTATGTAGAGAATAGCCTTTTTCAGTGTGAAGATTTTTGTTGATTTTGAAGTGTTAAGAAAGCAGGCCTGCCTACTTTGTGCCCAGTAAGGGCACCGAGGGCTACTATTGCACACACACAGTCTCTAAGGTGCTCACACTCTCAGTTATGTGTCTGTTTTGGTTGTGAAAAAGTCGGCCTCCCTGTGTCTATACAATGTTTGTCCCATTGGATTGTTAACACTATCACTGAGGCCTATTCCGGACAGAACCTTCCAGTCCCAGATACCTTGGAAGTGTGACCACTTCCTGAGCCAGGTTAAGGGGGGTTCCTCTTACAGAAATCTGTGGAGCACCCACTTGGATAGCTCCCTGTACATTCTCCAGGTTCTACAGAGTCAAAATGGCATCCCCCACACCATTGGGTTCCCCGGTACTACTCTCAGCTGCTGGGCAAGGATGTAAGGCAGTGGAGGGAGGTCGAAATAGATCTTAATTTATGACTATAACTATGGATCTATGAGACCAAATGATGACCGTCACCATCTCTTGTCCCTTAGAACAGGCTGAGGCATTCAGGCAAGAAGAGAAGGCGTGCTCACCGGGAACTTTATGGGCAGCAAGCACGCCTCCTAAGTTCAGTCAGCATGACTTTGTTGATATATGGTCTCGAGGATAAGGAGATGAGGGCATCATTGAAGGTAAAGACCGTGGTGACGGTCTCATAAATCCATAGTTATAGTCATAACTTACATAAGTAGCATTAACTGAAGCATGCAAATTAACTAAAGCCACATTTTTTAACATCTATACTTACAGTAGGTATGCGTTTGGAGTTGGGCACGATTTTGGCACTGTATGGAAACATAACGTTTATAACATCAACAGGTAAACCTATAGCACATCATATGCTTGTACAGTACAGGTCGAGGGCAACTTATACATCAAGCAGCCCACCCATCTAAAAAAACACTGTGCCTATCACCTAGAAAGGCTGTAGAAAGAGAAAAGGGCACTTTAAAAAAAAGATTAACCAAATGCTGTAGATCCTCAGTATTGTCTTTGGAGAAGGTGCATGTGTGAATGCAAATGTCAGAGTGAGAGCCTCCGCAGTTTCTACAGACTTTCTCTGCTTTGTAAATACAGCAGGCGATCCCCCGCTCGATTCACCACGAGTGAGTGGGGGGGTTGATGACGCTTGACGCTATCACACAACAGACGCAAAATGTAAAAAACTAAAAGAAAATAAGTATCTCCTGGTGTAAAGCTGACCTACACACGTAGAAGACACAGACGAAGATGTCAAGAGAGTTAGTGGTCTTAGATCTGCTCTTAGTTATGCTGCTATAGGTCTAGAATGTCGGGGGACACATGACACACAGAGCTTCTCTTTCCAGCTTCTCCTTCCTCTTCTCCATCCTTATCACCTCAAAGAAATTAATATCTCATCAATACATGTTACTGACTTGACTTCTTCCCCGGAGTCCCTTTGCCTTAAGGGTAGAGGATGTCACACCTTGTTAAAGCCCTATGAGACAAATTGTGATTTGTGAATATGGGCTATACAAATAAAATTTGATTGATTGATTGAAGATCCGACGCCGCTGTCTGTGTTTTGTAAAATAAATCATGTGATCTTCACAGTGGAATTAAGATGTCAGATCCTGCCTATGCCTGCTGCACCTGGCTTAACCACCATTTGTTGTTGTAGTGAACACGTTTGTTCAGAGAACCTCCTGCTGCGTTGTGCTCGTGTGAACCGCAAACTGTGTGTTAAATCTGGACACGACTCTCCGGACTTTACGCGCAGGTCATGTCTGAAAACGACTTTATTAAAACCAAGCAAAATTAACATCAGTGTGATAAGAACTACCTAAGGTGACAAGACATCATTGGTAAAAAAAAAATGTATATGTACTATGACTTTTTTGTTGGGCCCTTGTGGTCTGTGTGGCTCTTTCTGATACTTCTGATAATGTGATGCAGATGTGCCAAAGTATTTCTATGAATATAAGTATTTACTTATTTGTTAAACCTATTCTTAAGTATAAGTTAAAAAGATGCTCCACATCTCCATTTTGATGCAGGAAAGGCATGCTCTTCTGATATCATATCCCCCCTCTAAAATGACACAGCCTAAAAGTAAGGTTTTATGCTCTATATACTATGACTTTATTCTTGTAAAATAATGACTTTATTATAATTTTTTTTATTTAAGTGGTGCTATAATACTCTAGGTCCTAGTTGTGATATCTTCAAATCCCGATAATTATTCCCTTATTTCACAAACGTCAGCTTAATTTCTGCATCTTTGTTGAAGGTGCTTGAATTTTCCAAAAATAATGATTTTAATAAGGTGAAGGGGGTGGAAGCTGCTGACATACACAGTTGTGGTATTGCAGCCTGTGCCTTTGGGATAAATTATGCATCTCTCCTCTGGATATTTTTGTGATTCCCAGGTTCAATCCTGTGACATGTTCATTTGTCTTATTATAAAAACAATGTTACAGTATATTTACATAAAAATCGTTATTTTTTTTCTTCCTGCTCAATGGTTTTAACTATTTGGTGACTCATCCTGCACATCCTCCACAGTCTAAAATGGAGCATGAAGACAGTGGATGATGGGAAAGCAGGCCCACTTCCAGCAGGTTAAAGTCAGAGCACATTAAACCTTTGTTATCAGTCACTGAGATCCCAACGATTACACCTTCAATCACCCTTTTTGCCCTCTCTGCTTTAGTAAAAGGCTTAATCAACATAATGCACCCATCATGTGGTGGAGGTGCCCTATCTGATCTTGTCCACCTCACTGGAGCCCATTTCCTACCTGACCTTGACATCCAGCTGGCATCAAGCTGACATCTGTCCTGTTCAAGGACAAAACATGGCAGCATGATTAAATGCAGTGTTACAGGCACAGTTGGGACTGGGCAGGATGTGATTTACCAGTTTTCTATAAAAAAATACTCCATACTTCAATTAAGGAAATGAATATGGTGAAATAAAATGTGTTTAAGATTATTCTTATGAAACTATTATTATATACTATTATTATGGCTATGTTACTGAAATGAACCAACTTGGTAATATAAATTAACCTGCATATAAAAAAATCGTTGTCTTAGACCAGGGGTGTCAAACATACGGCCCGCGGGCCGGATCCGGCCCGCCAGGGGGTCCAGCTCGGCCCGCCGGATGACTTTGCTAAGTGTGAAAATTACAGAAAGACATAAATTGCATTTCTATAAAAGTAGCTGCTATTCCTAATCAGTCCACTGGGGGTCGCACTGTATCAGTAAGAGCATGCCATAGACTGTAAAACAAGTAAAGAGTAAGAGTAGCGATTTACACTGAGAACCAGAACTAAACAGCAGTGAATCAGCATGTCTCTTAAGAATATGGAGGTTTATGAGTACAAACGTTTTGTAATTTTTCGATCCAGTAATTGCTTCAAAAACAGCGTAAATGCGATGTCTGCTACAGTGTGCTGACGTCTGAGTTTTTGGTCTTTATGTTTCTAGTTTATCGTAGAAAGACCTTAAAATAGGGTTTATCATCCAAAAACCTTCACCAATGATTTAAATATAGAGAAATATTGTCGTTATGTATGCGTTATTATGCTATGATTTTACTGGTCTGGCCCACTTGAGATCAAAGTGGGCAGTATGTGGCCCCTTAACTAAAATGAGTTTGACACCCCTGTCTTAGACTGTCATATTTAAGCAGTTGCATCTAAGCCTGTCTTGATCAGCGGTTGAGGGGAAGGAGAAGGAAGGTTTTAACTTACTATAATATACAGTGGTATGATTGACTTTTCCCTTGTCAGACATAGGTCAGAGATGATCATATATGGCCTAACGAGACAGATATTTGTTGCTCAAAACAACATTCAGTCCCAGCCTGGAGGAAAAGTGTTTTTCATCCATTAAAGAATTCCATGTTATTCAACCCTAACAAAAATATGTAATGTACTGAGATGTGTTGGACTCAAATGCTCGACTCGGAGACAGAGATGATAAAGAATAACTTTTACTGAATGGTTTCGGTACACGGAGTGGCAGTCCAGTAACAAACACAATTTTCCAATAAGTGTCGGGCAGCAGCAGAAGTCGAAGGAGATCCAGTCCAGGTTCGATACACAGGTGAGGCAGTCCAATAACAAACACACAATTCCAATGAGTGTCAGGCAGTAGCAGGGTTCGGTGAAGATCCAGTCCAGGTTCGGTACACGGGTAGACAATTGTTGAACAGACAGAGGACAGGGAAGAAGCAAAAGCGGAGTCGATTACACAGGCCGGGGTCGGAATCACTAGAAACTTAATTATCATTGAAATCGCTGGGACGCTTGAGACACGGGGAAACAAAGACGAACTGGCAACGCGACACAGGAACACACAGACTAAATACACTAGGTGATGAGGAACAGGTGCAAACAATCGGGGAGGAGCAGACAATCAACAAGGTGGAGCACACACACAAGGCAGGGAGTGAGGAGTCTGAAACGAGAGGAGAGATGAGTAAACAATCACAACACAGAACAGAAGAATAAACGATTAATATCAGGCCAACTTAACTAGTAAGCAGGACCGGACGTAACAGTACCCCCAGGGACGGCACTGGACGTCCCAGGCTGGTCAGGATGAAGGCGGTTAGAGTCTTGAATGAGGGCCGGGTCAACAATGTTCTTCGTTGACATCCACGCCCTCTCCTCAGGACCGTACCCCTCCCAGTCTACCAAGTATTGGCGACCGCGACCGCGGTGGCGAACTGCCAAGAGGCGTTTGACCGTGTACACCGGACCTCCATCGACGATCCTGGGAGGAGGAGGGGGCTTGGTGGGAGGGACCAATGGGCTCTCCAATGCAGGCTTGATCCAGGACACGTGGAAGGTGGGATGCACCCTCATTGACCTGGGAAGCTTGAGTCGCACTGCAGCGGGGTTGATGATCCTGGAGATGGGGAATGGACCAATAAACCGGGGGGCCAACTTGCGGGACTCCACACGTAGGGGAATGTCATGGGTGGACAGCCAAACTCTATTGCCAGGTTGGTACGTGGGTGCAGGAGTCCGTCGTCGGTCCGCCATCTTTCTTGCACGGACTGAGCTTCTTAGGAGGACTTCACGGACCCCACTCCAGACCCGACGGCACTGATGGATGAACCTCTGGGCAGAGGGGACGTTGACTTCCTTTTCTAGGTCGGGGAACAGTGGTGGTTGGTAGCCATAGGCACACTGAAATGGAGAAAGGCCGGTAGATGAACTGGGTAAAGTATTGTGTGCATACTCTACCCAGATGAGATGATTACTCCAGGTAGCCGGGTTTTGGGAGACAAGGCATCGCAGTCCGGTCTCCAGTTCCTGGTTCATCCGCTCCGCCTGGCCGTTGGACTGGGGATGGTATCCGGAGGAGAGACTGACTGTGGCGCCGAGGAGGGAACAGAACGCCTTCCAGAACTGGGAAACAAACTGTGGACCCCGGTCTGACACCACATCCTTCGGGAACCCATGGATGTGAAAAACATGCAACAGGACAGCCTCCGCAGTTCCTTTGGCAGAAGGCAGCTTGGGCATGGGAATGAAATGAACCATCTTAGAGAATCGATCAACAACTGTTAAAATAGTGGTGTTACCTTTCGAGGGAGGCAACCCGGTAACAAAGTCCAAAGAGATGTCAGACCAGGGGCGATGGGGCACAGGAAGTGGCTGCAGAAGCCCAGAGGGTGAACGTCGCGAGCTCTTGTTCTGAGCACACACGGCACAGGCAGTCACGTATTCCCTGACCTCTCCCTCCATGGATGGCCACCAGAAGCATTGTCTGACCACAAAGAGAGTCCGCCGTATCCCAGGGTGACAAGAAACCCGGGAGGTATGAGCCCAATGGATGACCTGGGAACGAAGTGGAACGAACACAAACAACCGGTTCGGGGGACAGCCGTCCGGCACCTGACATTTAATATTTGCCTGTCTGACCTTTTGTTCAATTCCCCAGGTAACGGCCCCTACCACACAGGATGGAGGCAAGATTTAGTCAAACAGACGAGATAGTGCATCTGCTTTAGCATTCTTGGAACCAGGGCGATATGACAAGAAGAAATTAAATCGATTAAAAAACAAAGCCCACCTGGCCTGTCTGGAATTGAGTCGTTTGGCGGACCGGATGTACTCAAGGTTTTTGTGATCAGTCCAAACCAAGAACGGCTGCTCTGCTCCCTCCAACCAATGACGCCATTCCTCCAGGGCCACTTTAATAGCCAGCAACTCCCTATTCCCCACATCGTAATTTCGTTCAGCGGGAGAGAGTTTCCGAGAGAGAAAGGCGCAGGGATGGAGTTTCTTGTCCACTTGTGATCTTTGAGAGAGGATCGCCCCAACTCCTACGTCAGAGGCATCAACCTCAACCATGAACTGAAGACTAGGGTCCGGGAGTGTGAGGACCGGGGCAGTAGTAAATGTCTCCTTCAATCTTTGAAAAGCTCTCTCAGCCGGTAGTGACCACTGAAACTTCATGTTGGAGGAGGTCAGGTTATGCAATGGGGAAGCAATAGTGCTGAAGTTTCTAATGAAACGTCTGTAAAAATTAGCAAAACCCAGAAAGCGTTGGAGATGTTTGCGAGAAGTAGGAGTAGACCACTCAGTCACAGCGCTAACCTTTGCCGGATCCATCTGGATGTTGTCTTGAGAGACGATGAACCCTAGGAAAGCGACGGAGGACACATGAAATTCACACTTCTCTGCCTTCACAAAGAGTTGGTGGGTGAGAAGACGCTGGAGAACCTGGTGAACATGCTGGACATGAGTGTCCTCATCTGGGGAGAAGATGAGGATATCATCCAAATAAACAAAGACATATTTATTCAACATGTCGCGGAGTACGTCGTTAACCAACGCCTGAAATACCACTGGCGCATTAGATAAACCGAATGGCATCACGAGGTACTGGGGGTATTAAAGGCCGTCTTCCATTCATCCCCTTCTCTTATCCTCACCAAGTGATAGGCGTTCCTCAGGTCCAGCTTGGTGAAGACCTTAGTGTTCTTTAGTAGCTCAAACGCAGAGGAGATGAGGGGAAGAGGATACCGATTCTTGATGGTTATCTCATTCAATCCCCGATAATCAATACAGGGGCGGAGCGTCTTATCTTTCTTGGCAACAAAGAAGAACCCAGCTCCGGCAGGAGAGGAGGACGGCCGAATAAGTCCCGCCGCCAGGGAAGAGTCAATATATTCGGTCATAGTCTTTACCTCCGGGGAAGACAAAGAATAGAGGCGCCCCCTAGGGGGTGAACTACCTGGTAGCAGGTCAATGGCACAGTCATAAGGTCGATGAGGCGGTGGAGAGATAGCCCGAGTCTTGTTGAAGACTTCCTTGAGGTCTAGGTACCATGGAGGCACTCTGGAGAGGTCTAGGAAATCGGAGTCCAAAGAAGCTGTGCGAGGCGAGGTGACAGCAGAACGAGAAACAGGAAGTTCAAGACAACTGGGAGATGAAACATCAGCGGAGTGGGATACTTTGGAGATAGAAACGGCGCGAATGCAGGTGACAGAACATTTCCTGTCCCAACCTGTTACTTCCCCTGTGACCCAGTTCATGTGGGGGTTATGTTTGGAGAGCCATGGAAAACCCAGAATGAGAGGGTGTGATGGAGAGTTGAAAAGGTGAAAGCTCAGAGATTCAGTATGTTCTTTGGAGATAGTCATTTGAATCAGATCAGTCCGGTGAGTTATTTTACACAGTAAGCGTCCATCTAGAGCGTGAGCCTCTAATGGCTTGGGAAGAGGAATTCATTTTAAATTTAATTTCTTAGCTAACCTCCAGTCCATAAAGCTCTCGTCAGCCCCGGAGTCAACTAAGAAAGGATAAATGACAGTCTGAGGTGGTGTGATAAGCACTGCTTGCATGAGAGGTCGAACCGAGGAAACAGTAGTGTGGCTCACCAGTGTATATCTTGCAGTTGCCTGGTCCTTCACTGGACAGCCTGAGAGGTAGTGGCCCATCTGCCCACAATAGATGCATCTTCCCTCACGGACTCGACGTTGACGCTCCTCTGGACTGAGCTTGGTTCGACCCAGCTGCATTGGCTCCTCCGTACCCGCAGAGGGCGCTGGTGCGAAGGCCGCGGGTGTGAACCGAGCCGGAGCTCGCCAGGACTGTTGAGTGGTAGTCGACTGTCCCCTCTGGAAAGGTGCAGAGGCCTGGATTTCCCACGATCCTGGAGACGTTTATCAATCTTGACGACCAGTGCTATGAAAGAGTCAACATCTTCTGGCAATTCGCGATTGATTAACTGATCCTTTATGGGCTCCGCTAACCCATACAGGAACGCGTCAAACAAGGATTCCTCATTCCAGCCACTATCGGTCGCCAATGTGCGAAATCCAATGGCATAATCAGAGACACGCCGATTGCCCTTAATATGCATTGTGCAAATCAGTAATCTCAATTGCTTACTGTGAGGTACAGGTGTTTCCCCCATTTCCTGTTGTGCAAAAGCTTTGTCATGAGATTACCTCCAGGCACAGCATTTTTTGTATGGCAAAAGTCTACCAAGCTTTTTTAAAAAGGCCATGCTATGGTCATTTCTAAGGATATGTGTGCAAAATAAACTTTTTCCTCAGATATTTAATGGAACATTACACACTTTAATCTTGGTCATACATGACCACCCTGTCAGCCTGGGGAAGGTGAAACAGTGGCTATAAACAGTCATATCAAGTACAGGTCAAAAATTGGCTGTAACTTGGAAACATATGATTCTGTATAAAGCAAACATATTTTGACCATGTCTGGCCATTAATTATCACTTAAAACATTTTTGACAGATTTGATCCAGCTTGGACCTAAAATGGGTCTCAGAAAGTATACCTGTGCTTGGAGCAAGATGAAATTTTAACTTTGTCGTCGGACAAAAGCGAAGACATCATCGTAAAGGTCTTGACCTCGGGAGTAACATATATCAGTGTGAGAATTGTGAATAGCTCCTGCTCCTCAGGGATGACCTTTGAACCTTGAACCTGAGTCAGTTTTGACGGCTTACAGGATGGAAACAAAATGTGCAACAGACATGGGATGAAGTGTTTTGGAAATGTCTTGATCGCCACTACCATAACCCAATGCAAAACAATGGGTGGCGCCACTGAGTAGGGCCAAAACCTTGAAAAAACTTGATTTTACCCTTTAATCAATAAGAAAGACTAAATCTGACCAAACAGGGGGTTTTCTCACACCTAAAAACCCGAAAGAAGCATGCAAGGTTTCCGTTTGCAATTTCACATAATAGTGAAAACACATTGGAACTACAAAAAATTAGAGCACCATACACTTATGTCCGGGAACCCCGTTCAATTTGTAGTTCTTTGTATCGTTCTTCGGGTTGAGATTAGGGATGTAAAAGTAGGGTTTAGAAAACATATTTGCGTTTATGTAACCAAATAAGCTTAACCATAGCATAGATGTTAAAATCTTGAGAAAACATATATTATTAAAACACAAACACATTTATGTTTATCAATGCTTTTTCACACTTTATTGCTACTGCACTGTTTTGTCAACTGAAAGGGGTGCATTCAATGGCACAACGGATTTTTCAACATTTTTAAACAAATCTTCCGGGCCTATTACCAGAACTATTTATGTGTATTAAGTGTTATAATGGTTTACAATTTGTTAATATACAATGTGCCTTCAAAACAAGACCATATACAGTAAATGCAGACAAATGGATAAATTATCCACATTAGTTATTTCAGATGGCTAATAGCATCAGAGTTGACTTGTGAACGTAACCCAAGTTGTCAAAAACACACTTTTGAGATGGCAAAATCATTGAATTTGTTATCAATATGTCACTATTTAAGTTTGATAAATATAATTTTGCTTTTTTAAAAGGCAAATTGTAATGGTAATGAATTATGTTGGTATATACTGTCTTCTTACTATACAGCATGACATGTACGTGACATGTAGTCACACAACAGTTTTACAGAGTAACAAGTGCGCATTTATGTTGGTGGGTTTGACAGCAGTGCAACTAGACATTAACAAAGTGTGTGGGGCTTCCCATTTATTTAAAATATAAATGGGAAAATTGAATAAAACATGAATGAACTACATAAAACATTTGGCCGCCAGTCTCTCATATCAGTTAAAAATACTTAATATATTATTTAAAAATAGTATTATCATCTCTTTTTCCTTATGACTCTTCTCTAAGCTTATTCACATAAAGTTAAGGCAGGTGGTTTAAGCAAACCGATAAACAATGTATTTGCTAGCAAGTGTCTTTCGTCGTAGACTACAACAATAATAATCGTGCCGTGTCCATATTTCCCCGTTTAAGGATTCAGACATTTTAGCCTGTAGAAAAGACTACACTACCCATGACTTGTTTAAAATTCTGCCACAATGCTTATTGGTGGCATTACACTCATAAGCACAAATCCAGTTAGATTTTTTTTTTTTATTATTTAGTTTCTTTACAATCTAAACCATTTTTAACCCCTGATTTGGACTGACAATGTTATTTCTATAGTCTTTACCTCACTCCTATGAGCCTTTACTCATCAGAAATGATGATGTGATAGCCTGCGCTATGTATTTTACTCTCTTAATAATCAGTAGTCTTTTACTAGAACAGAAAAAAACTACATAGACCACCCTTTCAATATATAGCACAATGTGTTTTCTATGAAGTACAAGGTGTACTGCTTTCCATGGCCTTTTACTTATGTTCAGTCAAATCATCAAGACTACAAACACTAGATCAGTGGTTCTCAACTGGTCTGGCTTCGGGACACACCATCACCCCTTAATGACAAGCCGTGACCCAAATCGAGGAAAATTTTCAACTTCTCAAATTTATTTAATGAAAAGATGGTGCACTTTGAGCCTGAGATAGTACAGAATATCACAGTATGCCAACACAAAAAAAAACAAGTTTAATGATAAACCAAAATGACCAGCAGGTGGCGATGCTAGAGAGGGAAATATTCCCTTTTACACTCAATTAGCTGCATTTGAATTAAAAACCAAAAAGTGCATCTTAAGGACACAAGGTAATACAACATACATAACAATTCAGTAACTTCAGCCATTTTTAACAGACTCAACAGTGATTTCATGCACAAACATGAAATAAAAAAGGCCAACTACTGAGAAGTAGTTTCAAAAAGACTCAAATTATGTAGCTTTAGCTGAGAAAACTCACTCACTGAATCTATGACAACCAACAAAACTGATCCTATTCACACTCCTTAACAAATACTGTTAAGGAGTGTGAATAGACGGCACTCCGCTGCATAAAAAATCCCCTTCAAAATAAAAGCACAGGGTTTTTTTCTTAAATTATTTAAATTCTCATATTCTGGGCCAAGGCCATGTAGGGAGACTTCCAGTTCCTTGTTACGACACAAAACCCAGGAAGCGCAATCGAGTCGCTCAAGCATGACGTTTCTGACTTAGAGGAACCATAACAAAACGCGCGAGTGTTTTTTTCCCAGAGTTTTTGGGTTGGTAGACATGCCAGATACCCACATTAACCTGTAGAAGCACTAACAAAGTGGAATTTGCATATGTCCCCTTTAAGTGTTTTTGACTGACTTGCTGGTCCCTTACTGGCGAACATGTCCGAAACTGCTGACTGCGGTCCATTTTGACTGACGTCACTTTCAGAATGCGGCTCGCGCTGAGATCTCAGCTGGGTTCAGTGCACAGGCGTACAGGGCTTTCCACTACGCGGTGCGGCGGAGGTTCATGCTGCACTCTGAAAGCTGTGATTGGTTCTATTTCGACCTCACTCAGACCGTCACCACGGTCTTTACCTTGAATGATGCCCTCATCTCCCTATCCCCGAGACCATATATCAACAAAGTCATGTGACTGACCTTAGGGGGCTGGGCTCGCCCGCCATATAGCTCCCTGGTGAGCATGCCGCCTCCTCCTTGCTTCACTCGCCTCATCCGAGACCGGCAGGTAAGTGTTGTATATTTTGGGACTTTTATCAATCCGCCACTTTTGTGCAGGCGCCTTGTGTCCCTGAGGATTGTATGTGGTTTCCCCCTTTTCTAATAGCGAGGCAGAGGGTTACACTGCATGTGTTAAACTCTGCTCTTTGTTTCAGGCAGCTTAATTGCACCTGGCACTAACTACTCTTGCTTGCAGCTTTGGGTAAGTGTTGTTTATCTCACGCTGTTTGTTTCCATGCAGTTTTTCTCTTACAGGAGTGAGTAGAAAGAGAGTTTGGAAACGTGATCACTAAATTATCTCTTCCTAAAGGCAAGTTGATTTCGATCGGGGGTTGCCCCCTACCCCCACCCCGTAACTCGCTGTTCGCAGTGAGTGGGGTTTCTTTAACCCCCCTGTCGTGCGTTCGCGCACAGTGAGGAGTGGAGGTGAGTTTTAAGTTAACCTTTCACTTAAATCTGCCTTTTAAAAATAAATAAATAAACAGTATTTGAGGCTGGGTAGTTTCCCCTTTTCACCTCTGTGTGCAGCAGGTGGGATTGTTTACTTGTTTTCCCTGTATATAAAACAGTTGGTTCTTAGTTATCACCTTTTGTTAGGTGCTAATTTTATTTCCCTTAAGCCCTGTTCGCAGTAGCCGGACTTTCGTTGTTTATCTATTTATTTATTTATTCTTAAATCACAAAAGTGACACAGAAATGTCCTCACATTTGTGCCGTTATTGCCGGGGTATCAGGGACCCCTGTGATGGCCCCCGTGAATGCCCTACTTGTTTGGGCATGGCATATTTGATGGATGATATTGAGAACCCCTGTGTGGCAGCTGTGGAACTGCCTGTGGAGGAGCATGTTCAAAGAGCCAGATGGGTTGAGCAGTCTGTTCATGATGGGGCAGTGCAGCCTCTACCAGCCCAATTAAGTGAAAGGGGACACACCTCAAGGAAAGGCCCCCGAAAACGTAGGCATGAGCACACCCCTGTTCGCAGGCGGAGCTCAGGCAAGAAACAGGCTCCCCAATCTTCACAGAACCCAGCTGGTCAGCAGGATGACAATCCGCTGCAAATCCTAGATGCCATACGTGGTCTGAGAGGTTGGGTAGAGTTGAGGCCCAGTACCCGGCCACAACAGCTAAGGCATCGGGGCATGGGCACTCAAAAGAATCCTCCTCGGACAGGTTACCCTCCTATCAGGAGGAGAATGTGGTTCAGCCTGACATTCTCTCTCTCTATGCTCAAAATTCCCTTTTTGAAAGTGATGAGCAGTCTGATGGCATCTGGTCTAGAGCAGCCAAAATCCACACAATTTGAGGGGGTGTCCAACCTCAGCAACATGGTTGACAGTGAGCCTTCACCCACGGACGTTATCTCAAAGGTTTCAAGTGCGGCAAAAATTGTGGGGCTCAATGTTCCAACTGAGGCTCCTGCTCCAGTGGATGGGATTTGGGCCGGCATCACTCAGTAACAGCAATCAGTTACTGTACCTGTGGCTGGTGACTATTTGCACATGCTCAGGAAGGCATGGAACATCCCTAGTGGCGCACCTCCGTTTAATGCAGGTTGCCAGAGACTGGCTAAGATCCAGTATGCTCCCGAAACAGGAATGGGGGATATGCCTCCAGTTGAGTGGGAGATGGCAGCCTTAACATCTCTGGGCGGGTAACCGCCAATCCACGCTGTCCACTGAAAGAGTGTGATAAGTCGGACCGACTGGTGTGTCGGACTTATAATGCAGCCACACGAGCAGCCTGTTCGGGCAATGCACTCGCCATTTTATTGGCAGCTCTTAGGTGAACAGCCAACCCAGAGGACCAGGACACCATCAGTCTGATAGACTCTGCCCTTGTCACTCATTCCCAACTTACAAGGGACATTGGTGCAGCTATGTCATTTGCCATGATGTCACGGAGGTAGATTTGGTTGGCACAGACAACTCTGCCCGAGAATATCAGGAAAGGACTGACCAATATGCCAATCGTGCCAGCACACGTGTTTCATCCTGACTCCCAGGGTGTGTTAGATAAGGCTGAACAGTCTCGGCGTACCAGAGAGTGTGTACAGCGCACGTTCAGATGGGCTGTGACTACCAGGTATAAACCTAGGGGCTCCCAGCCTCCCCACCAATCATCATCCTGGGCTCGTAAGGAGCCATGGGTGTATGGCAGGCAACAGGCTACAGGATTCACAGCCTCTGGTGACTCCGAACAGAGTTTGATGCACCCCAGAGGAAGCGCCCCCCCCAGAGGTTCAGGACCTCAGGGCTGTGCTGCCTAGGGGTGGGGGGACGAATTTCATTCCAAGCTATGCCTGGGCAGCTGGGAAGAAACCGTGTCAGACCCATGGGTGCTTGTGTAGCGTGGGGGAAAGCGGGGATAGTGAAAAGTTGCCACAACGCCACCTGGGGAGTTTCACCTCCAGGAAATAACTAAAATATTGTAAGTGCAACAGCACAGGTTTGTTTGAATCACAGGGCAAGAGACGTATAGTACTAATGGAAAATAACTTTAATATAACAGAATAAATGCAAACAAAAGCACAATGAAACAAACAAACAGAATACCACTTAACATATGAAATAAAACACTTCTGACAAGATCACACAGGGACAGGGCTGGGACTTACCACAGCGACGAGAACCAAAGAAAAAGGGGAAGGATTAATAAACTAACCACCCGTGACACTGCAAACCAACAAAACGGGTTGTGAAGAAAACACCACTACCAGGAATTGGGTCGCCGCCTCAGGCCCACAGCACCTGACCAACAATAAAAAGATAATTAAAACATGTCAGGGTTGAAAACAACAAAACAAAACAAAACAACAAAACAAAACAACAAAACAAAGCAACAAAATAAACCAAATACAAACAAATATAAACACAATGTAAATGGGATTAAATATTACTAAAATCAGGGCGTCCCTCCGAGGTGGTCACTCCATGCGCCGTGAAGGTGTAGCGTGGAGAGCCACAGTGAACGAGACAATACTTTTAATAATGACACACTTCCTTGGTCCGAGCCAGGCAGTCTTTAACTGTTCGAACCGTGCCTTTATCAGCCGCAAAAGTTCATAAAAGTGTCGTTTAAGCCAGTGCAATTTCCAGTAAAGCCAAAACACAGTTTCAGAAAGCCAAAACACAGTTTCAGAAAGCCAAAACACAGTTTCAGGAAAGCCAAAACAGCAGGTCCATCTGAGGCGTGGTGGCCAATGACGGCCGACGAAGGAGCAGGGCCTCTAGGAAGGCAAATAAACAAATTTAGTAATTCAAAGGACAAAATTACTTACTTACGTTACTTACCCAGCAGACCCGCAACTGCACCCCGAAGGTCCCCGGCGGAGCGATCCCACGCCAGCGGTCAGTCGCACTGCGTATGAGGGGGATATTTGAGGGAGGCGCTGGCTGTTGCAACACAATGCCAAACTCCGCCGCGGCAACAAAAGTACCTCTTCCACGCTTAACCCAAAGACCCACCGGAGAGGAGCGGAAACGGAAGGAGGGCGAGCCAAGCATGGCCGCCTCCTTAAATACGGGGCGAATGACGTCGCCCAACGACCAGTGCGCCATCACGACAGGTAAAGCGCCCTGCAGCGGCAGGGAGGGAGCGCGCATCTGGCTACACTTGCTACAGTATCAAAGGGGTACAGAATTCAGTTTCGGTGGTGGCTCCCCCCTTACTCTGGGCTCCGCATGACGATGGTCAGGGACCCAGTCCAGGCACAAATCCTGACACACAAAATGTTAACCCTTCTGCAGAAGGATGCGATTATGAAAGTAGATCCAGACGAACAGCTCGCTGGCTTCTACTCCACGTATTTCCTCGTGCTGAAAAAAGATGGTGGAATACGTCCCATCTTGGACCTAAGGCGATTAAACGCCTACATAAAGGTACTTCCTTTCAAGATGCTGACCATGGGTCAGATCTTAGAATCTATCGAAAAAGGGGAGTGGTTCACCTCGATAGATCTGGAAGATGCGTACTGCCATGTGCCCATCTGTCCAAACCACAGACCCTTTCTTCGGTTTTCATTCCAGGGGCAAGCCTATCAGTTCAAGGTCCTGCCATTTGGCCTTTCCCTCTCACCACGGGTGTTCACTAGAGTGGTTGGGGCTGCCTTGTCTCCTCTCCAGATGTCAGGAATAAAAATCCTTCCCTACCTGGACGACTGGCTGATTTGTGCTCCATCTCTTGGCCAAGTTGTAGAGGATACCCAGAGGGTGATCTCGCATGTACAGGCCTTGGGTTTCAAGGTGAATGTGATGAAAAGCAACCTCGAGCCAAGGCAGTAGGTGACTTTTGTGGGACTTTGTTTGAATTCCCTCATGATGTCTGCATCCCTCACCTCTTAGAGGGTGAGGAGGATTCTAGACGTGAAACTATTCAGGAAAGCAGCTTACCTCCTGGCTATATGCTCTGCCAAGAGGGTGAGTGAGTTGCATGCTCTGTCTGTAAGTGACGATTGTTTAAGATGGAGGGCAGGTGACTCAGGCGTGTCTCTCTGGCCAAACCCCTCGTTTTTGCCTAAAGTCATAAACCCTCAGACGGTAAATCAGGTGGTTGAGATCAGCACTTTTCAACCTGATCCAGCTCTGCTGCAGGAGGAAGACGGCCTGCCTACTTTTTGCCAAGTAAGGGCACTGAGGGCTTATATTGCATGCACATAGTCTCTGAGGGGCTCACACTCTCAGTTATTTGTCTGTTTTGGTGGTAAAAAAGTCGGCCATCCTGTGTCTAAACAGTGTTTGTCCCATTGGATTGTTAACACTATAGCTGAGGCCTATTCTGGACAGAACCTACCAGTCCCAGATACCTTGGTAGCTCATTCGACCAGGAGTGTGGACACTTCCTGGGCTGCTTTCAGGGGGGTTCCTCTTTCAGAAATCTGTGCAGCAGCAACATGGAGTGCTCCCTGTATGTTCTCTAGGTTCTACAGGATCAACGTGGCATCCCCCACACCATTGGGTTCCGCGGTGCTGCTCTCAGCTGATGGGCGAGGATGTGAGGCGGTGGACTCCTCTGTTCCTCGCGACCTTGAGGGCATCATTAAAGGTAAAGACCATGGTGACGGTCATGATGGTTTCGGCGTCTGGTCTATTTTGTCCACTCGCCGCGAGCGTATCGCGCCAGAAAACACACTGAAAACTGATTTTAAATGATATAAATGATATATTATATATGATATAAATGAGTGGCAACAGAGGCAGCTGCCTCCAAACAGTGTGGTAATAGAGGCATTTGTCTCCAAACAGTGTGGCAACAGGGGCAGCTGCCTCCAAACAGTGTGGCAACAGATCGCGGCAGCTGCCTTAACAAATCAGTGTCAGTTTCTGTGGCCACTGGAAGTGCCTCTACGAGCTGCCACTGCCACGATTTGAGCTTGCCTTTACTTTCCAGGGTTGGATACAAGGTGATATTTCCCGTTGCCTGGCAAGGTAAGTTATTGCTTGTGACGTGGATAAGGTGATGTGGCCAGACACAAACACATGGTGGGATCCCTCAACCACCACCCATCTCTACAATATAATGTTAATGTTTGTGTAAAAACTGTAATGGCAAAAATAAAGCTGCATATATTTTTGTCTGAAGCCTTTCTATTTGAGTAGATTTATTGCACTGGAATAATCTGTCACAGAAGCCTGTATGAGTAATGATTAATTCAAATGGTGCATGTGTGTATGATTTTGTTGCACAAATACCATTTTGAAAAAGGATTGTTAGGTTTTGATTGCAGACTTTAATTTTGACATAAACGTGAGAGGTTTAGCTTCAAGTGACTTATTTGGCATGTGTGTAGTTTCGAACAAAATGAGCCAAATTCTGCAACACATGTGTAAGCAATGGGTAAACACTGTAATCACCACATTATAAATAAAAAATAAGGCACATATGAAATAACATAAAAGACACCAACAGATAACTGCTAGTGGTTATATATTACACAATCATAGATCTATATGCTCCCTCAGTGGTTTAAGGTCACGTGACCTGGTCAGATGGATATTTATCCATAAATGTAAGGTGTTAAAAACCAAAGCCTCTTTATATAACTATCTTTTTATAACTATCTTTTAAAACTATATATTTAATATGTAATTTTATATACACATATATGTTTGTGTGAATATATAATAGGCACTTAATATATAACCACTGAAGTTCATAACAGTTGGTTTCTCTTTGTTTCTGTTATGTTATTTCATGTGTACCTTATTTTGTATTTCTACTGTGGCGATTAAGAGAAAAGAAAAAAGTTCTCACTATTTATCTCGACGTGACCAGTTTCCACCCCTGCAACCGCCGGCAGATCACGTCGGCGGATAAAGTCAGACACCAGACCAAGTCGAACGCACCATCAAGTGACCCGATCGTCATCTGTCACATGTATTGTGGAATATGTAGTTTCTCGCATTGTTTTACACTGTATTGCAAATTCATATGTACTCTACAATAGAACTACAAATCCCAGAGTTCCGCGCGAAGCAGAGCGTGATCTACGCGTGTAGGCAAACCACAGTGTAGTACAGTTCTGTGACAGGCTAGCATCAGAAAATATCTCCGGACAGACGCGTCTGCGCACTGATATCTGCTGCTAGCGACTGCAGGGCGACTCAGAAAGATGGGGTCCCGAATAAAGTAAGAACGTTCATCCGTTACTCTCCACGAGGTTGTCAGCATCCTTCTGCTATGTTAGCTTTGTTGTCGTACGTCAGTGGGGAAGATGCAGTCCAATGCAAGGCCTTGACTTGTTGCGACACCCTCTAAAAACGCTGGTGCCACTATCCTATCCTGTCTAGATCAGAAAAACAATGCATGTGAAATGTCCCCGTTGGTTTGAGCTCCGCTAGTCATTTATAACGGAGCCGTGTCAGGGAGAAACGCGTTAAGATAGTCGTGAGTTAGGACCATTCAGCTCGGGTAAACATGGAAACAGTCACGTTTTAATACTGAACCTCCTAATATTTCTCAGGGCTGAAGTGCAGAACAGATGTATCTATATGTATCTGTGCTTGCCTGTAGCCGAATGTCAGTCCACTGATTGACTGTTGATATGAAAGGGCCCTGGCTTAACAGTCAGTACCTGTTCATGGGCGATGCGTTATGAGTTTTTCAAATTAAATTAAATGGTGAATGGTTTATATTTCTATAGCGCTTTTCTAGTCTTGATGACCACTCAAAGTGCTTTACAGTACAGTTTTTTGCCATTCACACACATTCATACAGTGCATCTATGGGAAGCACTGTATGTAAGAATGAGGGACAATTTGGGGTTCAATATCTTGTCCAAGGACACTTCGGAAAGCGAACTGCCAACCTTTTGGTTAGATGATGACCGCTCTACCCACTCAACCACAGCCACCCCTACGCCGCTTCAATGTCACCTGTGTACCACCACAGTAATATAATACAGAAAAGATTCTTCTGTCTTTATGAGGCTGTGAATTTGGCTCCTTCATTTCACTGCTGAGGGATAGAAGCACTGCACAAGAACTGACTGAACTGAGTTAAAGAATGTACACACACTTAAGACAATGACATGTTTTCAGAGTCAGCACGTTTTCCCAGTTATATTGGAGTGCCTGCTGTAAGAGTCCCAAATTTGTGTGAGACATTTTGATCATTAAAAATGTGTTTCATCAAACCACATTTGTTGATGGTCAAACAAAGGAATTTCAATGTTCACAATCAATAGTAGGTTAATTATTAACAGTTACCAAATACAGAGATCTTTTTCTGTAAGAAACCATTTGTATCCACTGCTGAGACCTATGATTGCTTCCAAGATCAGGGTAAAGAACGGGTTAAGTAAAAACCAAGGTCCTTGAGTTATAAATATAACATACAAAGTAGGGTGGGCGATATGGAAAAAATCGTATCTTATCTTTTAATATCAGTCGATATGTGTGTGTGTGTGTGTGTGCGTGTGCGTGTGTGTGTGCGTGTGTGCGTGTGCGCGTGCGTGTGCACGCTCATCTCTGTCCCTATTCACATACGAACTGATAATCACATGTATTTAGATCAAACAAACACAAAGTAAACATCAGTACTGTACGTGTGCTAATAACTTCTGATCAGTGATGGTGTTTATTGTTAACTACTAAAGTGAGCACAGGTCAGCATGTAGTCTGAAAATAGGACATCAGATGTTATTTAATTATGGTCTGATAGGAGAGGATTATGTGGAAGCACGATTAAATGTAAAATTTTGACGCCATAAGTTAGGTTAAAGTCAAGGGTGTGATTAACATAAGGAGTGGGTTGATAAATACTGACTGCAACCAATTGAGTCTAATATTGAAATGCATGCAGCACAAAGGCTATCATTATCAATGTCCACAAAAATATCGCCTTCAATAGTAACTTTATCTGTCTTAAATTCAAAGTTTATCAGAATGAGCAGAAAATGCTAAAAGAGCAATTACAGAGACAATAACCACCAGAAGTGGCAGGAAAACAGGAAATGATGCAACACGCTCACAGTAACACGTCAGCAACTTTGAACTATTAATGGATGTTATTTGGATTCAGACAAAATGATGACCTGTCAAGTCTAAACCTTATCCATTGCAAGCAGTGTTTGCCATAGTAGCAGCTAGGGATGCATGATATATCAGTCAGATATATTATCGGCTCAATAATGGAAATTTTTTATTTTTTCTATTTATCGGAATCGGAAATTATATCCAATACAACGTCCGATAAACACAGCACGCCTGTGTTTACAGTGTACACTACTCCTGCTGCTACAGTGAGTGAGAGTGAGTACGATAGAACTGTGCCTGAAATCTATAACATTTTACAGAATATTTTTAAAATGATTAAAAGAGACTTTACATAGAAAGGTAAGTATTATACAGTGTTAATCATACCACACACTATGCGATGATAAGGTTCCATCGGGTAAATCTGTTTAATACTGGACTCTGTTCAGCAAAAAGATCCAAGATCACAGATCTATAGAATCTATAAGTCATCATCATGGGACAGGAAATCTTTGTGATCACTGAACACTTGTTACCTCCTAATCCTTCCATTCACGCACTCCTCTCAGGGCCAGTGCATCCATCACGCAGCATTACGCACGAGTGTCACCGCAGTAACATTTTTAGAGCAATCCAACCGATTACTTCACACATCAGTGGGTCCTAACCTCTACCCAGGGATATTATTCTGAAATGGAAGTTTGAAAAATCTGTGTATCATTCATTCTTTTCATATTCAATGAGAAAACCAAAATCGGAAAATTCATAATTCAAAGTCATTATTCTTTTTTTGGTATCAGATTCAAAATGAATAACGAAATAATTGGTTTTCTAATTGGTTTTCTAATTGAATATGAAAAGAGCGAATGATAAATGTATTGCGGGCCGAATTTGATTTTGATATTTAATTTGTATGATTTGTTTGACCCGGAAGCTACTGACTAATCCCTGTATCATTCGATACGCAGAGACCACGGACAGCTCCACAGCTGGGAGAAGGCGCACAGCCTGGCCGCAGCACCATCAGGTCCAGGTTCATTAATTTGGTTTTAACCACTTACAAAGAAATACCAGACTGAACCCCTAAGTGAAAATTGTGCATTTGCAGAAAAGTGGCTGCAGTAGATAACATGGCTCCAGATGACTGGACAGATGTGGTGCAAAATATGTCGTGAAAATCCCAATCTCATGGATAAAAGCAGCGCATTTTATACGAAGACCGTCATTCAGCTTTTGTAAAGTACAAGAGTAAACACCACATGACCATAGTGCAAAGTGATAACAAGTGCAGCCAGGGTCATGTAAAGGAAAAAGAGGATGACAGCTCTACCCCCAGCCAAAGCCGCCCAAATATTATGCTATTAAAGAGTTTTGGAGTTAATGTCAGGGCCACATATCATCGCACAATCAGCTCAGAATTTAGTGAAAAACTAGAGGCAACTGAATTTTGGGGTGTGGGCTTTGATGGACCAATAGACATATCAAGAATGGAGCAGGAAATTGTTTGTAATGTATCAGGGCCTTGTAGGGGTGTAACTGAACCGCAGATTTCCGGTACGGGCCTTTCGGTTCGTTACACATGTTTCACGCATGCAGCGAGTCCACGTGCGGAATTTATTTGTGTGTGTCTCTAATTCCGAGGGATAACTTTACGAAAGGACCGGATGTGCTGAAGGCTCTTGGTTATGGAGGCCGCAGACAAACAGGAGTGTGAAGACCCTCCCTCATCATTAACGTCCACTGTGTGGGACCACTTCAGTTTCACAGCCACTGTAATAACGACGGACAAAGACAAGCGGATCGTACAAAAGACGACATTGCGCAACTTCTATCGGATATGTAGCTGGTAGCATATCAAACATCCCGACTCGTTTGAAACAGCATCACCAGAGTGATGTCCACTAACATTGGGAATAACAATAACATTAGTTGGACAAGGAAAAAACGAGTTCCCTGCAAACCCAGCTCCACGCGACATTAAAGCTGCCGCTTGCAAATAATTCTGACTGTGCCAAAGCAATAACGAGCGATATAGGTGTTTTTATAACAGCAGACATGCGACCGCTTTCTGTTGTTGAGAACACAGGGTTCAAACACACACTGAAAGTAATCGAACCCCGTTACAAAGTTTACTCTCATCTGCATTTCAGCCTTTAAGTCACACCAGCCCTTTAGAAACCTCTGTCCCTCGAGTGAGAGTGTTCTCCACAGCAGAGACATGTTAGTACCAGCAGGGCATCAAACCCTCTTGGCAAACAATGTGGACAAGTCAATATTTTTTTTAAGAAAAGAAAAATTGAAAATACATATATTTAATAATGATAAGCATACAATACAATAATGGTGTAGTTTAAGTACAGTTAATTGAATTGCTTCACCAGGATATTTATTTGACTATTTCTATTTATTTAGTTATTAGAGAGAATGTTTATTTTGTTATTTTTCTTATGTGAAATTTACTTCGGTAAATGACAGCCATAATTAACCATGGTTGAATAAAAAAAAAAGAAAAAATCTGTTTAATGTTTTCTCTTCCTTGTAGGGGTGGGCGGTAGGGTTGAGCCGAATACTCGGATGAAATGAGCATCCGGTACGGATAATGTACTTTTACGAGCACAAGTACCATCCACGTAAAATGTGTCAATATCTGTATTCGTGATGAATGAAAATCCTCATTGGATAGCTGTTTCCACATCATTCCTTTATAGGCCAGCCACACACAGAGCTCTTCCCCTACACAGAGCCTATAAAAAGTTCATTGCTGCTGGGCCAGCAGTGCCACGAAACACAATCAGCCACTCTGTCCACAGGGATACTAAGGTGTAACATTGTTATCTATGATGATATATTCTCAGCGGCCACTGGCCGAGTGCACCCAGCCCGGCTAGACGCACACGGAGCGAGCACTCCTCTCCACCAGCCGAGTGAGTGAGTGAGTGACAGCCAGGCGGCTCGCACGAGTTCCACTGGCCGAGTCAGAGTGCGCCATGCCTGGCTAGACGCCGACGTGCGAACGCTCGTCTCTCTCCCTCACTCACAAACACCTACACAACATAATTAACACTGTGTTTTACATTGTGTAGAAATATAAAATACAGCACCCCCCTCAAAAACAAAAATCAACAACAGGTAGTAAAAAAGCCCTGTGATCAATCACAAATACAAACATCACACTGTTTAAATGTAATTTTTAATAAGTAAAAAAAATTAAATAAAATCAATAAAAAAGAAAATGTTTAGTATGAAAACCTGCGTTTTACTTTATACTTCTTAATTCTGCATGTGTTGTATTCATAGATTCAGTGAAGTTTATTCATTGAAGTAAAAAAAACTTGTTCTAAACAGTTCTCTTACTCTTGTGATCAAAAACATTGATTCAACATTGATTCAAAGGCTGTTCTGTAAATAGTTTTCTAATAAACAATAAATATAGCAACTTTTGATCAACCCATACCCACTTCTGAGTACGGATACAGATAATTTAGTTGGTTGAACAGATACTGATAATAGTGTACTCGCTCATCCCTAGTGGGCGTTATATCAAATATACTTGATGTATCACGGCAATCTATAAAATGACTATCGCGACCATCAAGTATAAATTGTCACGTGAATGTTTTAAGCCTTCAGCATGAAAGCTCTAGTTCCTTGTGTCTACTGTAGCAAAAACGTACCAAACCGTGAACTTAAAAACCGAGTTACGTACCGAACCGTGATTTTTGTTTATTTCGCAGTTTAGAGTTTTCTGAAAATTTCCTCAGATTTATTAATTCAGATGTGAATCGAGCAGCACAGGACATCATGGATGATGTTGTTTCACATTTGTTGCCCATTATATTACCAATGCATGTCATCCAGCTAGACATTTCAATTTAACAGCATATTTATTCATTTATTTACTGTACAGCCTACTGCATTGGACATGTCTCAGCACTTGTTATATCCTTATGGAATATAACATACACATTGAGCTTCTTCTGAATCTGTACTGACCTGCTCGCTCCTGTGCTGATTGTTGTCAATTTTTGAAGCAGGCTAACTTTGCAGCCAGCAGAGCACCAGTACTCGCATCCTTAAACCTGTCCCCAATGCTGTTAACAAACTTGTCAATTAGCATATTCCAGGATGAAATTAGGACCTATTCTTCAGCTTTCCCGCATTGAAGGAGACCTCTTAAAAAGCGCACTCTGTTTGCCCCGAGCGTAACGTGGTGCAAAAGGTGAGCTGGAGGCATATTATAGGTTTGGGGTACTGATAATTACCACATAATATATTTTAATATATTAAGTTGTTACCGTGCACGCAGACTGTCAAGGTTCAACTTAAATTAACTTTGATATTCTCTTTGTATTTGCATATGTGTGACCGTGCCCTCATTCTTCAATCTGTGTGTACCTGTCACTTGGAAACTGTTGTGTGAGGGCGTGTGCATGTACCTCGGCTACCATCATAGATTGGATTCATTCTGTTGGAAATGCTGTAAGGTTATGTTTATGTTTGATTGTTTGACTGCTATAAATGGTGTTCCATGCGCCACACATTAATGCTCTGGATGAGCCCTGCAGCCCTAGATAATAAACTAAAGATCCTCAGATCATTGACAGGTTTTTTCGTCAGTGAATCATTGTCGGAGTAAGAGAATAAGAAGAGAATAGAGAAATATCATTAAGTGCCAGAAGTTTAGGTATATTTCTATAATTTATGACAGATCAAAGCAATGTAAGGCTATAGTGTGCACAAGTAAAAAAATCTAAGTCTAAATCAGCAAGTGTGGAGTAAAACAAGCTTTGAACTGTGTCAAATATTCACCTGGCCTGATGTGAGCCTTCATTCTGTTTGGAAATTAATTGAGTCAGATTTAATTCAACAGATGTTGAAGGTTCTTTGCAGATTAAGTGACTCAAGAACTGGGAACATAAAATCACTTTAATAACAGATGTTTGTAAAACTGATGCTAATGGTAAATGGTCTGTATTAATATAGCGCTTTTCAAGTCTTGATGACCACTCAAAGCTTTACAGTACAGTTTTTGCCATTCACACATTAAGTACATCACTTTCTCTATGAGAAGGGGTAACTTTGGGGTTCAGTATCTTGCCCAAGGACACTTCGGCATGCACCCAAAACTGGTCATTGATTGGCAGAAGGCAGCATCGGGTTGAAATCTGGCTGCCATATATTAGGACACCTGACAACGAACTGGTTGTGTAGAGTTCCTGTTGCCCATTAAAGAAATCGGCTAAATAAAATCACAAAAATATTTTTTTAAATGGAAGACTTTACTAAACAATAAATTTGTCTATAATTTGCAAACAACATATTGATGAAATGTGTTCCTCTATTCCAGGGAGAGCCCAGAGTCCACCTTTGAGGTGTATCTAGAGGTAGCCCATCCAGGCTCACACAGCTCAGGTAAGTTTTATTAAGGCTTGAGCCTCAGCTAATCCTGAAACATATGCATATTTTAAACAAGTCTCAAAATACAGTCAAGGATTAGTTTATGTATCATGCCACATTTCAACTTTCAGTCTTTATGTACCATAAAAAACAATTGAACAATGATGTAAGTTGACAGTAGGTTTGTGTACCTGATGATCAGTGTTTGCCATTAAAAACCTTGTCTGTGATGGCCGACCATAATAATAACTTTATTTGTATAGCACTTATCTAGACAAGGTTACAAAGTGCTTCACAAAATACATGGCAAAAAAAAAAGTTACAAATTAAAGACAAGACCTAAAATGTATAGAGAAACCCCACAGTTCCCACAATGAGCAAGCACCATCAAATATACACTTCTCTCTCACACACACACACACGCACGCACGCGCACACACATCCAGACTCTTGAAGAAATCCAATCTTAGTTTTTTTTTCAGGGCTGATACAGATTATTAGTAATTAAGTAAAATCCTATGTGCTGCACACAGTTCTATAATTAGGCATTTGCATAAAACACAAAAAGATGTGTAAAATATTAAACTGGTGGGACAACTGAGACTATGTAGGCCGATTTTATTTTGTTCACAGCAGCTATGATGACGTGTGAAACCTCATATTCTATATTTTATGCTACTATAAGCATATGTATAAATTAACCCCTTAGTCACCTCCAGTCACGCAGGTGCTGCTGGAGTACATTACCATGTGTTTGCATTACCCTGACTCACTGTGCAATGCTCTTATACAAATCAAACCAACAATGAAGATTTTAAATAATCTACCACTCTTAAATACTCCTAAATGGAGTCAGCATACAACTTCCAACCAATGGCCAAGCCACTCCACCAAGTAGTTGAACGCCATCTTACAAACAGGAAAGTAAGTTTAGCAATACTCAACAAGTCTTAACTCCAATAGTGATGTCCCTCAAGGGTCAAAACTGGGCTCTCTCTTGTTCAGCTTGTATATTAATGACTGGCATTTAGTCTGTCCATCAGTTAATATACAAACGTATTTACATGACGTGTTTGTTTATGTACATGCAAAAAACATACCACAAAGGTATAATTTAACTAAATTTGGTTAGTTTCAAATCGTTTTCTCTTGCCTATATTATCTTAAACCTTTTAGAAGTCCTGGGCAATTTAGCAATTTTTTTATGTTTTAGATTTTTCCTTAAAAAATATTAATTCCTGTACAACATTGCCTATTGCCTACATTCACAATACATTTTTCACTTTGACATAGTATATCAGCATATTGGACCCAAAACTACACAAAAAACACGAGATCATTAAATAGAAAGTAGTATTTTTTATTTAAAAAACACAAACATGCTTAACATAGCATTTTTTTCAAAGGTCAAAATGAAAATACAGGTTGCAAATGGGAAGACTCAATTGTAAAGAAATTAAATGTAGCTGTTATCAGGGGTGTTTTTTTAATTTGCAGCCGTGAAACTATTCAGAAAAGCTCATGTGAACTCCCAAATAGTGCAAATGCAACATAAAAAGGTCACACTGAGACCTAGTAAAACTATGTAAAACTACTGAATTGACAATAGAAAAAAGTATGGCCACAGGCATTTTCAGGCCACAAACGTTTCAAAGTACTTCATAAAAGTTTATTACTCTCAGGGCCTGATCTACTAAAGGTTTATGCCTGTAAAAACGTTTGTAAACTTGATTTCACCCGCAACAAAACATGCAAGCTGATCTACTAACTGCGCACTGAGGATTGTGTGCAGAATAACATGCACTGTCTATTTAGTATGTTTGCCTTAATGAATATGCAATATCGGGCGTTTCCCGAGTGCAAAAAATATTAGGAGGCGTAGATGCAAATACTTTAATGTGGCACACGCAATGTGATTTACAAAGCCTGAACATAATTGCGGTGGTTGTGACTGCGTCTATATTTAATATGTTTGAAAGCTAGGTGCTAATCAGCACAGCGTTGCGCACAGATGGCTGCAGTTATTGTGATTAGGAGGAGAGGGTATGGAAGAAGACTGAGAGAACGTTTTTTTTCAGAAAGTGAACTGCACCTGCTGCTCAATATTGGTCAGAGACATCTCTTCCACCGGCCCCCCCAGTTTTATTATGATCAATTTTTTCATTTGTTTTTCTTATGTACTGCCATCTCCTCTTAATTTCATCGGTTGTTCTTTTTGTTTTACCCACAGCATTTAGTTTCTCGCGGATACTCTCTCATATCGCGTTTCTTTGAGTTATATTAATACTTCTTTGCTGTAGCTCAACAACATGTTTGTTTGCCTCTACCACTAACACCTCCAATTCTATAACATTAAATTCCGCTTTGTGCTTGCGGTCACTCTGCTCTCCGTAATGCTCTATGGCGGAAACCAGTAACTCTTGCAAAACACTCATTTAAATACTACTGCCTCTACCATGTTTGCACCTGTTATCATTTACGCAATTATTTTTACTAGACCACCCGCAAAACGCCCATCAACCAAAAGTGAAATCTCTTATAATGCACATGCAATTTAGCACTCTTTATTTGGGATCTTTGTAGATAATGCCCAAAGTGCTATATTTCTGGCTTTATATACCCAAGCAAGTGCAAACTGACACAAATTCAAACTAAAACTATTTATGATAAAATCTAAAATGGCCGTGTTTTTTTTTTTTTTTTTTTAGCAATGCCACTTCTCAAAACAGTTTCCGACTACAGTGAGGCAGAGGGCTGAAAATCACAGGATTTACATTTTTATGGTGTGAGGTTTCTCTTTTTTTCCACTTGATGGCAGTATTGGCACATCTTCTAGTCTTTTGTGGCCTCTCACACTTCTAACTGTGGCGGTAGCCATGGGCAGGGAGATGGCCAGTGCTCCTGTTGGTGGGGACACCTGTCTCATTCACTCTACACAGTTAGCACACAAGCTGAGAAGTCCTTGTTTGTCATGTGCTGTACCTTTTGTGTTTTGCAGATTTCAGACTGCAGTATGTAGATATTTGTTGTGGCAATGTCCACAAAATGAAGGAACAGCGGTACAAGTGAGCTGTACTGCGGTGGGTTGAATGGTATCCAATTTGTTGGTCTGATGGGTCGACCCCACCCATTTGTTTGTTGAAGGCAATGTTGGAGGTCGGGGGGACAGGGGATGTCTTTCATTACCCAGTTTCCATTCACATCCTTCATTCTCCTTTTCACTGCCTCCGCACAAATTGCTGGATGGATTGTGGAGCACATTGACAACTCCTGCATGTCCATCCACTTCACAAAGACCAGAGGACCCGCACTGATCCACCTCAAAGTCATTGCAAAATTATTGGCGCCCCTGCTGATTCAGGATTGCAGCAGACGCACATTATATGCATGGTATCAATGTACCATGCTGTATTACACTTCCGCATGTCCTCCCTCCTCACTTCCTTGCTGACCTGTGCTCAATTTACACTTTGAACCATAAAAACACCAAAACTAATACTAAGTTATTAGGATCTGAAGAGTACTGAAGTTTACTTTGTGTTTGTTTGATTTATAAGAGTTTATAAGGCACCTCTTTAATCACATTGAAAAAAAGTCCAACAGTTTGCACGCACGCAGTTCACCTACTACAGACAACACGAGACGTAACGTGACACGCACAGCCAAGACATCGGTGTATCAATAAATGCGTAATGTTTCCAAAGTCAATGAGTAATCGTGTTAAACAATTGTGATAACAATATTGACTAAAATAGCTGTCATTATGATTTTTGCCATAATTGAGCAGCCCTACTTGAAATGACTGTGGCTGGAAACTGCAAAGAAAAGATGTGGTTGTGTTTCCAGTAGGGATGAGTGAGTACACCATTATCTGTATCTGTTCAAACAACTAAATTATCTGTATCCGTACTTTGAAGTGGGCGGGACTTACACCGGAGTGGAGTGAGTGCATAATCGAACATATAGCAAACCCCATTAATATGATAAAATATATTATGTGGTAATTATCAGTACCCCAAACCTATAATATGCCTCAAGCTCACCATATGCACGACGTTAAGCTCGGGGCAAACCGAGTGTGGAACAGCTTACTTTTGATTTTCGCGCCCATGTTAACAGATTAGAGCTGGCCCACTGGCTGCAGAAGTGGTGCTGCTTTTGTAGAGATTTGAGATCTCGCCATTGTTTTCTGCGTTTCGCACACGGCTCACAACAGAACAGACCGAGAAAATGTTCTTTCAGCACAGTTTCAATGTTTAACTGTCGAATATGTCATAAGCATAAATGGTTTCAACACTTCCTGTAATCTACCCGTTTGAAAATATAGGCACTCCAGCGGTTTAGTTTGCAATTCAACCATTGACACACACATTCATTCAGTGCATCTATGGGCAGCATTTTTTCACAATCTTGCCCAAGGACACTTGGGCATGCAGATGGGAAGACTGCCGACCTTCTGTTTGGAGGATGACCACTCTACCCCTCAGCCACAGCCACCCCAATCCATTCCAAGGCTCCAGAGTCGCACAGTGCGACTAAAATGGCTGCACTGTGCAACTAAAATCTGAGGAGTGCAATTAAATATTAGCGAGTGCTGGTGCAGCAGTGCCTATCAGCAGGCATCTGAGAAGTGCAGGAAGTTTGCTAGATACAGTCCACAGGCTAAAGCAATTAATAGCAGAATCACGGAATTTATCGCTCTTGATGACCAGCCGTTTTCTGTGATAGAAGACAAGGATTTCGCCGGCTAATGGCACATTTCGAGCCCTGCTACACTCTGCCAAGTCGCTACTACTTTTCAGATCTGTCCCTGGCTGCCCTATATGATCGCCGCACACATTCATAGTCTGATCGATGCCGACGTAAGCTTATCCACGGACATATGGACCTCAAACACCAGTTTTTATCAGGCTTTCACATCTATAATAGCCTTTATTTTTGAATGCACATTATTTTATCTGAATAACTGTTTTAATACATTGACAATGGAATATTAATTCATCCATATTTGCTTACTATATTTAGCAATTTTACCCTCAGCTGTGCATAAACTACAGGCTATGAACTTGTTTTTAAGAAATGTGAAATTATTATTGGTATCCGCTATGTGAAGCATGTAATTATCGGTTATCGTTACCTGCCGTAAAAAATCTATATCGTGCATCTCTAGACTTTGTGCAATTCCTCAACTTCAAGCTCAACCCATTTGTACTTTTTGCTGTTTTCTTTATTTTCCTCTGCTTGCTTCTGGGTGCAGATTGTCTTCAGTATGTCATTGGACAATGCACAGTGGCGTTAAAAAAAAACTCCTTTTCACATTGAATCAGTAGATGGCGCTATGACCCTGACTCAATATTGACAAATGGAGCTGTTATGGAGTTATGACAACCTTGTCTCCTTTGGTGATGGATCAACCTTAGCTGCACCTCAATGTTTACATGGTCTGAGGAAAGGTCACAATTCTGACCATGGTCATATGACTTGTCTGAGCTCATTTGAGTTGTATATTGTAAAGCAGCCAGGAGCAGAGCATCAAAGTATAAAACATGTAACTTCCTTTTGCCAGCAGGTGGCGCTGTAATGAGTCAATATTTACATATGGATCTGTTCAGGACAGGAATGTGATCGTGTGAAAGAGTTTTGAGGCTGATTGGACAATGCACAGAAGAGTGATAATAAATCCCTCTTTTTTGGCAAATCATCAAACTTAGATGCCACGCCACGGTCATACCAGCTGACGTACATTAAAACTTTGAGTTAGTTTTAATCTCCATGGAGTACAGATGACACTCAATGTTACAAACATATTGTTTGAGGGACATTGAACAAAATACATTGAAGTTACAGCAATTTTGTGTGTAATGGCGACACGTTGAAAATTTATGCTACACCACTAACATGGTGTTCGATGAAAACACAGTTTCGATAAGACTTCATCATCAATGTCTTGAGGCCCTTCTGGCAAAGTTTGACATGGTGGTGGTCAATGGACGAGGAGGAGTACCTCAAAAGTGTAAGACGTGAAAAAAAAAAGACATTTACTGTTGCCACCAGGGGGCGCTGTGATTTTAGGTCATGATTTCTGTGTAGATGTCATCACGCCGGGACTCTTGTTCTATCGTAAACAGTATTGTCCGGTCATAATACACGTGTGTACCAAATTTCGTGAAGATCGGTTAAACCAGATGGAATTGCGTTTTAAGAGGCGCTGTTAAGCCATTTTACCACGCCCATTTCAAATCTTTTCAGAATACGCAAATTTTCACCAGGCCTGACTCGATTAGTTTTCCGAAATAATCAAACGAAAAGCAATAGGGCCTTCGCCCTGTGGGTGGAGGTTAAGATCCCCCGACGTGTGAAGTAATCTGTCCTATCGCTAAATTCTGCCGTGACACTCGTGCATAATGCTGTGTGATGGATGCACGCCAATGGAAGGATGAGGAGGAAAGGAGGATTCAGCGATCACAAAGATTTTTTGTCCTATGACGATGACTGATCAGCTGATATAGATTCTGAGTCCAGTATCACACAGATTGACCGACGGAACTGAACAATCCCAGTACAAACACAAGCATTTCAATTTAATTCTGTTAAATTTTATAGATCGGGGACATTACAGCTGCTCTGAATTTAATAATCCTGCAGTTTGGAGGATTAAAATACGAACAAGTGATAGAACAAGTTACCTCACATTCAGACAGTGTGAAGGGATTATACAGTGTGAAGCCTCCACCTTTCAATTGGATTTTTTTTTATTTCAGGCTCCATTCTCTCTATCGCACTTACTTTCACTCACTGTATTAACAGCAGCGCCTCTTTATTTTCTTTATTAATGACATCACTGCTGTCCCATAAAATCGCTTTTCACCTCCACCTCAGTAACATCACCTCGATGTCAGTGTCAGAAAGTTTTGCTTCTGCTTCTCATCGCTTGATGCCTTGACTCTGTCATGACTCACCGTGGAAACACATTGGTCAGCAGCATAATTTAATATTCATGAGGTGCTTTGCACTGACCATTTATGGTTGAATGTAGGTGTGTAGAGGGCAAAATATGAGGCAGATCCAAGTACGAAGTTTTCCAGGTGGACTGTGATTTATAAACTGAACATTGCGGCTTTTGTGCGCACGTACACTTTTAGTATGAATCCCATGCAGTGTTTTATAAATGAGGCCCCAGCACTCAACGGTATGAAGACCTGCATCTTCCGGTCTTGCGATAACAATCAAAGCCCCGTTAGAACAGATGAATGGATTCAGAAAGTGAAACACTTGTGTGCTTTTACTTTGAAACGGGTTCAGGAAGTGTTGGAAATACGTATGTTTGTGACATAGACAGATACAATTGTGGGTCACCGCAGAATAAACAAAGAAAGTGATCTTTCACCTCAGTTTTAATGTATATCTGTTGAATTTATGTCACAAACATAAATGGTTGCAACACTCCCTGTTTAAAAGTAATGTGGTAACAAAAAGGTGTTTAATTGTGAAATATTTGCAGGAGCGGAAGATGCACAGCTTCATACTGTATAGTACTTGTGTTTATAGTACACAGACTACTTTTATACAAGGAAATAGTCATTTATATTAGAATGTAAAAGTGATCTTTGGTTTGAAAAGGGTGGTGACCACTGATGTAGAGTCACCAAAATCCCTTCACATATAAATGGTCTTTATGCGGATTTTGTATCGTGCTGGCTGATCGTGATAATAATGGTGGATCCTGCTTCGTGCTGGCTGATCGTGATAATAACGGCGGATCCTGTATCGTGTTGGCATCTGATAATGGTGGTGGACCACGATCGAGGTGGCAGCTGATGGTGGATCCTGATAGCGGCAGTGGACAATGACTGTGGACTATAGTGGCATCCGATCTTGATGGTGGATCATGATCGTGGTGGCTGCTGACCATGGACTATGATTACAACAAGACTGCTTGATAAATAAAATTTGATTGATTGATTGATAATGGGCAGACTACAACCCTCGTTTTAGAAAAATATATTCATGCATAATTTTGAGGATTTAAAAAAAAAATATATTAATAATAATTAATAACTCCACCCATGTGGAGGGTAGGTCACCAAAACCAATACACACATAAATGGTGTCCTCCTGGTTAGACTACAAAATATGCTTAAAGGGGACATAGCATGCAAATTCCACTTTGTTAGTGCTTCTACACGTTAATGTGGGTATCTGGCATGTCTACCAACCCAAAAACTCTGGGAAAAAAACACTCGCGCGTTTTGTTATAGTTCCTCTAAGTCAGAAACGTCATGCTTGAGCGACTCGATTGAGCTTCCTGGGTTTTGTGTCGTAACAAGGTACTGGAAGTCTCCTTACATGGTCTTGGCCCCCGTCACGCCGGGTTTACACCGGAGGCTGCGAGGCAGCGCAGCGCCGTTCCCAAGCACACAGCCGCCTGGCTGTTCACACGGGACGAGCATTTCTCCGCTGGTCAGCCCCATAGACTGTATATATAAGGTCAGCCCGCGATTCTGCTTTCTCCGCTTGTTGTTGTACCCGTTGAATGTCGGGGTTCGGGGGTAAATGATGGTCTTCATAGCCCCCACCCCTCTCTTTCTCTCTCTGTCTGTCTGCTTGTGTGCTGGTAGTGGATGGGCAGAGGGGGACATTTCATTATGTGATTGGGAAAATTAAAACTCCAGGACAACAGAAGGGGAATACAAAGTATGGGATGCATATTTGATAATTTATATCATATAAAATATGTAATTTATATCATTTAAAATCATGAGGGGGGAGGGGGGAGCTGGCTCATTAGCATTTAAAGGAACAGGCACTCAAAACAGGTCACTCTGTGGAGGGCTGTTTTATACAGGGTAAAAAGGGTGCTGTTTGAAATGATCCTTGTGGTATTTTGACCAAAGTATGTTACAGACATTTCATTAAGACCCCAAGGAACCATATCAACTTGTGGTAAAATGGGCATGCTATGTCCCCTTTAAGAATCTACAATAGAATCAAAACCTTTCGAATCGGAATCGAATCGATTTGGGAAATCAGTGGCAATACCCAGCCCTAATATATAAGGAAAGAATGACCTCAGCAGACAGAACCCTCCAACATAGCAAGACCTTCACAAAACTTATAACTACTCCACAAAAAAGGGAAGGAGGGAAAAGGAAAAACAAAAAACATCAACATTATCTATTATGCTTTTTTATTCGTTGCACTGTATGTATGTATTCACTTTGTCTTATTTTTCAGGATTATCTGTCACATGGTTTTACTAATCATAAGTGAAAAACCCCAACATGCGTGAATGCCTTATTTTGTGCCATAGGTAGAGTTCATACAACATGACTGACAGGCAAATGGGGTCTGTTAGAATGCCCAAGCGGCCGGGGGGTCCAGAGAGGAAAAACACACGATACAGGTTCATTTCAGGCTTGAAGCTATTTTATTCACCCTGGTGCACAGGTGATACAGCATCGACACACATCCTCAGACTGACTGCCTTATATACAGATGGCTGTCAATTAATTCAGCCAGCACATACCATCTCCAAGAACCCCGCACATAACCCCCAGTTTAAATGTATAATAAATATTTACATAAAACCATTACCAAAATATACATATACAATTAATAAATATCTATCCACCAAACCATCCCGATTAAATACTATTACATATCATACAAAAGGAACTCTTCAAAAGTCCGCGACCTGCAGTAAATGATTAAACAAACAATAAATATATATTCCTTTCCTAATTACTGTGTGTGTGTTAATTTACTGTTCACCAATTTATCTAAGTATGCATATCAAGAGAAATGTTTTAATATAGGTAAACAAGTATTTAGTAACGGCGATCCCGTCGTCACAGGGTCCCACACTACACACCTTTTCAGCAGGATAAACCCCTGACTAGTATGTCTGGTCTACAAACAACATTTTATCATGAAAAACACGCGAGAAGTGAAGTTGTAGTAAGATGTTGTAGTACTTCATCTTTTTGGTATCTTGTATGTCACAGATGTTTTATTAGGACCTCAAGAAACAATGTCAAAATGTGGAAAAGGGGCATAATATATTTCATTTAAATTGCCAGGTAGTCCTGATTTGTCCACAGATGTTTCCCAGAGCATTACAGCCTGATAGTGAATTGAGGCTATATCAGGCTCGTTTATTAATGGTTAGAACTTCCAACCTGCTTGTCTAGATATGAATTTTGTATCTATTTGTCAAAGTTTAAATAAATGTGCTCCATTCTGTGCTGATCACTGCTACATAACCTTTTCATGTTTTTACAACAGGGCCAAAAGTGCGAAGGCAGTTCCCTGAGGTCTACACAGACCAGGTTTGAAAGAAGTTATTTTTCTTGCCCTCTTCACAACTATCTTTCCCTACTGTAGTTATTTCTATGTACACCAAAGCACTGTTGTTTGCAGTGTTTGATTTACACATATGGAAAACCTAAGCAACCTGGATGTGATTCCATTAAATTATATATATAATTTTTTCTTTGTTTGTCTTATCCATAACTTCAATCTACATCACAACAGTTATTACAATAGCTGATACCTGGGGCAGCTGTGGCTGAGGGGGAAGAGTGGTTGTCCTCTAACCAGAGGGTCCCAGTCTACCCCATTCCGCATGCCGAATGTCCTTTGCAGGATACTGAACTCCAAAATTGCCCCTTCTCATAAGTAAATGGTAAATGGTCTGTAAATATATATCGCTTTTCTAGTCTTGATGACCACTCAAAGCACTTTACAATACAGTTTGCCATTATCTCATCACACACACTCATACAGTGCATCTATGGGCAGCACTTTTCTTTTTCTATGAGGGGTTAAGCATCTTGCCCAAGGACCCTTCCTCATGCAGATGGGGAAGACTGGGATCAAACGGTGACCTTCTGGTTGGAGGATGACCGAATGAATGTGTGTGTGAATAGGTGAATGGCAAAAGCTTTACTGTAAAGCCTCACACACACCATTTACCTTTCACCCTGTAAGTGTATGCCTCCACACCGGGGACAGCCAGTGGCCAGAGCCATTATGTTTTTGGATTGTTTCTGTCCCATTGTCGTGAATGCGATATCTCAAGAATGCCACCAGGGAATTTCTTCAAATTTTGTACAAATATTCACTTGGACTCAAGGATGAACTCAAGGTCATGGTAGCCTCACAAATTAGGCTCACATAGCACATTTTTGCCTACTGAAGCTGATATCTCACCTGATATATATACCTTTCACATTTGTCACAAACATTCACTTGAACCTGGATTGGATTTAGGTGCCTGGGGGTCAAGGATCAAGCTCACACTGACCTCACGTTTGTTTCTGTGAAATTGATATATCAAGACTGCCCATAAGGGATTTCATTAAATCTGACACAATTCACTTGGACTCATGCAGATTAGATTTCGGTGGTCAAAGGTCAATGTCATGGTGGCCTCAAAAACACGTTCTTGAAACACCGACTTGTGGGAATTTCTTCAACTTTACATCAGTTGTCACTTGGACTCAAAGATGAAATGATTACATGTCAGTGGTAAAAAGAAAAGGTCACAGTGACCTTATATGAATTTTGAAAAAAATCTTACATTAGTAATAAATACATTTAACTTCTTTCATCTGTATGTCACAGGAAACTCTTCAGACCTTGCCCAAGTTCTGCTTCCCCTTCAGCATGGACAGGTATGCACACACATACAAACACACACCCCATGACCATACAGCAAAACAGTCAGGATTATACTGTCCAATATTGTAAGCCAAATTTTGTAAGACAGTTGGGTGTTAACCAATTTTACCATAACTGCAATTTCATAACATCACGATTTCATAACTGTAAGAATTGTTAAAACTACAATATCTTACTATGGTGTCCTGCCTCTATTTCCACCAATGCTGGCCAAAAAACTCCACTGGAGAACATCACCGCGATAGGAGAAATCCTTGTTTACTTTCGGTTTCTGAGCAGCTGACATGCTGATACATGTCTTTAAAACTATAGTACTGAGACACTGCCAGTTTTATGTTTTTAATAGCATAGCATCGATAGGTGTTGATTTCTTCTAAGCTGAATGTTAAGTATTCCTGTGGGAAGAGGACGAGACAGCGCCACACAATTCCCAGTCTTGCAAATCAGTGGTCAGCTTTGGAACTGTAATGAGGCCTGTAATGTCGGAAAGTGTGTACCATTAAACAGCGTAGTTGCAAATTTCCCCATTGTGGGACTATTAAAGGATTATCTTATTGTGGCAATCGATGATGCCACCTGGATTAGCTAACAACCCTCAGCTGCGCTGATTAATCTTCTGATAGGTGGAAGTTCTCTCTGAGCCACCTCCATGCCCACACTCTTATCTTATCTTAACACAATGAAAGAGAATTAAATCTTACGCAGGGAATAAATCCATTGTCCAGGCAGGCGTCACGTTCTTTTTAAAATGTTTGTAAACAAACAGAAGGCAATGGCATATGATGGCGCCGACGACAGCTGCCGTGTCTCAAGCTCCCCCACAGCTCTGCTCTTTTTTCAGTTTTTTTGTTATTTATTCTGCATTGTGCACAATGACAACTTCTTCACATCAGGTCGACGGTGGAAAACACTTTTTCACCGCCACCAGCAAACAAAGGGGAATACCCATGGCGCTGTTTACCTGTTGCACCTGGAGCACGGAGGCGGCGAAGGAAATGAGGGTCACTGGCCGGCGTCCTAGTCCGGCTGAGGAAACGTGAGAACCGGCCTCCACTACCGACTATTCTTCTGGCTAATGTTCAGTCTCTGGGTAATAAGCTGGACGAACTTCGGAGCAGGATGGTTTTTCAACGGGACAATGAGTTTTGTAAAGTTATGGTTTTCATGGAGACTTGGCTCGACCCCTCGATCCTGGACTCCACCATTGTTCTCGAGGGGTCTCTATTCACCGCCAGGACCGGACAATAAACTTAGGGAAGAGCAAGGGAGGAGGTGTCTGCTGCATGGTGAACAATCTGTGGTGCTCAGATGTTGAGATTATTTCTTCGGGCTGTTCTCCGAGCCTGGAGCACCTCATGATCAGATGCCGACCTTATTACATCCCGAGGGAGTTTACATCGGTCGTTTTAACAGCGGTGTAAATTCCGTCACATGCCGACAAAAATCAGGCCCTGGATGAGCTGCATGCGGTTATCGACAGGACAGAGACCTCATGGCCGGAGGCTGCGTTCATTGTGGCCGGGGATTTTAACAACGCCAAGATTAGGAAAGTCCTGCCGAGATACCTTCAACACATCAGCTGTCCTACGCGTGGTGACAACACACTCGAACATGTTTACACTCCCTTCCGGGATGCATATAAGGCCCTCCCTCGCCCCCCATTCGGCAAATCAGATCATGTCTCAGTTCTGCTGTTGCCTTCCTATAGGCAGAAACTCAAACGTGACAGACCGGTGACTCGGACCATTCAGCGTGGGTCTGACCAATCAGACCTGGCTCTACGGGACTGCTTCAGCACTACAGAGTGGTGTGTGTTCCAGGACAACAACATCAACATATACACAGACATGGTCATCTGCTACATCAGCAAATGCATCGATGACGTCGTACCGAGGATACTGTACGAACATTCCCAAACCAGAAGCCCTGGAATAATGGTAACGTCCATGCCAAACTTCAAGCACGGACCAATGCCTACAACTCAGGTGATCTGGAAGCGTACAGGAAGTCCAGGTACGCGCTCCCGAGTGCTATTAGCAGTGCAGGGACAAAGTGGAGTCTCACTACCAGGGCTCCAACATGAGGAACATGTGGGCTGGACTAAAAACCATCACAGACTGCAAAAGAAAGACCAGCAGTGCTGAGGTGGTGTCTGCATTTTTCCCAGATGAACTGAACACCTTTTATGCTCGCTTTGAGAGCAACTCCCCGGCTGTGGAGATACAAGAGGCCCAGGAGGACCGCTGCCCCCCTGTAATATCCAGGGCAGATGTGTGGAGATCACTTAAGTGGATTAACACACGCAAGGCACCTGGACCTGATGGCATCCCTAGCCAAGCTCTCAAGGTGTGTGCAGAACAGCTGACAGATTTGTTCACAGACATTTTCAACCTGTCACTGCTCCAGTCTGTAGTCCCTGCATGCTTCAAGGAGACCATCATTGTCCCTGTTCCTAAGAAAACGAAAACCCTCTGCCTGAACGACTACCGCCCAGTAACACTCACCTCCACCATCATGAAGTGTTTTGAGCGGTTAGTCAAATCCTTCATCACCTCCTCCCTCCCTGACTCACTGGACCCACTTCAGTTTGCCTACAGGCCAAATAGGTTGACTGCAGATGCCATCTCCCTCACCCTACACACTGCCCTCTCCCACCTGGACCAGATGGACACATATGTGAGAATGCTGTTCATTGACTACAGTTCAGCGTTCAATACCATCGTGCCCCTGAAGCTCGTTACCAAGCTCAGAGACTTTGGGCTCAACATCGCCCTCTGTGATTGGATCCTGAACTTCCTGACAGGCAGACCCCAGGCTGTGCCGTTAGGCAACACCACATCCTCCACCCTGACTCTAAACACCGGTGCCCCCCAGGGCTGCGTGCTCAGTCCTCTCCTGTACTCCCTGTTCAAGCATGACTGCGTGGCCACCCCCAGCTCCAACACCATCGTCATAGGCCTGATCACTGGCGACGATGAGATGGCCTAAAGAGAGGAGGTCAGAGCCCTGACATCTTGGTGTCAGGACAACAACGTCCATCTCAACATCAGCAAAACGAAGGAGCTGATCGTGGACTACAGGAAGAGACAAGGAGTAGAACACGCCCCCCTCTCCATCAATGGGACTACGGTGGAGAGAGTCAGCAGCTTCAGGTTCCTCTGGGTTCACATCAGTGATGACCTGATCACCACACAGACTCCATCACGAAGACGGCAAGACAGCGGCTCTTCTTCCTCCGCAGGCTGAGAAGGCTCAATATGGATGCCAGGATTCTCTGCAACTTCTACAGGTGCACCATAGAGAGTATCCTGACTGGCTGCATCACAGCCTGGTATGGCAGCTGCACCGCCCTGAACCGTAAGGCTTTACAGAGGGTGGTGAAGTCTGCCCAGCACATCATGAGGACGGAGTTGCCATCCATGGAGGACCTCTACAACCAGCGGTGTAAAAAGAACAACCTGATCATTAAAGACCCATATCATGTCCATCAGCCATACACTGTTCAGCCTGCTGCCATCTGGCTGACGCTACCGCGGCATCCGGGCCCGCACCACCAGGCTCAGAGACAGTTTCATCCCCAAGGACATAAGACTTTTAAACTCCTCCAATTTGCCATAAAGTTCTCTAAACTCTGCACCTTACCATATTTGCCTTACCATATTGCACTACTTTTTTTAGGTGTATATTTTTTTAATATATATATATATATATATTTATTTTTATTCTCGTTTTTTTGCTTGTGTAATATTTTGAGCATTGCTAGAAGAGAGCCTGTGACCCAAGCATTTCATTGGCAGCGACTGCTAAATGTAATTGGTGTGCACATGACAATAAACTCTTGAATCTTGAATCTCTGCTGTCTCTCTTGCCGTGGTAAAAAATCGTGAACTCTCCCCGGTGCCTAACTAAAAACAACTAAAACAATATGACACAATATTGTTTTTGGTGTATTATTATTTTTCTAAATACATAATCTAACAAGTTATGTTAAACAAAACTAAAAACTAAAAGAACAAATGTTAACTATTAGACACTTAAGAAAACAAATAACTGTAACCCTCACTCAATGTTATTATTCTGATACCTTATTAAGCTAATTTATAGGTTTAAATGAATTATCTTCGAAATTTTGGGGTTCTTAAATTACATTTATTGAGGCCTATAAAAGGTCTTAAAAAGCATTAAATTTGACTGACACAACAGTGGTTGAAGCCAGAGACCAAACCAGAGTCAGATACGGTATTCACTGAAGGGTCTGCCAGAGAAATTATCATATTTTGACTGGCTGTATCAGGTGGTCGAAGGGACAAAAGTTACAAAATCTGAGAAAGCAGGCACGACTGATGGGCCAGGCGATTCTGCCTGGTACTCTGGGGTCATAGTCGCAGCTTGACATGGAGTGATAGCATGGAAAGCGTGGGTGAGCTTTGTGGGAAAAGACTCAAAGTCCGGCTGGAGTTTTGCCAATGCATTAGTCATCTCAGTGAGTTCTTTTGGCGACAACAGCTGTCTTATAGAGATGTCAACTCAGGGCTGTCGCCAACCCTCGTTATGTCTGGTTGGAGAACTGGGAATCAGGATGTCAGGCTTGCTACTGTTGACAAAATATTTTTCAGGGGTTCAAATCAATTAAGGAAGTCTTTGCCAATGAGAATAACATCGAAAGGACACATTCACTAGGTGGATCACTGTCATGGGTCTAATCATCAACTGCATCAGGAACATTGTACTCAAAGTGTGACCTGAAGGAGCATATGTTTGGATCTAAAGAGAAGAGGATTTGAGATTCAAGTCTTTGTTTTTCTGATGTAATGTCGCTTGCAACTTATTGAAAAGTGCTGATGACATCAAGGTGATGTCAAAGGCCGTGTCAAGGAGTGCATCATATGTAAGTGCACCCTCAATCATCAGGGGAATATAGAATTTATGTGAAGCACCCTTTTCCTTAAGGTGACATAGGAATTGTTGGTTGGGTGGTGTAATCTGAGTGATGGTAGCGTCCTTGCTGGGTGACCTGTCATTTTAGTTTAGTTTCACCATTAAGACTTCATTCGGAGGAACTGATTTCTTACCCCCTTATTGTGTCATTGGGGCCAGCTAAAGTCAGGCTCTTATATGGAATGACCTTGGATATGCATGACTTTTCAGCTTCCCTTATTGAAGACTTCAGGTGCTCTTGAGGTCATTGGCAGAAAATCTGCTTTGTTGTTATCGGGTTCAGTCATCTCTTTAATGAGGCACCTTATAGGTTCGAGGAATTTTGGGGTAAAGCCAGATGTTTTATACTTACCTCCGTTTTTGTTAGATTTATACTGAGAGTTTTTCATCTCACTGTCTTGTCTTTTGCCAGAAGAAAATAGCAAACAAGTATTTTATTATTTCTGTCTGACTCTTAAGTTGTTCTGTGGACAACTGTATGAGACCTGTGTGGTTAAATATGTTTTTCTTCGCTTATTTAGCAAGGCTATGAGAAAGCTGAATTTATTTTGTTCTTATTTAACATGCGTGATTATCATAGCCAACAGAGGGAGCCAACACAGTTGAACAGTTAAAAACCCACGCTACTGTGTCAAAATTGGAACCCCCCTGTTCAATTCAATTTTATTTGTATAGCGCCCAATCATAATATACATTATCTCAAGGCACTTTACATTGAAAGTCAAGACCTTAAAATGTTTTATAGAGAAACCCAACAGTTCCCACAATGAGTAAGCACTTTGGCGACTGGAGAGAAAAAAAACTCCCTCATTAACTGGAAGAAACGTCTAGCAGAACCAGACTCAATGTGGGGGGCCATCTGCCTCGACCTCGAGGTGGAACTCAAAATCAATGCAAATTGAACAGATCAAGGTGCAGTACAGAAAGTGAATTACCAAGGAAACATTTCACACAATGTTGGCTCTCAAAGGGAGAAAACTCTAAGGGCCTGATCTACTAATGGTGTGCACTGAGGATTGCGTGCAGAATAAGACGCGCTGTTCATTTAGTACGTTTGCCTTAATGAATATACAATAATGGGCGTTTCTACCCGAGTGCGCAAAATATTGGGAGGAGTAGATGCAAATACTTTAATTTAGCACATACATTGTGATCCAAAGCGACTTAGAATAAGTGCATTCAACCATGAGGGTACAAACCCAGATCAACAAGAATCAAGAAAGTACAATTTTCTTCAAGAAAGCCAAACTACAAAGTTCTATAGGGAAGTGCCATATAAGTGCTACTAAAAAGCTACATTTTATTTTGTATTTTTCAAGGTTCAATTCAAGGTTTAGTTGGAAGAGAGATGTTTTTAGTTTGCGGCGGAAGATATGTAGACTTTCGGCTGTCCTGATGTCCTTGGGGAGCTCGTTCCACCATTTAGGAGCCAGGACAGCAAATAATCGTGACTTTGTTGAGTGTTTAGCTCGCAGTGAGGGAGCAACAAGCCGATTGGCAGATGCAGAACAGAGTGAACGCGCTGGGGTGTAAGGTTTGACCATGTCCTGGATGTAGACTGGACCCGATCCGTTCGCAGCACGGTACGCAAGTACTAATGTTTTGAAACGGATGCGGGCAGCCACTGGTAACCAGTGAAGGGAGCGGAGGAGCGGAGTAGTGTGAGTGAATTTAGGTAGGTTAAAGACCAGTCGAGCTGCTGCATTCTGGATGAGCTGCAGAGGTCGGATGGCACTAGCAGGTAGACCTGCCAGGAGGGAGTTACAATAGTCTAGGCGTGAGATGACCAGGGCCTGGACCAGAACCTGCGCCGCCTTCTGAGTGAGAAGGGGAAGTACTCTCCTGATGTTATGCAGCATGTATCTACAGGAACGTGTTGTTGCAATAATGTCGAGTTGACTGTCGAGTGTCACACCCAGGTTCCTAGCAGTCTGGGTGGGGGCTAACACGGAGTTGTCAAAGGTAATAGTCAGGTCGTGGGTGGGACAGCCTTTCCCTGGAAGGAAAAGTAGTTCAGACTTGTCAAGGTTGATTTTCAGGTGGTGTGCAGACATCCACTGAGAGATGTCAGACAGGCAGAGATTCGTGCTGTTACCTGTGTTTCAGATTGGGGAAAAGAGAGGATTAGTTGGATGTCATCAGCATAGCTATGGTAGGAAAAGCCATGTGAGTGAATGACAGAGTCAAGAGAGTTGGTGTACAGAGAGAAGAGGAGGGGACCCAGGAAGGCACCTTGAGGGACCCCAGTAGTGAGAGGACAAGGTTCAGACAAAGATCATCTCCAAGTTATCCGATAAGTGCGGTCGTTGAGGCAGGATGAGAGCAGGGAGAGAGCAGAGCCGGAGACACCCAGGTCCTAAAGGGAGGAAATAAGGATCTGGTGGTTCACTGTGTCCAATGCAGCAGAAAGGTCTAGAAGGACAGAGGAGAGAGAGGCTGCTCTAGCACTTTGAAGTTGCTCAGAGACAGCAAGGAGGGCAGTCTCAGTTGAGTGGCCTGCCTTGAAACCAGACTGGTGAGGGTGGTACATAAATCCATGTACCCACATTCCCAGTTTGACTGTTATTTATAAAGTGAACTTCACCTTCAGGTATGCGTGCGCACAGTTTTAGAAATCTGATTGTTTTTTTGGCCTACTCCATTTTTGGCTTTTCTGTGCAATGACACTTTAAATATTAATCCTTAGCACTGTTTTGAAAATGAGGTGCCACTCAGTATGTTTCTACGTTCAGCTGTCACCTACTTCCTAGTTCAGAAGGAAGGAAAAAGTAGAACAAGATCATGAAAATATAACAGAGATTTCAATCAATCAATCAAATTTTATTTGTATAGCCCATATTCACAAATCACAATTTGTTTCATAGGGCTTTAACAAGGTGTGACATCCTCTGCCCTTAACCCTCAACAAGAGTAAGGAAAAACTATTAAAAAACCCTTTTAACAGGGTAAAAAGAAGGTAGAAACCTCAGAGAGAGCCACATGTGAGGGATCCCTCTCCCAGGACGGACAGAAGTGCAATAGATGTCAAGTGTAAAGGAGAACATCAGCAAGATAAGAGTATTTGCAGCATTGATTAGAATAAACATTTTGAAGCATAACTGAATGTCAATGAATTGATGGATTATTGTCAGTAATGGTCGAGTATCTGAGGAGAAATATTATATATCAAGCAGTCTTGTTGTAATCATAGTCCATGGTCAGCAGCCACCACGATCATGATCCACCATCAAGATCGGATGCCACTATAGTCCACAGTCATGATCCACTGCCGCCATCAGGATCCACCATCAGCTGCCACCTCGATCGTGGTCCACCACCATTATCAGATGCCAACACGATACAGGATCCGCCATTATTATCACGATCAGCCAGCACGATACAGAATCCGCCATACAGGATCCACCATTACGATCACGATCTCTGATACGCGATCCACCATCATAATCCACGATGTGGCTGCAGCCGCGGCCCTGGATCTGCGGACGATAAGGCAAAGGCACTCCGGGGAAGAAGTGAAGTCAGTAACATGTATTGATGAGATATTAATTTCTTTGATGTGATAAGGATGGAGAAGAGGAAGGAGAAGCTGGAAAGAGAAGCTCCGTGTGTCATGTGTCCCCAGACATTCTAGACCAGGCCTATTCAACTAGCGCCCCGTTTAAATTTAACTATGGCCCGCAAGACTGCCTGCAAATCAGTATAGCTTGGTAAGAAAAAATAAAACTAACGGACATGCCTCTTATATACTTCGAGACATCTAACCCAGAGCCATTGAGTTTCACTGTTGCCTCAACCAAACCTGTATGGTTAGTCTTTATGTTACACACCTGTGTGGTTGCCGCAACCCACTCCTCACTTGCGCTCTGGTCTGCCCACGGGTTACATACAACAACAAGCGGAGAATCACGGGCTGACCAACGCGGAGAAATGCGGGTCCGGTGTGAACAGCCAGGCGGCTGCGCGCTTGAGAATAACGCTGCGCGGCGTGGGGCGGCGCTTCAGCGCCCGGTGTAAACCCGGCGTTACATACCAAGAAGGCCACATGCAAGTAATAAACAAATATCGGTATCGGCTATCGGCTAGATTGTTGTTTTAAATATCGGTATCGGCCAAGAATTTCCATATCGGTGCATCCCTAGTAATAAGCAATAAACCAATGTGTTTATTGTGCAGCGAATCCATTGCTGTGATGAAAGAATACAATGTGAAGAGGCACTACAAGTCGAATCATGGCTCATTTTCGAACAGTTTTTCCGAGGGCTCGGATGAACGGAGGAAAGTAAACGGACTGTTAGCATCTTTTCAACGAGGTCAGTGTGCCCTTAGTCGCTTTTGCACGGAACAAGAAAGAGGCATGATAGCGTCTCTACGCGTAGCCTGGACACTAACCAGACAGAAGAGGCCCTTTACTGAGTCGGAGACTGTTAAAGACTGCATGCTTGAAGTTATTGATGAAATGATTGTTAAGGAAGTTAAGGAAAGCGTCACTTCATCCATTAAAAAAGTGCCTCTCTCGGACACATCAACTCTCCGCAGAGTGGAGCTACTGGCAACGGATGTCGCAGGGAAGCTTTTGGAAAACCTTCAAAAATCAGAGTTTATGTCTATCGCTGTGGATGAATCGACTGACTGCACCGACATGGCCCAGCTGTGCATATATGTGAGGTTTTATGATGGAGTGCGCTTTCGGGAGGAACTACTGGGGCTCGTTCCGCTGGAGGGACACACTACAGGTGAAGTGATTTTTCAAAAGATTGTCACGTTTTTTAATGAGCATGAACTGGATTTACAAAAAGTCTGCTTGTTGGTTACGGATGGAGCTCCGGCTATGACCGGTAGAGTGAAAGGGCTGGTGGCCAGGTTGGCAGCCGTAGCCCCGCATATGCAGTTTTTACACTGCATCATTCATCAGGCTGTACTGTGCGCAAAGCTCAGCGACGATCTGAAAAACACCATGGACACTGTTATTAACATTGTGAATTTCATCTGCTCAACCTCCAGCCTTCAACATCGCCTCTTCCGTATGTTGCTTGCTGACGCATCTGCAGAGCCCACTGACTTGCTGGTTCATAGTGATGTCAGGTGGCTCAGCAAAGGAAAGGTTTTGGACTGTTTCTGTGAACTCCGCCAGGAGATTTTGTCTTTCCTTCGCACGTGTAAACACAAATGGGCAGCACCACTTCTTGGAGCGCATGTTGGATGAACAGTTTATGGCAGAAGTCCCCTTTCTGTGTGACATTTTTGGACACTTGAACACTTTGAATCTGGAAGTTCAGGGGCGGGAAAAGCCTGAGGCAGACTTCTGTGTAAAAGCAAAAGAGGTAATGTCTTGCATTGATGAGAGCATCCTTCAGATGGAAATGGTTGATGTCCAGTCCTCATTTGCTTTAAAGCAGCACTTGCTGTCTGAGGGTGCAGTGAACTTTTGGTGTAACCATGTTAGCCAATACCAGTACCCCACAATCAGGAAAGTGGCACTGCTAATACTAACAATGTTTGGATCCACCTACACGTGTGAGTCTAGCGTTTCTCACATGAATGCAATTAAAACAAGGGCACGTTGCTCCATGACCAATGAAAAGCTACACGAGTGTCTCAAGGTTGCCCTTACTACTTATGAGCCAAACTATGTTGAAATTGCCAAATCAAGGCAATGTAATTTCTCTCACTGAGTTAAACATGCTCAAAACAACAGAGGTCTGATAAGTAAGGTAGTTGTGTAGTAGTAAAATACCCTGACTGAGGCATGTGATGCTATCAAACTGAAAATGCACAGACTACAAATCTGTTTTAAGGTTCAGCAGGCTCCCTTTTGGTTTGTCTGGACTTGTTTATGACAATATCATGAGTCGGCCCATTTTTTGTTAATCTGGTGGATGCTGTTTTACCAGATTCATCTGGCTGTTTGTGTTTATGGATATGAACCTGCAAAGCACCTTATTTCTGCTTGGAAATGTTGTTGAAGGCTTATTTACTATTATTGTGATGGATACTGTTTCAAGATGTTCAGTTTACATTATGCATTTTGGGATATGGACCTGCTGTAACTACCTAATTTCTGCTTGGAATTGATTTTGATAGTTTCCTGAATAGGCTCATTTATTGTCAATCTGATATCTGAATACTATTATACTATTTTCAAATAGTTTTCTACATTTGTGGATATGGACATGTCAGAAAAACACTGTCATTTTTTGTTTATGTTTTTTATGTAACTTTTGCACTTCTGTATCAAAGCTTGATAGCCTTCCTGTGTTTTGGAATGGAATGACAGTCTGTAACTGATTATATAAAGTGAAAGAAAAGAGATGCGTGTGTGACTGTTTACCTGTGGAAATATACATTACTGTTTTTCATTTTTAGCCATTAATTGATCAATATTCTGTGCGGCCCTCACACCCCCCGTGATTTTCTTATTTGGCCCACTTGCTACTGAAGTTGAATAGCCCTGTTCTAGACCTATAGCAGCATCTATGACAAGCTTGGACCGGCTCTAACTATAAGCTTTATCGTAAAGGAAGGTTTTAAGCCTACTCTTAAACGTACAGATGGTGTCTGCCTCCCGAACTGAAAGTGGGAGATGATTCCATAGGAGAGGAGCTTGATAGCTGAAAGCTCTGGCTCCTACTCTACTTTTAGAGACTTTAGGGACGACAAGTAAGCCTGAATTCTGGGAGCGCAGTCCTCTAGTGGGTTGATAAGGTACTATCAGCTCTTTGAGGTATAATGGTGCCATATTATTAAGGGCCTTGTAGGTGAGGAGGAGAATTTTAAATTCTATTCTAGATTTAACCGGAAGCCAGTGTAGCGAAGCTAATACAGGAGAAATGTGGCCTCTTTTCTTGGTTCTTGTCAGGACACGTGCTGCAGCATTTTGGACAAGCTGCAGAGTCTTTAACGACTTACTGCTGGAGCCTGATAATAAGGAATTACAATAATCAAGTCTGGATGTAACAAAGGCGTGGACTAGTTTTTCTGCATCTTTTTTGAGAAAGGACATGTCTGATTTTGTCTGAGTGGAAGAAGGCGGTCCTAGAAATTAGTTTTAAGTGAGAATTAAAGGACAAATCAGAATCGAAGATCACTCCCAAGTTCCTGACTGTTTCATTGGAAGCAAGGGCAATGTCGTCTAGCGCAGCTATATCATTAGATAATGTATCTCTAAGGTGTTTAGGGCCAAGTATTAGAACCTCTGTTTTATCTGAGTTTAATAAGAGAAAATTGCAGGTCATCCAGGTTTTTATGTCCTTGAGACATGCTTGGAGTTTAGTTAATTGATTACATTGTTCAGGTTTTATTGACAAGTATAACTGGGTGTCATCCGCATAGCAGTGGAGTGTGTCCTGATAATGTTTCCTAGTGGAAGCATATATAATGAGAATAAAATTGGGCCGAGCACAGAGCCCTGTGGAACACCGTGGTTAACATTGGTGCGCACAGATGACTCATCATTAATTTGCACGAATTGGAATCGATCTGAAAAATATGATTTAAAACAGTTTAGGGCGGTTCCTTTAATGCTAATTAACTGTTCTAGTCTCTGTAATCAAATTTGATGGTCAATTGTGTCGAATGCTGCACTAAGATCTAACAGAACGAGGACAGACACAAACCCCTGATCTGAAGCTATTAGAAGGTCATTAGTGACTTTTGCCAAGGCTGTCTCTGTGCTGTGATTGGCTCTAAACCCCGACTGAAAGTCTTCATATACATTACTTTCCTGGAGAAACTCACACAGCTGATTGGCTACAACTTTTTCAAGGATTTTAGACAGGAAGGGGAGGTTGGATATTGGTCTGTAATTGGCTAAAACCTCCGGGTCCAGGGTGGATTTTTTCAGAAGGGGTTTGATTACAGCTAGTTTAAAGGACTGTGGTACATATCCAGATGATAATGAGAGATTGATTGTGTACAGTAACGTACTATTAATTAGGGGCAGAATTTCTTTAAGTAATTTTTTAGGGATGGGATCTAAGATAGAAGTTGTTGGTTTAGAACATAAGATTATTTTGGTCAGCTGATCAAGGGTGATCAGAGAGAAGCTGTCTAAATAATTGGTAAGATTCTCAGCAGTTACTGAGATTTCTGTTCTTGATAGGGTATTAGTGCCAATTGAGGGCAGGAGATGGTTGATTTTATTTCTAATAGTTAGACTTCACCTATATATCTTGGAGGGAGAGGCCAGGACCACCACAATGATCGAACTGAACAGCAAGTTCTCCTTTATAAAAACATGAAATCTATGAGTGAAGAATTCAGTTTTACAGCACAACTATCTCCCAACTACATTGATTTAATTAAATGTTTTTTTACTCTCTTTCTCCCTCTGTCCGCCGACTGAATCTCTCTCACTCTGCAGCCCAACAGTCACCCAGGTTGGCCAGAACTTCACATTTGTGTTGACTGACATTGAGAGCAAACAGAGATTTGGCTTCTGTCGACTGTCCTCAGGTGCACACACCTGCTACTGCATTCTCAGGTGAGTGCGTGTCTGTGTGTCCATTTGTCAGTGTAAATGGTTTGTGTATTGTGTGTTTATATAGCATGTTTCTAGTCTTGACGACCACTCAAAGTGCTTTACAGTACAGTTTGCCATTCATTCACCCATTCACACACACATGCATACAGTGCATCTATTAGCAGTACTTTATTGTTCTATGTGTTTAAACATTCTCAAATCATATAAGACAAACAGACAAAAATACTGGTGTGGCAGCATGGTCTCAAACAAAGGGATTTGAAGAGGACAAACCCAGCCCTTATATAGCCTCCCCTTCTCTAGTCTCCTCCCCTCTGACAGGTAATTTTCGCCGCCCATTCCAAGTCTCATAGAATAGACATTTGGGCTTAAGATTCTTGAACAGCAGTGTAATACAACAGACACGCAATAAAACTCTTTAAGAGGATGTTATTTCAATTCGGTGGTTATTTTGGAGGATATAAATTGTGGAGCTGTTGAACTGAACTGGATTGTAGTATTTTTGGTTGACAAAATATTTAAAACGTCACTCAGTATGTGAAGTTCAACAGTTCAACAACAAATTACCATTAAAAAGCCACAATAAAAACTAACATTTTAATCCAAATGAAGGAGTAATTATGGCAAGACTGCATTAGTTTTATGTAGGTGTGCCTAAGAAAGAAGGCATGTTAGTATATGTGTCACTGCAATCCTTTTGAATTTGCGGTCCAGGATTTTCTGATCAGGTATCTTACAAATATGGTCTATTATTGTTAATATTATAATGTATATCATAAGCAGTGACATGGAGATGATGGAAATTTTGAAAACACTGATTTATTCATTGTTATGACCCGGCTCAAGGGAAGCAACATACAGGAGTCAAACAACAACCAAGTTATGCAAAAACTAATTTATTGTAATTTAAAGTTAACAACAAGCATAGAGTGGTGGCTGATAGCAATGCTGCTGATCCTGGCTACACAGAGAGAGAGCGAGAGAGAGCTGGAAGCTTGTCAGGCTTTTTAAAGGCCAGTCAGCAGGTAACAAGGGCAGACAAGGGAAGGAGGAGCTCCAGGTTGGCTGGAAAACATGGCAAAGAACAAGTTTTGGGACATAACATTCATGAGATCACAAAGTTGTTTTAAATGGGAACTGCACTGGTTTGCTTATAATACATAAAATTAAGTAAAAAAAAAAAGAATGATGCAGAAAACTGACTGTATCAACATTATATTGTGTCGGAGTTAATGATTTGCTATAACTCATCTCAAGCATAGTGTTGATTATATTTAGCAAATGTAGCCATTACAGCTCAGGGATCTTAAAAAGTAAAATAGTAACTACATTTAAGTTGTTAAATATAACCCAGTGAAACCCTTCTCTATTAAAACCAGATTAAACAGGTGAATTCTGAAGTTGCCTCACTGAGTTAATCTTGAAAATAGATTGTGAGTCTTAAAGTTTTAAGATTTACTAATTAAAAAACTGTAAGATTTGTGATTAGTCAAGTGTAGAAGTGTAATAATCAGCTTTGTAACATGTACAAAACATTTTTTGTTCTCTCAGCTACCTGCCCTGGTTTGAAGTGTTCTACAAACTACTGAATATCCTTGCAGATTACACAATCAAAGGCCAGGTAAATTGTGACAGGTGACTCATTGCAGAACATGTGATTGTGAACAGGTCAGTTCTGAACAGTTTTTCTAGTCTGTTTCGTTATTCTGATTAGCTCCAGTATTTGCCCTGATTTGTCATGTTGGCTTAAGATATGGAAAGCCTGATAATAGATTTTCTATAACTTTGAACAAACAACACTAACTCCTATCAGTCTTTGAATGTATCTATGGAAGTCAACATAATAAAGTGACCCAGCATTATAATCAATCACACTTTTGTCTGATGATAGCATGACCAAGAGATTTGGTATGAATTATAATGTGGATTTCTTAAAAGAATTTGCACAACTTTTTCTGTGCATACTTTGTAACTTGTGTTCTTAGTTATTTACTTGATGTTGAAGTTGGGTTATTGTGTCTTGAATGAGAATGTGACCATGCATGGATTGTGGATCTACAATATGTTTCAGGAAAGCCAATGGCAAGAGCTCCTGGTATCACTTCATGTGCTACCCATTCCTGAGCCAGGGGTCCCTGTTCATCTCGGTGTGGTGAGTCTGGCTCATTTAAAACTACAAACACTGCAGGTATTTCTCTTAATTTTCCCAAAGAAAAACAATTCTACTAATACTTCGGCTTAAGAACCTTCAGGGATGGCCTAAAACAAATATCGCGGTACACGATATATCTCGATATTTTGAAATTCATTAAAAGTCCACAGGAAGTGGCTAAGCTAGCGGACATTAGAATTTTCGATGGTCCCTGAATGCACCTCGTCGGAAGATATCAGCGGACATTAAGCTCAAACTCAAAGAGAATTTTTTGCTACTTAAAACATTCACGTGACAATTTATACTCGATGGTCACGATATAGTCATTTTATACATAGCAAGTGGTAAAAGCCGCGATACATCGAGTATATTGGATATTGCGCACCCCCTAGTTGACACTTTACATAGAAGAGTTTTAATTAACTGTTAGGTAAAACTCAGCGGTAACCTGAAGGTTGGCTGTTCGATCCCCGTCTCCGCAGCTATGCTAGCAGCATGTGCCTGATGTATGATAGAGAAAGGGCTATAAAAACTGTACTATAAAGCGCGTTGAGACTAGAAAAGTGCTTTATAAATACAGACCATTTACTCCTCGCCAGCTGTGCATAGGTGGGTCTGCACATAATATTTCTATATTATGCTTCCTGTTTACATCTCTAAAAACATCAAATTCTGGGGTTTTATTAAATCACCAACATTTGGAGCAGTAAAGAGAACAACACTAAAGAAGATGTTGGACTTGACTTCAAATCTAGCAGAGAGAGACTGCCTGCCTGCCTGCATACTGCCCATCACATAAAGTTTTTAACTTAACTTTTAAAATAACTACAGCCTTTGGTACTTAATAGCCATTTTCAATGCAAACCCTATGAAAAACATAGCGCTGACAGAAGCAGAACCACAGCAGCTGCCAGTGTGAACAACAGACAACCACGACAAACACATTCCACGGCTCAACCTAAGCCAGTGTCCTATTTGCCTGTTTATTCAAAGATTATGAATCATGAACGTATCATGTCTCCAAATCACCAAATTCAACACTGCACTTCCTTGGACCCTTAGCAATACACATGTCAAGTGTGAAGCAGAAAAGATGAGCGATTCTTGAGATATGACTTCCACAGACAGACAATAAGTAGATAGATGGCCAGATTTTAAGGTGGAGTGTATACCTGCATATTTCCAGACAGTTTCTACTGGAAGGTATTAATACTGTTTACACTTGTATTAATTTTTCTCCAGCATTCCTTCTTTACTGTGCCTGACACGAGGGAACTCCCCAGCATACCTGAGAATGTAAGTGTTGTTGTTTTCTTTTTGTTTTCTTTTTGTTTCTTTGTGAGGCTAAATCCATACGATTACATTTTCATTTAAAAAAACATCAATGCTGCTGTGGATAACCCTGGCATCCACACTCCTGTGGAGTTTTAGAGCTGCTAAAACTGACAAGTTTGGAAGTGCTGCTGACCCCGAAAACTCCTGGGCTAAGTTTGTCTAGACGGACAGAAACAGAGATGTTTGGAAACGATAACGTATACACTTACAACTTCCAACAGATTGGGTCTTTTCAGTCACTGCGTATCCTTTGCTGATTCAGGTTCCTATCACATGATCCATTTCTGGAAGAAAACAACCGGCTAAAGCCTTGGCTACCAGTTTTGGATAATCAATTGCCAGAATTGTTGTGCAGTTAAATTCTGCATTTTATAATGACACGACTGCTTACAAAACTTGGAGATGAGCTATCATTTAGCAATCCACAACCAACAACTAAATGCTTCTCTCTTAACACCGGCATGTGCATGCCCAGTGTACGTGAATCGTCACATAATATGTATTTTCAGGCGTGTATGGACGGGCATTAAAACTAATATGGAGCCAAACGCTTTGGTGGACAGATAATATTTTAGTTTTCAAAATAATACATAGTAGTATGGATTTAGCCTAACTAATTTCAGGTCATTCATTAGATCCTTAGGGACATCACAATCAAACCTCTAAGCTACCTTACATTTGATGAAAGATAAACTCATTGATTTGTTTCTGTGCAGTGTATCCAACAGGTTGAGATTTTACTTGTGGTGGGGGATCGTGTAGTGCAGTGTGTGATGTGCGAGTTCACTTAAAACTAGTCAAACAAAGGCTCATGAATTACTCACACACTTATTTATTGCAAATTAATAATAGCTCAAAATTAAAATCTCATGTCAACATAAATTACCATTTCAAAATAAGTATTTTTATAATTACAACAACAAAACAATTGGAAGAGGAGTACATTAGTAGAACATCACCACTAATGTGTACATTTCAAGCCCAGCAACAAACGCATGTTCACCCTAAGGACAAAACACCCAGGCACTAACAGAACAATGTGGTTCATGCAGTCCAATACAACTAGGATTGCACAGATGACCTGCCTGTTTAACATAACGACTCAACACAGGCACAGACCTAAATGCCTGAAACCTTCCATTAGTCAGTTAGAGTCCAGTTGCCTATGTACACTTGTACAACTTCTGAAGATAATTGGTAGCCATTTACGATGTCCAGATCTCTGCTTGTTGAATCATTCCTAGAAAATGTTATTGTGCCGGATAATATAGCCTTACACTATCTGACCATGGGATGAATCTTATTTGCAGGTTGGCACACACCCATCATTTCTATATAAATTACACACCTGTAAAGTTTCATGGCTTTACCATCCATGGTTGTGATGCTTTCACATGCCTATGTGGTGGTTACACACAGACAAGATAAAACAAATTTTTTTTAATTCATTTTTTATATTTTAGATATTTTAAAGAGTAATTAGTGCTGTGCTACATCAAATACCACTGCCCTTTTAAGATCAAATACAACTAAATATTTTCTACATAAAACCCACATTCTAGGACATGTTGGAGGAAGAGGAATGGATGTGACAAATGTCAAATGGCACAGTGTTGGTCTTCATCCTGTTGGAATGGTAGTATACCATGATATAGTGTAGATTGTCAATAAACCTGTATGATGAACAAATACAATATTAATTATTAAAATGAATATTAATAAAACTGACACATACATTTTTGGAAGCCCATTCCCACTGTGAAAATCCATGACAATATTACATTAAAGGGATAGTTCACCCAAAATTTTTAATTTACCCATTATCTACTCACCACTATGCCAATGGAGTGGTGGGTGAAGTGTTTGAGTCCACAAAACCCTTTTTGAGTTTAAGGGGTAAACAGTGTTGCAGCCGAATCCAATACAATTGAAGTAATAATAACAATAATTTATTTTATTTATAGACGCCTTTCATAGCACTCAGGGTCTCTTTAAAGGTCAGAGATAAAAACAGAACAAAAAAAAAACAATGTATTAAAAAGATCAATGAAATAAACAGTGAATGAAACATTATGTAGGTTGGCCAAATGGAAAACAATCAGACTGAATATGCCAGTTTTAAAAGATGTTTTTTGATACGGGATTTGAAAATGGAGAGAGAGTCAATGTTACCGATGTCTCGTGGGAGGGAGCTCCAGACGCAGGGAGAAGAGTGGCTAAAGGCTCTACATCCAATGGTGCTCAAGCGGACAGGTGGTACAGTGAGGTGGATGGAAGAAGAAGAGCTGAGAGTGCGGGAGTGTGTGTCGATTTGCAGGAGTTAGGAAAGGTAAAGGGGAGTGAGATTATGGATGGCCTGAAAGGTATGGAGCAGAATCTTAAAAACAATGCGGCAGAGTTCTGAACTAGTTGAAGGTCATGAACGAATTTGTGAGGGAGACCAAAAAGAAGGGAGTTACAGTAATTAATGTGGGATGTAACCAGGGTGTGAACAAGAATGGCGGCGCTGTTGGGTGTAAGGGACGGGCGGAGGCATTTATTCTTACGTAGATGGAAGTATGTGGATCAAGTAACATTATTGATGTGAGCTTGGAAAGATAGTGTGCTGTCAAGGATGACACCCAGACTCTTAACCTGAGGGGAGGGAGAAACTAAGGAATTATCAATGGTGAAGGAAAAATTGTCTGGTTTTGATAAGGTGGATTTGGTGCCGATGAGGAGAACCTCGATTTTATCACTGTTGAGGAAGTTGCAGGAGAACCCAGTACATTTGAGGAGCAAGAGAGTGGTGGTCGAAGTATATAACCAAGGATAACAGGGCCCTTGTGTACCCTCCACTTGAGCTGATTTAACCTGAGTAATAAGTGGATTTTGCTGTAGATAGAGCATCCTTGTTGTGAAGAATATGATCATTGTACATTTCTTTGTGCAGAACAACTCCAGTTTTCTTGTAGAGGCATTCCAAGCGACAGCCTTTCGTGTTGAGTTGGCGTAGTACAGGTGTAAACCATGGGGCAGAATGGGAGAAGGAGACAGACAGGGTTTTTAAAGGAGCCAGGGTATTTAAAAGACCATGAAGACCACCATTGTAGTGAGAGACAAATTCATCAGTGGTGGATCAACAGTTTGTGCTGGGGAGGCTATCAATTCCACTGGAGAAAGAATTTGAATTTATTTCCTTAATAATTGTGAATCACACAAGAGATTTGTTTTGGATATTAATTGGTTGACATTAAAATATATCAACATATGATCAGAGATGGGGAGATCTGAACAGCAAATCAAGTCCAGAATATGTCCTTTGGACTGAGTGGGGAAAACAAAAGCTGAGTGACAACAAAAGCTGTCAAGGCAAAATGTAAAGTCCCTAGTTAGAGCTTTGTTGATATTGTCCATATGTATATTAAAATCTCCCAGCAATATTATGTTGGGGGAGAGTCAGCATAAATGGGTTAGAAGCAGCAAATAAATTAAAAAAGGTAAGCTATTCGCGGCGCTGTTCCTGTTGTCTGTCAAACATGGATGGAATGAGTTCTATCGATGTTATATCGAACATGTCTTATATTTATCGAGGAAAAGTTATATCGCGATAATTATTGCTATCGTTTTATCGCCCAGCCCTAATTGGAGTACTACTGTCGATGGATGAGTATGAGACAGGGCAGTCCAGGCGAGCAAAAACCATACAAACATTTTATTAATCCTCATTATTGCCGGAGATAGACCGGAGGGGGGCCCTGGGCGGCGGAAGCAGCCAGGTTTGGAGTGGGAGCCGACACGCAACAGGTAATGGCAGCCCAAACGCACACACCGGATAATCTGATCGATGGTTAGTATGACCACGACAGCTTACAACCTTGCAAAAGTCAGTGGAGAGTCAGATAAAGAACAGTAAAACAATAAACGTGACCAAACGTAAAAAATACTTAAAATGCTTCCATACTGCTCCTTTGGTGTCATCCAAGTGTCCGTAAGCCCCGACATTCAAATTCAATCGAAACTGTGTCATTTACACCATGTTTTTAGCCTAAATGTCTTCTGATATCGTCTGGAGCTGCGTTCGTGCGTGGATCACAGTGGACATTCAGGCTAAAAACATGGTATAAATGACACCGTTTCAAGTCGAATTTAAATGCCACCATTTACTTCAATTGTATTGTATTTGGCTAGAACGCTGTTTACCCCTGAAACTCCAAAAGTGTTTTGTCAGCATAGTGTTGAGTAGATGAGTGAATTTTTGTTTTTGGATGAACTATCCCTTTAAATTAATTCAAACAACAGTGACTTTTTACAATGATACATCTGATCCATAAAGTTTTCATTGTGGAACTGTTTAATGTTAATAATGAGATGATAAGACTTATAACATTTGACACTTTTGCTATAGTTATTTGGAAAAACAACTATAATTTCACTTTTCTTAACTTTAAGCCATAATTAGTTATAACAAATTAGTCATCACTGCGTCAATTAAAATAGTTACTGGATACTTTTTGTGCAATGTTGAGTTTTAGGACTTGAACACAGTTCATACTGTACATACTGAATCATCAATTTGTTGGTCTTTACCTTCATAACTAACTATCAATATGTTTGTTTTTCTCTCCTTGCAGAGAAACCTAACTGAGTACTTTGTAGCAGTAGATGTCAATAACATGCTTCATCTGTACGCTAGTATGCTTTATGAACGTCGAATCCTCATCTGCTGTAGCAAACTAAGCACTGTAAGTAGAGTCAACTTCCTGTTTCCTCTCTCTTTTACAACTTTGACTATTTCTATTTCTAAGGTCTATTAGAATCTATAGATTGCATTTACATTGTTACCTTTCTGAAAGGGCTTCAAGATTTACTTGAACTGGGATTTTGAGACTGTTAGGTCAGGGTATGGGGTTGGAAATGTGATCCTTATTCAAAGCAAGTTGGCAGCAACCACTTTGGTTAGCTGTTGAAATCAAGCCTTTCCATACAGTACATCAGTTGATACCTAAGACAAATATTCCCCAAAATTAGTGCAGATTTTAATGTTTCATTACTAACTAGTAACCTACCTCACAATGTTAGGGAAAGTGATGTAAAATTCATGTTTCTGCCTCTTGTCTTAGATATCAGTCCACTAAATGTGCTTTTTCTATCAGGATCCATGCATTATTTCCTGGGAAATTGGCGAAAATGTAAAAAAGAATGCTTGCAGTGTAAAAGAAATTTTAACAAAGACATCCTCAAACTGCCCCTTAGTTTTCTTGGCCAATGTCCCATCCTTCCAACAAGCTCTGTGGAAATCTAACATAGTTTTTGCGTAATTCTGCAACAAACAACAAAGACAAATTGTGATTATGTGATATGACATTACAATTTCTCTATCACCACAACCAATGGTCATGCTCAGTACAAAATAGGATAGTATTTTACCATTCTGACAGTTCATAGGAAATAATGAGTAAAGAAATAGGAGATGGGCTGATGTCTTTACAATCCACTGGCCCAGTGATGTGGTGGGATTTATCCCAGTGCTATTGATTTAAGACAAGTACAGTAGCTATACTTTATATTTTTATATATCGCAGTGATTAAAACAACAGTATGATCGTACTGATGCTGAGCTCATTGGGCATCTATCCCTACCGCAACCCTACTGTTGTGGTTCAATGTCCCTGCTCTCATAATAATTTATTCAGATCCTACTCAGACATAGAAACATAAGTGAATGTTGGATTTTCACGCTATGTCTGCATGTTGGTCCATGTGCACTTAATAGCAGAAAAAGCTGGCAAGTAGTGTTGACACTACATTACATTAAGGCTGATATAATCAATTTTAATTTAGTTTTTATTATTTTGACCATTTTATTTAAACAGTTCACTGTAAAATAACTGTATATATAGAGCAGCAATTTAACGTAACCTATCATAAATTTAATCTGTTCTTGGCTACAGTTAACAGCTTGTGTCCATGGGTCTGCAGCCATGCTATATCCCATGCACTGGCAACATGTTTACATTCCTGTCCTGCCTCAACATCTCTTAGACTACTGCTGGTGAGTATACTGCTTATCATCTCTCCAAAACTGTTGGAGTGTGTTTACCGTAGTGTACTTTCAAAGATGAACTCACATTGTCAACAAAAACAAGACTCATCAGCACACACACCAATAAAGCCTCTTTCTTACACAGATGGTAAGACATCTTCTTGTTTTATGATTTGTTTATTTTTTTGCTGTTAATGTGAAGTCAACTCTTCTTCTGTGTAAATTAGGGGTGTAACGGTACATGTATCAAAACTGAAAAGGTACAGGCCTCTCGGTTTGGTACGCACCTGGGAACTTATGTGTGTGTGTGTGTGCGGGTCTCAAATTCCCAGGGACAACTTAAGCAAAGGACCGGATGTGCTGTAGGCTGTAGGCTCAGACATACAGGAGAGTGAAGACCCTCCCTCATCATCTTATTCCGCTGTGTGGAAACACTTCACCCTCACAGTCACTTTAATGACGACAGACAAAGACAAGATGGGCAAAAATGGGCAGCTGTGGCTTAGGGGTAGAGTGGTCGTCCTCCAACAAGAAGGTTGGCGGTTCAATCCCCAACTGCATGCCGAAGTGTCCTTGGGCAAGATACTGAACCCCTAAATGGCCCCTCATAGATGTTGAGTGCACTAATTGTAAGTCGCTTTGGATAAAAGCCAAATGACATGTACTGTAATGTAACATGTAATGTAACAAGACACATGCCGACTTGTTTGAAACGGCATCACCAGAGTGATGTCCCACTAACATTGGGAATAACACCTGCATTAGTGGGACAAGGAAACAACGAGTTTAGTGCAAACCCAGCTTCTCTGTCCCAAGAGTGAGAGTGTTCTCAGCGGGAGACACTGTTAGTGCCAGCAGGGCATAGAACCCTCTCTCCAAACAGTGTGGATCTTTAAATCCATAAAAATGGAAATACATATATTTAATAATGATAATCATACAATACAATAATGGGTGCAGTTTAAGTACAGTTCATTTTCTGTACCGTACCCAAAACGAACCCTCAAAACCGAGGTAAGTAGCGAACCGTGATTTTTGTGTACCTCATTCTATATCCACCATCTACTACCAATCAGACACTTCCTCCATCAATGGCTTTATGAAAAATATAACATTTTATGGTAGCCTGTAAGGTGACATTATACACCTATAAAATACAATTTTAATTGTTGTGGTAGCGGATAGCTCTGTAGGAGGCTGTTCAGGTCTTTGGTTTCATTGTCAGTGAGCCCCATCAGTTCTCTATCATATCTCTCCACCCAGATACATATTCCATATGTATGGTTAATGACCCCAGATGACCTGGTTAATTATTCAAGACACACCAGTAGTACTGGAAAGCACCAGTATATAAGCCCCAGGTGTGTGTGTGATCAATCTAATTTCCCAATCTCCACTGAGCAGTTCAGACTTGGGTTTCAGCAGAGATTGAAGATACAATTTAGAGACCAATCACAAGACAGAGAAGCATCTAAATCCGCTGCCTGGTGCGGATGAGAGCTGGACTTCGGCTCCTCTCAGGGCTGCTGTCACCTCTCGGGTGTGGGTCATTGGCGGGAAAAAGTAGAAAAGTACAGCAAGCGCACCATACAGTTGTATCGCGTGGCTCTGCCCGCTTACGCACTGTATCTCCGTTGTGGAAACCAGCGTGGTCGGTGTGATGCAGCGGGGCGTGCTGTGTCTGCACATTCGCCCATTTTTTATGAGGCTGGGGAGCTTGGACCAGCCCCCCTTTCCGTGCCCCTCCTCCCTGATTTTGAGAAGGTGGTCCAGGGACGGCTACAAAATCCCTCCCAGGCCACTCGCCTCACGCAAGATGGCAGGATGCTTTCCGACACTAGAAATCGGTAGACCATCTGCTGTGGTCAGCTGCCTCAGGTGGATCAGGCAAAAGCAGCACTGACTTTGTCCTCTGTTAATTTTTTCACACCTGCCCAGGGACTACAGTTGAAAATATGCCAAGATTGCTAAACTGGCTCACACAATTGTTTATTAATGAACCGTGTCCCTGTAATTTAAAACCAAATAAATAAAAGAAAGATGAATGCAGGATGATGACTTCCCTGCCAGCCAAAATGCACAGGGTCTTGGCTGTCCAGGTGCTGCTAGAAAACACAGGCAAGATCCTCTCACTGTATCAGTGTTAGCTGATGCAGGACATGGGTGAAGGCTACAGCCCCCAGCGTAGCGAGGAGCTGAGGCAAATTGCTTACCTGCTCCCTAGGCTGATACAGAAGCTGGCAAGGCTATGGCTGTACTGTGGCTGGTGAGACGCTATTTGTGGTTGTGCCAGTCCAGTCTGCAGCAGGAGGACCAAGCCTGTCTAATGAAGCTACCTATAGAGCCATCCGCAATGTTTGGCCAGGAGGCTGGGGCCTTACTACAGTGTGCGCAGGAGGCCCATCGTTGCACTTTGGTAGTGTCCGGTAGCTTTGGCCGAGGTCGTCCTGGGAGACATCTAGGCGGGGCATTTGCTGACATGAAGCCCATTGCTTGGCCTGGACAGAGCTGGGCGCGAACCCATGGGTGATTTCAACCATGACCAGGGGCTGCCGACTACAGTTTGTTGGAACCCCCCTTTTCTTTCTTATGGTTAGGATTCCCTCGCCTTTGCAGACTGGCGCACAAGCTGGGGGTATGGGCATCACCATGCTTCCTATCCCCCAAGCACTACAAGTGCCTGGCATCTAAAATCAGGCATCGGATCGCTTCTCCAGATGAGGCCCAAGCTCGGAGAATGGCCCCACCCAGAAGTGGTGGCAGAGGTCCGGCATCTGCAACCACAGCAGTTGTAGATCTTTTCGCCTCCAGGGAGTTGACTCACTGTGCTCTATTCTTCATCCTGAGGAAAGACGATCCTGCAGACGCCATGGCCCATCAGTATGTGTTTACCCCCTTCGGTCTCCTCCCTCTCCTCCTGAAGAGGGTTTGGGTAGAGGGACAGCCGCTAGTCCTGATAGCCCCAAACTGGGCTTAGATGGTCTGGTTCTCAGATATCCCCCCATTGATGCATGGTGCCATGGGAGCTCTGATTATGGAGAGATCTACTTTCACAGTCCCAGGGGGCTCTGTTGCACTCGTTTCCTCAGGGGCTTCGGTTTTGTGCTTGGCCACTGAAACAACCAGTCTCATCGGAATGGATCTGCCACAGGCTGTGGTGCAGACCTTCCAGGAAGAACAGGCTCCATCCACTAGGGCAGCATACTCCTACTATTGGAGAATGTTTTGAGTGGTGGTGTGGTTTAAAAACCAGGCAGATCTGCTCACATGTGGGTCTCAGTAGATCCTTATGTTCCTGCAGGTGTAGCTGAACATGGGGAAGGCTTTACTGACCCTTAAAGGCATTGTGGCTCTCATCGAACCAGCCTGTGTGGAGTGGTGCAGAATTTCTGAGGTGCGCCCAGTAACTCAAGAGCTTGGGTTAGAACCCCAGCAGGTCCACACTGCAATCTGGCATTGATCCTGCAGACTCTGCAGCAGAACCTTCTTGACCTCCCCTCAAGCCTGAAATGGCTGTCCCTCAAGACAGCCATTTCTGTTGGCAGTGACATCTGCTAGGAGAGTTGGAGACATGCAAGCTCGGCAACTTTAGGCCGCATGATGGGAGAGTTGTGCTGCATCCCAACCCGGCTTTCCTCCCCAAAGTTCTCTTAGAGTCACAACTTGGTCAGGTGATCAAGCTTTATACCCTCTTTTCCAGACAAGCAGAGGAGAGACAGTCGGTCCCCACTTTGCACCGTCAGGCTCTGCAGTTGTACATCAGAGCAACACAAGCCCACAAGATAAACAACCAACTTCACATATGCTACAAACTGGAGTGTCTAGGTAGACAGAGGTGATCCTGCAGATATACGACAGCAAAGAGGTATCAGTGTCACTGGTAGTGCGATCATACTGAGGCCCCTCTTGCAGAGATCTGCACAGGTGTGACTTGGTCAACTTCATCTACATTCAGCTGGTTCTACCAACCGAATGTGGTTGCACCCTCTCCCTATGAGAAATTGTTTTTTGCATGCCTCTCAGTGGTAGGTATTGTCTATGGTCCCCCAACAGATCTGGTGGCCCAGTTGTCAGTGGCCTGGGTTGGGGTGCCACCTAAAACCTTTGACTAGCCTTGCGTCTAGCTTGAGCGGCCCGGGACTGTGATCGTGTGATACAGTTTTGAGGCTGACTGACAATGAGTTATAATAAATCCCTCTTTTTTGGTGATTCATCAAAATTCTACGCCACGCCACGGTCACACCGTGTGACTTACACTAAAAAATAGAAGTAGTTTTAATCTCCATGTTGTTGAGATGACACTCACTGTATTTAAAGTTGATCAGATGAAAGCTCTAGGAGGAGTTTGTTCGAATACAACATGGGCAAATGGTCAAAAATGGCCACTTAATTCAAAATGGCCAACTTCCTGTTAGGTCTAGCATATTGATCCTTGAGGGTGCTTTATTTGTTATAAAAAGACACATGTCCCTACCGATTTTTGTACATTTCGGTCAATCGGGGTGCCGGGGCTGCACTTTAGGGGGCACTATTTGGGTTAGTGTTAGTAATCAAAATCAAAAAGTAGATGTGATATTACTGTTTTTTTAATTTATGAAAATTAGCAAAAATCCATCATGGCGGACAGTTATGGTCCAAGAGGCTTTACATTGAGCTGGACTTGTGTGTGAAATTTCACTATGTGAGGGGCATGGCTTGTCAAATGCGCCACCATGTGGCAGATTGGGTTCAAGTTTCTTGGGCATTACTTTACATCATTCCCAATGAATGTACAAATTTTTATGTTTGTAGCTTAAAATATGTGGAAGAAATCCCGCAAAATATGCAAAAGTTTTATAGGCCACGCCCACTTCCGCCAATTAATTCGGCACTCTAAATGTTAGTTTTTAGTTGCCCCAGAGCATTCTTACCAAATTTGGTGAAATTTGGTTCAGTGGTTACTGCGCTATATATTACACTGAACCACATGCAACAATAACTAATCAACTAACAGTTCAACACCATTCATACGCTTTTAGATAGGCATGGTCATATTTGAGACCTAAAAAACAAACAAAAACTGTCGACTAGCTAAATGTAAACAGGCATCCAGACCTTGTGGCATAACCCAGTTGATCCTCCAGCATTAACACTGTCTTTAGTGAGCTGCAAACAGAGGAAAATGTCCGGGGTCATTTCATGTCATGATCTTCACGGCTGCCTCTCCAAAGATGATCGTTTTGTCAACTTTACATGACTTCTCTGACTAGTGTTGTTTGCCTGTCAGCAAGTTTGTTAACTTCTGGCTGTGGCTGAGGGGGTACAGCGGTTGTCCTCGAGAAGGTCAGCGGTTCAATTCCAGTCTTCCCCATCTGCATGTCAAAGTGTCCTTGGGCAAGATACTGAACCCTGAATTGCCCCTTATAGAAAAAAGTGCTGCCTATAGATGCACTGTATGAATGTGTGAGTGGGTGAATGGTAATAACCTGTACTGTAAAGCACTTTGAGTGGTAAGCGCTTTATATACTGTATATACAGGTGCATCTCAATGAATTAGAATATCATGGAAAAGTCCATTTATTTCGATAATTCAATTCAAAAAGTGAAACTCATATATTATATAGATTCATTACACACGGAGTGAAATATTTCAAGTGTTTATTTCTTTTAATTTTGATGATTATGACTTACAGCTAATGAAAACCCCAAATTCAGTATCTTCGAAAATTAGAATATTACATAAGACCAATAAAACAAAGGATTTTTAATACAGAAATGTCAGCCTAATGAAAAGTATGTTCATATATATATGCACTCAATACTTGGTCGGGGCTCCTTTTGCATGAATTACTGCATCAATGCAGTGTGGCATGGAGGCGATCAGCCTGTGGCACTGCTGAGGTGTTATGGAAGCCCAGGTTGCTTTGATAGCGGCCTTCAGCTCGTCTGCATTGTTGGGTCTGGTGTCTCTCATCTTCCTCTTGACAATACCCCATAGATATTGTCATTGGTCAGGCGAGTTTGCTGGCCAATCAAGCACAGTGATACCATGGTCATTAAACCAGGTATTGGTACTTTTGGCAGTGTGGGCAGGTGCCAAGTCCTGCTGGAAAATGAAATCAGCATCTCCATAAACTTTGTCAGCGGAGGGAAGCATGAAGTGCTCTAAAATTTCCTGGTAGACGGCTGCGTTGACTTTGGACTTGATAACACACAGTGGACCAACACCAGCAGATGACATGGCTCCCCAAATCATCACTGACTGTGGAAACTTCACACTGGACTTCAAGCAACTTGGATTCTGTGCCTCTCCACTCTTCCTCCAGACTCTGGGACCTTGATTTCCAAATGAAATGCAAAATTGACTTTCATCTGAAAAGAGGACTTTGGACTACTGAGCAACAGTCCAGTCCTTTTTCTCCTTAGCCCAGGTAACACGCTTCTGACGTTGTCTCTGGTTCAGGAGTGGCTTGACACGAGGAATGCGACAGTTGTACCCCATGTTCTGGATACGTCTGTGCGTGGTGGCTCTTGATGCACTGACTGCAGCCTCAGTCCACTCCTTGTGAATCTCCCCCAAATTCTTGAATGGCCGTTGCTTCACAATCCTCTCAAGGCTGCGGTTATCCCTGTTGCTTGTGCACCTTTTTCTACCACACTTTTTCCTTCCACTCAACTTTCTATGAATATGCCTGGATACAGCACTCCGTGAACAGCCAGCGTCTTTAGCAATGACCTTTTGTGGCTTACCCTCCTTGTGGAGGGTGTCAATGACTGTGTTCTGGACAACTGTCAAGTCATCAGTCTTCCCCATGATTGTGTATCCTACTGAACCAGCCTTAGAGGCCATTTAAAGGCTCAGGAAACCTTTGCAGGTGTTTTGAGTTAATTATCTGATTGGAGTGGGACATCGTGAGTCTACAATATTGAACTTTTTCACAATATTCCAATTTTCTGAGATACTGAATTTTGGGTTTTCATAAGCTGTAAGCCATAATCATCAAAATTAAAAGAAGTAAATGCTTGAAATATTTCACTCTGTGTGTAATGAATCTATTTAATATATGAGTTTCACTTTTTGAATTTAATTATCGAAATAAACAAACTTTTCCATGATATTCTAATTTATTGAGATGCACCTGTAGACCATTTACTTCCGGGGCCGCCTGGCCCCCGGTGGGTGGTGAATTTGAGTGCTCTGAGAATGGTATGACAGAGAAGTTCCTATTCTGTTTATTCATTTATATTCCTTTTTCTATATTTTTCTGTGACCTGACAAAAGGTCTTTAAAACTCTGACTGTTAAATTAGTTCATCCTTGAGGTATTTATTCAAATTTGGCACCAATGTTCACTTGGACTCAAGGATGAACTGATGAAGATTAGCATTTGCTAGTCACAGTCACTATGAACTCAAAAACACATGTTTGGCTATGACTCAAGAATAATTAGTTGGTCCATTGCCAATAAACAATAATGAAAAAAACTATTTTACATTATGGATTTCGGGCTTTCAGTTTAGGCATGGGAGGTGATCAGACAGATCTGGGAGATTTCAGGGAGCATTTAAAGGGAACGAACATCAATGCTTGATTTAATATCAACCAGGCAAATCATGACACACTTTGTAGGACTTCCATTTGTTATATTTGTCATTCATGTTGTAACAATGTCTCTGGCTCTTTTTTTAGTGCCCCAATGCCATACCTCATTGGAGTGCATTCCAGCATGATGGAGGTAACTGCATCTATCCATCTGTATTACAAGGAAAATGACAAATCTTCAGTTGAATCTGTCAATACGAAATATGTCCTGCCTTCTTATAGAGAGTTCGAGGGTTGGCTCTGGATGATGTGGTGATCCTAAATGTAGACACAAACACATTGGAAACTCCCTATAATGACCTGGAAAGCCTGCCCAATGATGTGGTGAGGAACTGCTGCAAAGTACACAACTTATTTCAAAAATAAGAAACAAGGTTTTTCAATGGGGATATAAACTTTCTCATATAATACTGTATTCTAATGTCTGTGAGTTATTGCCCCACAGGTTGTGTCTTTAAAAAGTCGTTTGAAGAAGGTTTCAACAACAACAGGGGATGGAGTGGCTCTAGCCTTCCTCAAGAGTCAGGCAGCTCTGTTTGGCAGCTACAGAAACGCTCTGCACATTGAGTTGGTCGGTACATGGTGTAAACAAGTAACATGAGTGATGCATGTTCATAGTCATGATGACATTGGTTCTTTCATGTGGGTTTGGGTATAACGGGAAACTTTATGCCAAATTGACATGCCTAATTCAATTCAGCTTTATTTGTATAATATAAAATCATAATATACATTATCTAATGTATTACAGGCGCAATAACTGCTGATTATAGGCAAATGATAATAATAATAATAGTTGATTATTCTGATCTAGATCATTCAGCAGATCATCAGAGAGCAGTCTAGATTTGTAGCAGCATAACAAAGGGATGGTTTAAGGCTCACCAGAGCCACCACTAACTATAAGTTTTATCAAAGAGGAAACATTTAGATCAAAACCTAAATGAAGAGAGGCTTTCTCAATCCAAACTGGGATTTGATTCCACAGGAGAGGGGCCTGGTAGCTGATGGCTATTCCTAATATTCTATTCTCTGAGTTCTTGAATATACCATTGAGCTTTTTATATAAGGATAATTGTTTTCAATTATATTCTGGATTGAGCGTTGTGAAGAAGCTAACACAGGAGCAATGTGTCCTGGTCAAAAATGAAAAACCCCAATGTTTGTTACAGTGGAACTAGAGGCCAAGGTAATGCAATTCCTGCTCTGATTTTTGGTATGTGATGTATGCTTCTTAAATTCACAAAGTGCAGTTCCAGGCATCCAGGGAGCAATGCAGCAATGACAGACATGCCTTTTTACCTATTATAAGTTTATTTACCATCAAAGTGATTTTGAAGATGTAATGTGAAGGTATAAAGCGACTTAGTGTTACTTAAAAACATTCCTGAAGTCCTAAAGAGTTTTATCTGGCTCCAGAGTTGAATATAGCAGTCTGTCATCTGCATGCCAATGGACATGCATGTGGTGTATTCTGATAACATTGCTTATAAGCATATATACATTATAATGAAAAGTATCTGTCCAAGTACAGAACCTTGACAACCTCCATGACTGGCTTATGTGCATGGAAGAGTCTCTGTTAACATTAACAATTGTCTGATAAGTATGACTTAAACCGTCCTAGTGCTGTTTCATTATCTGTGATGAAATATTTTGAGTGATGATGTCAAAGTGCTGGTATTGGGAGAAAGAATTAAAGTTGAACGTAGATTTCAGAATGTTCTGTGACAGACAGAGGAGAAGTGTTGTACAATCCAATGGCTTATGGCAAGAAAGATTTCCTGTAACTGTCTTTGTGACAGTAAAGCTGAGGAGTCTCTTGGAGAAGGTGCTCCACTGTCTGTCCAGTATTTGGTAAAGAGGGTGGTTGGGTTCATCCATGATATGTTTGTTCATTGTCCTCCTCTCCAGAGATGTGACTTTGTTTATTTTTAGGGAGAGCCAATAACTTTCAATGAAGAAACATTTGTGAATCATCGTACCAGTGCCATGAGACAGTTCCTTCAGAACGCTATTCAGCTGCAGCTCTTCAAACAGGTATACACACACCTGTCATCTTTTATACTCATGAGGGCCTTCATTGATGTAATACATTCCCCATTCTCTAAGGTCACTAGTGAAATTGAATTGATACCAATATCTATGCATATACAATGGGTGCAATACCAGCATCATTGTTCACATACTTGTTGGTTTACTTAGCATGTATTCTGTACCAGGTTCTCTGGTTTCAAATGTTCCTTGTGAAGCTTATGTACTATGTAAACAGAAGCCATGGTGACCTATGAAGACATTACAATATTGCCTATCTTGGCAAAGGAAACATCAGTGATTGCACCTTGGTATCCACTAGTTCCTATTCAAAACTTGGTAACACTTTATATTAGGGAACACATATTAACCATTAACTAGTCGCTTATTATCATGCATATTATTAGCAAATTGGCTCTTTTTTAGTAACTATAAAGCGCTTATTAATGCATTTTTCTGCATGACCTTATTCTACAACTACTAGGCCATTAACTAACAGTTTTCCCTCTAACCTCCTAATTACTGCTTATTTATAGTAAGTAAGGAAGTTGTTGAATTACATGAATTACAATCTTAATATTCTTTGCTCAGTATGAGCCTTATAGGGTGGTAGTACCACAAGAATTGTCATTCTCCCTTTTTTAACGTTTTTTCAAGGCTAAGAACAAATGTACTGCCTAAACTTCCTGTATACATTTCAGCTGACAGAGCTTTTTGGTGTGTAAATGAGCACACAGTTTTTCAACCATTTCTCTATATATTTGTTACAAAACCTCACTTTAGAATGGGGGAACATGTTCTGAGTAAGAAAGACTTAACTTAGAGTTATATTCCCACTATTAACACTTGCAGTTTTGTGTTTTGTTACATGTGAATAGAACATATTTATTAAGTGTTATGAACAATATCATGTACAACAACCTCTTTACTTACCATCATTAAGCAGTAATTATGAGGTTATTGAGGGGAAACTGTTAGTTAATGGCCTAGTAGTTGTAGAATAAGATCATGCAGAATAAGGCATTAATAAGTGCTTTATAATGACTAATAAAGAACCAATATGCTACTAATATGCATCATAATAAGCAACTAGTTAATGGTTAATGTGTTCCCTAATATAAAGTGTTACCCAAAACTTATCTCTATTGTTCCAGTAATCTAAAACTGCTGATAACTTGAACATGTGCTCAATTGGATCTTGCAGTTATTATCTTGCATTTTTTATCTTTGAAGATGTGCACAACTTGCCCAATCCAAATCTTACCCTAACCTAAACCCTAAAACAAAGTCTTAGCCTTCTAACTGTCCTTATCAGGACAGTTAGAAGGCTAAGACTTTGTTTTAGATGAATTCAGGTCCAGGCAAAATCTCCTTAAAGTACAGAAATATTCTCACTATATAAAACTGAGTTAAACCTAAAATCAATCATCATAAAGACACACACACAAACACTTTTATTTCACCATTTGTTTTACACCCTTCAATGTTATTGTTCCTCTGCAGTTCATTGATGGGCGTCTAGACTTGTTGAACTCAGGAGAGGGTTTCAGTGACATCTTTGAGGAGGAGATCAACTTGGGCGAATATGCAGGTGAGCCAGTTATGAAGTGTTTGTGTGAAACGTCTCAAACAGGCCTACTGACAATAGAGCACTGAGTGCACCCATAATTTGTGTTTATTAATTTAAGGAAGGAGCACTTAAATGACAGAGACATGATTAATACTTGTTATTTGTTAATGAGATTTTTGGCATTAAAACTAACAGACCATGCAAATCCATCCATTTTCGGGTCATCTTTTAACCACTGGTAATTCTTATTGGCAAGAGTAAATATAAGTAAAATATCTATCCTGATCAATTCACAAAGTCTGTACACTCAAAGTTTATGAGCTAATGTGACCTGATACCACCACAACCACTATCTACTATCAGATTAAAAATACCTTGTTTGAAGCAAAATTATGTACATCGTTAACTAGCTCAGCCAGCTTAATATATGTTTAAGTCGATGTTTCTGTTATGAAAAATGGATAATAATTGACCAATATATTTGAGAATATAGGACAAGTTGGTGAATGTCCCTTCTACGTTTGAGGGTCTTCTGCACAATTTATGTTACCAACTACCATAGATGTTAGCAGGTGTTAGCGGCCACCAGTGGATCTTAGGGACATAACCTCGGTTATGCGTCCTAGCGTCAACAACTGGTTTGGCTTTGTAATCAAAGATTCCCCTGCTTTTTCTCTTTTCCCAAGCATTCTATTTCCAGCTGCCTTCTGGACTTGGTTTCCATTGTGGGTGTTATCCCTTCTTTCTGCGTCACTCCAAAATGTTACGCTCCGTAGTTGTACATGTTACCCATCCTCTCAATCTTCATCTCAACTGTGCCCTTTATCTTTTCAAGGATATCGCTTAGATCTGAGGCATAGAGACATATACAGTGACGTATATGGTGACATAATGACGTGGCTCTAAGACAGCTCTAGCCCATGGAAAAGCAAACTGGTTCCTAAAAGATTTGCAATTTGAACCAGCACCGAAAAAAGCACTAGCAGCAGCCCTACACTAGCACTCAGTTCACTTAGGTGGAAAGGGGTTAAATAATGAGAGACATCTGAAAACACTGCTCACATGTGACAAAAGAAGAAACTGCATCCACATGGACATTTTCAGATTGTTGGCTAGAATAATAGAATTCACAGTGGTCGATAGGTGGGAGAGAAAAATGTCTGTGGCTGAGGGATGGATCGGTCGTCCTTCAATCAGAAGGTCAGCAGTTCGATCCCAGTCTCCCCCATCTGCATGCCGAAGTGTCCTTGGGCAAGATGCTGAACCCCAAATTGCCCCTCATAGAAAAAAGGTGGCGTTAATAGATGCACTGTATGAATGTGTGTGTGAATGGGTGAATGGCAAACTGTACTGCAAAGTGCGTTGAGGGGTCATCATGACTAGAAAAGCGCTATATAAATACAAACAATTTACCATTTTAACAAATGAAAGAGGGGATACCACCTTTCCACCTAAGTAAACATTCTAGCCCCTTTTGGAGGGGGACACTCCCATTGAAGGGCACTTCATATGTAGGGGTATGGCCAAGGGAGAGGAATTGGACTGCTCAAAAATAATTAAGGGAAACTTAAATGACAATCAGGTCTTGATGAACAAATTATTCAAGTTGAAAGTCTTTACTGATGTACATTGTATAATTTGTTGAGAACAAAATTACATCCAATGACCACACCAAAAATCTAAGTAAAATCAGCAGTCAGGGTACCCTTAGCTATGACATTAAGGTCTATGCGATCCTCCAAGGATATGCCTCCCCAGACCATCAATGACCCACCTCCAAACCGGTCATGCTGGATAATGTTACAGGCAGCATAACGTTTACCACGTCATCTCCAGACTCTTTCACACATGTCATATGTGCTCAGTGTGGACCTGCTCTCATCTGTGAAGAGAATGGGGTGCTGGTGGCGGCCCTGCCAATTCTGGTGTTCTCTGGCAAATGCCAATCGAGCTGAACGGTGCTGGAATCTGTTTCTGACGGTTTGGTCTGAAACATGCACACCAGTAGCATGCTGGAGGTCATTATGTAGTGCTCTGGCAGTGCTCCTCCTGTTCCTCCTCACACAAAGGAGCAGATGTCCTGCTGCTGGGTTGATGCCCTTCTACGGCCCTGTCCAGCTCTCCTTGTGTAACAGCCGGTCTCCTGGTGTCTCCTCCATGCTCTTAAAACTGTGCTAGGACACACAGCAAACCTTTTTGCGACCGTATGTATGGATGTGCCTTCCTGGAGGACCTGGACTACCTGTGCAACTTGATAAGGCTGCAGGTACCGCCTCATGCTACCAGGACACTATCAGAACACAAAATTAGAGAAGAATCAGTCAGGAAGGATAAGGAGAGAGCAATTGTCTGTTGCCACCTCTTGAAATAACATTCCCTTTTTGGGGGTGGTCTTGCATTTGCCTCTCTATTGCACCTGTTGTCACTTTCATTTGCACCAAAGCAGGTGAAATTGATTCACAATCACTTGTGCTTCCTAAATGAACAGATTGATAGTTTAACTGATTTGGTGTTATACTGTGACGATTAAGTGTTCCCTTCATTTTTGAGCAGTGTACATTCACTGTCAACTCTATCTGCTCTGCCAGTGCCAGTCAGGATTCATTCATGAGTGAACATGAAGTTAAGGTATTCGAAATCTGAGTCTGAAAGGTAACATCTGAGCAGGTTCTGTAGGTAAAATAGGTTATGAATATAGCTACTTTTCATGTTAAATAAGTTATGTAAAAATTGTAGCTCATAAATAACTTGAAGCTGTGTGTTAAAATATATCACATTTTATTCCTTAAATTTAAACAATTCCAGTACAAATGTGAAAAGCCGATTATGAATTGTAATCTGCAGTAAACTCACAGTAGCATTTACTGCTCATTCTGTACATATGCAGAGAAGTCCGCCCCCTCACCAGCTGCATTCGTTTAAAATGTAGTAGCTCATACAAGTTACTTTTGACTTCTTCTGTCTTAGTGTATTAGGTAGTTAGTGTTGTTGGTACGTTTTCTATTCAAGAACCCTGAAATTTGGGAAAATAGAAATACGTCTGCATTCAGTTTGTTTTATGTTGCCTAGCCTGTGTATGCAATCTTGTGTAATTAACACTTCAAAGTATATTATCATTGATGCATTCCCATGTTGAAAATATGACTTAAAGGTTCAGTGTGTAAGATTTAGGTGAAAGGGATCTATTGACAGAAATTTTATATAAAATAATCCTAGTGATGTTTTCACTAGTGTGTTTCATCTAAATTATACAAATTGTTGTTTTCTTTACCCCAGAATGGGCCCTTTTATAGACCGCCATGTTTCTTGTAGTAGCCCAGACTGGACAAACTAAACACCCTTTGAGTTTTTATGAAAACTGAAGGTTACCACAGATTCTCTTTCATGTTTGGAAGGGGAAGATGAGGTGAGGGGTATTCAGCTGCAACATACAACTTCACCACTTTGTCACTAAATTCTACACACTGCAACTTTAACCACTTAAGTCTGAAAACAGTAATAACAGCATTAAAATAGAATACAATATATCTACTGATCAGTAGCAGTGATCTGCTATACCTAGTTTACAGTACAAAAATGGATTTTGTCAACTTCATATTTGGCATTCTATTGGTTGGGGAACTTTGACAGAGTGAATCTGCAAGTGAGTAGGAGCCATTAGAGAGAAAGGGCAGTATGTTGACGGAAAATATGACAAAATATGAATGTGCAATGAAGACTGCTGAAAAAGTCTTATTTTCTTTCACACATTCACAAGTGTTACAGCACTTCTCTGTTGCTGAAACACACCTATTAACTAAGGGCCTCAGGAATCTCTGTTTGTCTTTCTGTCTGTGGAACGCATATTTATAGAATACACATTGTAAAGGACCCAAGGAAATGCAGTGTGGAATTTGGGGCAGTTTGAACATGCAATATGTTTAATATTAATAAAATTTGCAATGGAGGAAAAAAAAAACACCAGATATGTCAACTTCCACCACACAAACAATAAAAAAGTGACAGTATATTGTTGGCCTGTTTCGCTCACTAATGACGAAATAATTCTGAAGAAGGTTATGTAGCATATCAAGGAAACAGTCATTCTTAAAATTATAATACACATATATTATTCACAATATGGAAAAAGGAGATAAAATGGAGATTAGAAATCATCTCAGAAATCTCAGGTGCGTTCACAACAGCAGCAACAACAACTCGTGTGTAGGGAAAGGCTGTCCTGATCCTTGTTGGGATGGAGGGGGAAGGCCATGTGTTAGGGCTGTGCAGCCCTCGAAACAGAGATTTTTCAGACCCACACTTCAAACAAGGGCTATGAGAATTTCCCAGAAAGCAGGAATGGCCAAGAAAACAACACATTCCAAATAGACAGGTTTAGAACAGGCACTGCACTAGTAAGATCAAAAGAACAAAACTGCAACCAACTCAGTGGCTGACTGCTAGTATGGCAGTGGCTTTCCAACAGATTCCTGTTTTGATTGCTAGACCTTCTCAGTTTGTGCCCAGCATGCTCACTAGTTAATGTTAAGTTGTTTCTTCTTTCTCCCACAGGAAGTGACAAGACCTACCACCAGTGGCTGTTCACTGTAAAGGTGAGCTAGTCTGATAGCTTTTACCCACACAGACAGCACATCATTACACCCATTTCTGCCATTTAGTTTGCCCTTTGTGAAAGCAAGGAATAAGGATGTGAGGGCATACTGTATGTCAGTCATCTATCTACCCAACACTTATTTCCAGAAAAACAATGCCAACATCTACTGGTCAGATTCCCACAAATTTCACAATGGACATATTTGTTTGCTCCTCAGGAAATTATTCCTCATGATTTTGTTGACTTACTGACCTTGACCACTATCACTAAGTGGACTTTTAACTCCGTTTTCATCCACATGATATTATTACTACTATGAGTCTGTTATAGTGGCATCTTGACTTTTTTTCCATCTCTTTAGTTGCATATTATAAAGGTCGTTGGGGACTCATATATTTAAAAGAAATAATCACGAGATCCTTTCTCAGTTTAATCACTTACAATGTATTGAACCCAAAAATAGTCAAAAGAAAGAAAAACTTACTTTCCTCTCCTAGAATAACTGTGTTGTTACCAAACTGATTCTCTTTTTTCGATTTCTAATTCCAAACCTGTCAACCCAATTTGCAGGATTTGTCATTGAAATGTAAACCTTTTTTTTAATCTTATTTACCATTTATAAAAAAAATTAAAAGGATTACCTTAATTGATTATATCATGATCATAGGTTTCAGAAAGGCACACTAAATATAATTATTGGGTCAAAACTGTACTACGATGCAACCTTCACTCTGGCGTTTCATAATTTTGTTGCAGGTTTAATGTTAGAAATACAAATTGTTTGAAAGTAGATGGTCTTTGTGACTTTACAGGCAAACACAAAGTCATGGGAGTGTTAAGTATAAAAAAAAAAATCAACATATACAGTAAGAACAGTGGCCTGGAACCGTCACTCTCTGTCTACTTAATTGCGTACACCCATTTAATCTAATGAATTCCAATATAATAACTCTGCCTCTTACTCTATTATTTTTAAAGTATTTTTTCCTTACTCTTGTTGAGGGTTAAGGGCAGAGGATGTCACACCTTGTTAAAGCCCTATGAGGCAAATTTTGATTTGTGAATATGGGCTATACAAATAAAATTTGATTGTTTGATTGATTGATCTGTGTTTCAAATAATCCCCCTTTCATGTTTGTAATTGGATTGGGCAAAACATTAGATACACCTCACGCTATAATGCAGTGCAGTTTAACGCACTCTGCAAATGACAAATTCAAATATAGCCGCAAGTGGCAATGAGCGGGTTCCAGCCTTAATTCGCTCAATAGGAGGAAGCGGTTCAATAGGAAGGAAGCTGCTCAAAAAGAGGTAGCAGATCAATAAGAGGAAGCAGTTCAAAAGGAATGTTTTGGGTATTTTTGGTGCACCCTTTATGTGAAATGCAAAATGCTTTAGCAGCCCTATTTTACAATACGATATAAACATATTTGAGAAGTTTCATGATGATTTGACAAATATTTTAAGAGTTATGGCCAATTTCCCTCTAAGCCTCCGCCCTTGACAAAAGTTTATGGTTAATAACGGCCGTGTTTCTGACCAATCCTGATGATTTACAATAGAAATGTGTATCTCAGTCTCACAATGCTTTATACGGAATTTGGTGTTGATTGGATAAAAGAAATCAAAAAGTAGATGAGACATTACTGTTTAAAATGTATGCTAATAGATTAGCAAAAATCCATCATAGCGGACAGTTATGTTCCAAGAGGCTTTTTTTCTAAAACACATTGAGCTGGACTTTTTATTTTTTTTAAATTTTAAGTCAATCGGACAAATTGTGTGAGGGGCGTGACCTGTCAAATGTAATAGCGCCACCATGCGGAGAATTGGGCTCAAATTTCTTGGGCATTACTTTTACAGCATTCCCAATGGATGTACCATTTTTTATGTTTCTAGCTTAAAATATTTTTCAGAAATCCCGCAAAATATGCAAAAGTTTGATAGGCCACGCCCACTTCCACCAATCAATTTGGCACTTTAGGATTTAGTTCTTAGTTGCCCCTATAGCATTCTCACACAATTCTGTGAAATTTGGTTCAGTGGTTACTTCGCTATAGATTAAGGGAGATTTTAGAGCCCCTATGAGCAAAACTCTACATGCTTTCATCAAACTTATATACCAAGTTTGATGATGATTGGACCAGATGTTGATAGGTTATGACCAATGTCTTGTTAAGCTCCGCACTTTTTCGTAAATGCGATAATATTATTTTACCGATCCTGCTCATTTATAATAGAAATGTGTATCTCAGTCTTACAATGCTGTGTACTTAATTTGGTGTTGAAAGGATTAAATACCAAAAATAATTATTTACAAAACATTACTGTTTTTCAATTTATGCAAATTGGCAAAAAATGTATCACTGCGACCTTTTATGGTCCAAGAGGCTTTTTTGTAGATCACATCAAGCTGGACTTGTGTATATTTTAACTTAATCAGACTAAGGGTGTGAGGGCGTGGCTTGTCAAAATTTGTCTTTTTGAGGCCGAATTACAGTGCCACCATGGGGTTGATTGAGCTCATGTTTTACAGAAAGTTGATGCACATCAATTCCAAACCTTAACAAATCGGAATAAAAACAATAGGGTTCTGGCCCTTCAGGCCTCAAACTATAATAATAACAAACTGGAGTAAAAATACTATGGTTCTGGCCCTTCAGGCCTTAACACAGAGTAATAGGAAAAAAACAACAAACCGTAGTAAAAACAATAGGGTTGTGGCCCTTTGGGCCTCGAATCAATCAATCAATCAAATTTGATATGTATTCACAAATCACAATTTGTCTCATAGGGCTTTAACAAGGTGTGACATCCTCTGCCCTTAACCCTCACAATTGGGTAAAAAGAAGGTAGAAACCTCAGAGAGAGACACATGTGAGGGATCCCTCTCCCAGGATGGAGTGCAATAGATGTCAAGTGTAAAGGAGAACATTAGAAAGATAAGGGTATTAGCAGCATTGATTAGAATAACACTTTGTAGCATACTGGAAGGTAAAATAATTGATGGATTATTGTCAGTAATGGTCGAGTATCTGAGTAGAAATATTATATATCAAGCAGTCTTTTTGTAATCATAGTCCATGGTCAGCAGCCACCTCGATCGTGGTCCACCACCACTATCAGATGCCAGCACGATACAGGATCCGCCATTATGAACCATAATAATAAATGAATACCTCTCTGGGATTTTCAATCACATTTTACAGTTGTACCTATGAAATAGGTCATTAGAGTATTCTTGTTGTAATACTACTAATACATGTAATATTCTCCTTTTTTAAGAGTGTACCACTGCTGAACAGCACTCCAGTCTTTAAACAAAGAAGTTAATTGAATGTATTCAGGCAGATGTTTCTATTATTTTGTCCACCAGATCTCAATGAAGGTAGTTCAAATAATAGTAAAAGCTGTAAAATGGAATAGAATTCAACAGCAAAACAAACTACATCGTTCAGAATGATTATACATTTTAAACTTCTCTCCAACAACAGTTAACATAAAATTTAACATTAAAACCTCATGAAGTTCAGATAACTGTTGTATTAGACTTCTTTAGTTTTAGCTAGATGTACCTAAATACTCTGGCAACCTATTGTAGATGTAGTTCATTCCATTCAAGTGTTGTTTTGTCTATAAGGAATACCACAGACTCTAGCTGCTGCTTGTTGATCTTAAGACCTTTACTATTGCTCTCATACAGTATGTCTATTTGCCATTTGAAAACAGACTTTTCATCATACTCAGTCACAATGTAATATCAGGCATATCATTTATTATGTCTTAGTCATTACATTTTTGGTGAATGTTTTTCTTACAGAGAGGGGGTGGTGCTATCTTCAATACAGTGAAGACAAAGGCAAACCCAGCCATGAGGACTGTTTACAAGTTTGTAAGCATATCCCTGGATTCTGTTTAAAGCCTAAAAATGTGTTGTTTGGTAGAAATACAAATGGCAGTGATCTGGCTTTATTTATGTTTGTTTGACAGGCCAAAGACCATGCAAAAATGCGTATTAAAGAAGTCAAGAGCCGGCTAAAGCAGAAAGTAAGTAGCTTTGCACTACTCTAGATCACGTTTTGTTTTTGTATACACTGTAACATTGGTTTGACAGCAGCAAAGGTGGTGACAGTGCTTGATCTTTGCCTCACAAAAAATAACTTTTATCACCACCCTAACTCACCTTAACTACCTTAACTGAATCTCATCACCCAAGCCACAGCGTGCCGCCTCCCTCCTCCATCTCTTGCATTGCCATCACTACTTTCACCCATTTCAACTTCCACCTCCCTGTGTTCCCCCTCTTTAGGAGCAGGCAGAAAATGGGTTCTCTACAGGAGTGCCATCAGTCATCAATGATGAAAGCTCAACAAGCATTGTCTCCTCCCCCAGTGGAGTCAGGACGGAGGGTGCACAGCGAACCTGGGATGACCAGAGAGAAATCACTGTGCACTTTGGACAGGTTGGCAGAATTTAGGAGGAATGTGGTAAAGTGAAAATCTGGAGAGAAAGAATTTCAAAGAGCTGCAATATATGAATCAGTTGTTTGAACAAAGTTTGGGAATATAATCAGTATAATACCATGATACCTATAATACCTAATACCAAGTTTTCTCCAGTTTATCTGTACCATTAAAACACCCTTTAACAACTATAGTGGTATTATAGACCAGGAGTATTCAAAATCTGACAGGGATTGACCTGTCAATGTATTACAATAGGGCTGCATTTATTGATTAATTTTTTATTGATTAATCTAACGATTATTTTTTAGTACTTGTTAAATCTAATAATGAATTTGCATTTAAATTGATTTAATCATCTTCTCTTAAAAACAAACAAATCTGACAACAAACAAAGTATGCACTGTAAGGCATTATTCCACAACAAAAAATAGCCCAGTCTGAACTGCTAATCAGCCTTTTAAAGTCCCATACACAATCTCTCCAAAATACAACTAGTGCAAGAGCTTGTTACATTAAAGTAAAATGAATATATAAATCTACATTAAGCTGTAACTTTCTGGTGGAATATCAAAACACTGTGTAAATTTATGTTTAGCAGTCTATCAAAAAAAAATTCTTGAAGTAGCCTAGCAGTTGTATCAATGTCTGTATGAAGTCAAAAACTGACTGTCAAATAAAATGAAGTAAGTCAAATTCTATAGTATTTCAACAATGTTTATTATTAATTTTCAAACTGAACTGGAGGGTGCTCTAATAATAAAATAATAATTAAATAAATGTTCTTTTCTCGTTTCAAGTAAAATAAGGTTTGCATTTAAAAACAAATTAAAGAGCTTTTGAAAAAGGCATCTTAAAGTTTGATTTTAGTTTGAGTTTCTCTTTTTTCCTAAAATATAACTACATTACACAAATAAATAATCTATACCTCCATGATCTTAGAGCCACTGCTCTAAATGCTGACTATGTAGATATGTTGGCAGAATAAACAGCCAAACTAAAATTAGAAAAAATAAACTAAAAACTTGTTGTTCTGTAAAACCAGCATGCACCTGAATCTTTGACCTCATGTCTCTCCCACCAAAATTTCAATATTGAAAAGAGGTTTTTGTATGAATGAGGATCTTTCCTGATTTGTCAGATGTTGAAATAATGCATAAACACTTTCACATTGTTACAGTATTAATATATAAATGGGTCTCTCTGATGAGTTAGTATGTGTACTGTTCTTTGCTCCCTGTTTTTTACATCATTTATTTGCCTCCACAGGCTCGACCACCTGTGTTGTTGAAAAGACCAAAAAGCAATCTGAGTCTGGAAACCAGCCTTGAACAGTAAGCCTACATCCATATTGTCCCCCTGATCATGATGTAGCTAAGAAATCACATTTACATATTTGGAAAGCCAGTGCATAGATTTTGAAAAAAAAACTACTTTTATTATGCAAAATATAAATATATGATGGTATATTATATTGAGCTTTTATACAAACACATACCAAGAAAAAAAATGTAAAAGGTTGTCTTCAGTTTAATGAGAGAGAAATGTGTTATCAAGCAAATATGTTTACCTAAATGCCAGTAAATCTATAGTCCCAAAGACCGTGAAGAAATACAGAAATGTGACAAAGTAGAAGGTGTTGAGCAGCCATGTGCCACCAGAACAGCTTCATTGCACCTAGACGTTGATTTTAAGATTCTTTGATTTTATGAAAATGATCTCTATCCAGTGTTTGGTTTACATTGTTAATTTCGCAACCTGGCAAATTTTTGGGGTTCGCTAGCTCTTGAACTTTAAAAACCTGTATGCATCAAAGTTTAATGACTTTCCATGAAAACAGGAAGTTTTTGTATCTCATACATACAAGGTCCAATCTACTCCAAAATTCACGTGACAAGATTCCCCGCCTGACTACACATAAATCTTGACTTACAATCACAGTCCCCCCTAGCGGCAACAGGAAAAGTCTTGTTTTTTACATGTCTTACACTTTGATTTAGTCCTCCTATTCGGTTGACCATAACCAAGTCAGATTTTTGTGAGAAGGTCCTCAAGACATTGATGATGAAGTCTTGTGAAAACAGAGTTTTCGTTGAATGTCAGTGGCGTGGCATGGCATATCAGCCCCAAGAAAGTCATAGTCATTGCATCACGTTCTGGTAACCAGAGGTAAGTAAGCCTCGTATGAAAATTCACCACGGATGTTCACATTTTTATGGAATATCTGTAGTTGCTTAATTTAAGCTTGGTTTACTGAGGATCAATAACTTTTTTGAATGCTGATTCAATATTCACACTTTTGTGGTCTTTTTATTTTCAATTTAAGTTTTTTTTATACTTGTTCCTTATAAGATCTTTTGTACATAGGACAAGATGATGGATATCCCTTGTATGTTGAAGGTCTTCCGCACTATTTAAGTTCCCAACTGCTAGTAGATGTTAGCAGATATAAGCGACCAGCAGCGGATGTTAGCGACATGTCTTCCGTGTGTACCTACTGGACACTCTCCTCTGAGGCAGGCCCAGCAGAGGCTGATTAGATTGGGTGTATGTCCCTAAAATCTTGGGGCCCAGTTGGGATCTTTCCTCCATTCTGCAGTCCATGATGTTTTTTTAGGTCTGGTGCAGGGCTTGCCCGTGGATTCCTTGAACTCTGAGCAACCTGATGGTGGATGTTGCAATCAAACCCTTGCAGCCAACTTCCACAGGGCAAACTATTATTTTCCAGCAACATTGTTCTGCTTCAGGTGCCATCTCTGCATACTCTCCTCTTCCTCTCATTTACTTCATAAACAGCATCCTCCTAGGGCACTGTTGATTCTATGCAGTAAACTTGCGCAGGGTGTTAAAACAGAGTACCAGGGCTGGTCTTAGGGTGGTGGTGACAATGTGTGATAGGACTATAAGCCCCTGACAGCATTTCCAAGTCTTGGGCTTGCACCGAGTGACCACTCCTGGTCAGTGAAGAAGGCCCTCTCTGTCCCTGCTCCCCTGTTTTGGATGGCAAGGCATTGATAGTGGTTCTCTTTGTTTCAATTGTTGCTGCCAAGCATTTTAGTACTTGGTTGTGTCTCTACATGACCTACCTTGGGAGAGACTTACTTTACAACCAGTAAGGATGTGTCTGAGGGTAGCTGGAGTTGAGCATAGTGGACAGTATGGATCGTCATTCAGCCACAGCTGGAGGTTTTGGGTGAAGGAAGGATGTAGTAGGTTGCTCTAATCAGGTAGCTAATTCTGCTTGCTTCCATTTTCCACAGGACCTTCCTGTTAAACTTCCTTCTCTCTATGCTCTCTCATTTCATCTACTGCCCCTGTTTTGCCCAAGTGACAGCTTTAGAACATCTTGCTGCCTCCTCCTGACACCAGATTTCCAGGACTACCAAATTTCTACTGTTATGATAGGGTTGCCTTGTTCCACAAAGTTCGGCTCTGACCTACGCCTAGCCCCCTCCTCCTTGTTGAATGTGGCCCACAATTTTAAAATGCTGGAGTGCTGCCTTTGCCTGTTTCTTTTTTTATGCTTGGATTAAACTATTTTTTACTGTTTAAAATATTCAGTGTAAAACATGCCATTGATAAATGTAACCTTGAAATGCTCAAAAAATACTTTTGTAGCTCATATAGCCGGGCTGACTTAATCTTCATTTCAAGTGGGCAAGATACTAAACCCCAAATTGCCTCATAGGAAACATGCTGCCGATTGTGTCTGTGGAGATTCTCAGTCATCCAGGTCATGGTATATCCAAGTGCTAAAAAACAGGTCAACTGGACATGGTTGAGTTTCTTGAAGACGTTTCACCTCTCATCCAAGAGGTTTCTTCAGTTCTAACTGACTGCTGGGAGTCCAAGGTATTTAACCTGTAGGGTTGTTAGAAGTCTTTGAAGTTACCTGCGAGTCTGGACCCATTTGTAGTGAAACTTCCTGGGGATGAAAGTCAACTGTACAATACAAACTTCAACGACCGGCAAACGAATCCCAACTGTACTGTAAAGCCTCTGAGTGGTCATCAAGACTAGAAAAGTGCTATTTAAATACAGACCATTTACATGTATCACATTCAATATGATACATCTCTTTTTGATCACTTTTGCGTCACTATAATACAATGCTGTACAGAAAAAAAAATCATATATACCGACTGAAATTATCATCATAGCAACAAGAAACAGTATTTGTCACCTGTACAGTGTAACATTTGTGGTGCCATCTAACGGTTTGACCACTTTTTTTACCAGTAGACAACACTTTACCAAGAGCATCTGTATATTCGTACCTCTCCTCATTATAGCCAAGCCACCTGAGGAAAACTCCTTGAAGTCAAAGGTAGTGACATCACCAAAATGTCAAACAAGAATCCATTAAAAAAATCATAGCTCCCCAAACAAACATTCACATAACAGAAAAATAACTAAATGTGAACAAAAACTGACTTTTGGTGAAATATAAAACCATTAGTCTAACACAGGGGTAGGCAAACTTTACTATCAAAAGAGCCATTTTGTCCCCTCTTTCCCCCAAATAATATTTTTGGAGCCGCAATATATAGCTGCAGCCTAATAGCTTAAAAAGAGTAAACATAAAAAATAGGCCAGTTTGTATTCAATTATGACTAAAGTCCGTTTCAGTGTGCTGTCATCCTCTTCTGTTTTTTCCCACGTACAGCAATCAACCGTCGGCTAATAGGATGTGACGCATATTTTAGTTGATGAAATATTAAAACAAAAAGTGAGAGCAGGTCAGACTGGAAGCGGACACAGAAACTGAAGCTCGGTACAAACCAACTGCAGCTTCTGCTCTGATCAAGAAACTGCGGCACTGATCTCTGAGCAGCTGTGACCAGAGAAACTCTGTGTTTTCACGGTTTCCACTGTTAAGAAGCAGCCGGTAAGTCGCTGACCGGATGCTTCACGTGAACGAGCTCTAATCTCACTGTGTGTCTCTCTGAGTGAGTGAGTGAGCGGGGGTGGAGGGCGGAGCTCCGGGGCCTGTGTGTGTGTGTGTCCCCGCTGTCTGGGAGCGCACACACACATTCGCCCGCTCCTGGTATTTCATGATGGCCTGATAGGATGATGATTTAAAAAATAAACGTGAACATGACGTTCACTCACGTTTATCGTGACGTTCACTCACATTCACGTTCATCATATGAAAACTGATTTGTTAAGTTCACCGTTCGCGAAAAATATGCGCAACATGCACAACACTGTACAGAGCCACTGCAGAGGGGCTGAAGAGCTGCATGCGGCTCCAGAGCCGGGGGTTGCCGACCCCTGGTCTAACACATCAGTTACACTCACACTGTTTTTGTGAGCGCAATATATTAGAAACATCCATAGGGAATTTCATTACATTTGGCACAAACATTCAGTGCAACTCAAGGATAACTTGATTAGAATTTGGGTGGCCAAAGGTCAAAACCCCTTTTTGCCTTATGAACATTGTTATTTTAAGAATGCCTCAAGAGAATCATTTTAAATGTGGCACAAACTTAGACTCAAAGATTTACTGAGGCGTACAACCACAATTCTAGCTTGGCTACAGCCAGTGGTCAGAAACGTTATGTTTTGGGATTGTCCGTTCGTCCCATTATCATGAACACGATAGCTTGAAAATACCTCGACGGAATCTTTTCACATTTCACACATCAAGGTCACAGTGGCCTTACAAAGTTTGTTTATGTTTTTCTTTAACATGATATCTTAAGCTCAGGTTGAAGGAACGTCTTGAAATTTGGCGTCACAAAATACGTTTTTAGCCGCTTAAATGTGATATCTCAAGACCGCCTCGAGGGAGTTTCTTCAACTTTTGATCAGGTGTCGCTTAGACTCAAAGAGAAATTGATTAGATTTCTGTGGTCAAAGATTACAGTGACCTTATATGAATCTGGAAAAAAAAAACTGAACTGGTTGGTGGAGGCATCCTACCACAGTGTGGTATTTCTAGTCCTAATTTTCCTCTTCTTAAGTGTTCTTTTTTTATGTATTTAATTAATATACATTTAATGAAATATGACTTTCCTGTTTTCTTTCCTCTTCTCACCATAGCTCTATCCGTCCTACTCGTCACTACACAGTGTTTCTCTCTGAAGATTCATCTGGAGATGAGCTCCAGTACGACAATGACTCCATCTCTGGGTTTCCTGACAGCTTTCTCTTCTCTGTCCCTTTTGAGTGGTCACCTCTGTACGCATCTTTCTGTTTGGCTTTGCACTGTTATCTGATGAATAAGCTTTTCTCAAATAATCTCTCTTTTCTATTGATATGTGCATGTATGTATGTGTTTAAAAGCTTCACAAGGAGGTATTATGATCATGGTTTTGGGAAAACCTTGCATCAGGTTTTGATTATAGGGTTAAGAGTAGAACTCATTCATATCTGTTATTTTTTGTTAATTTGTGTGATTATGATAAAGGTCTTAATAAGGTCAAAAACCCAACCTGACAGTCAATCTCTCAATTGTGTATGAAGGCCAGAGGTGGCAGAAGTACTCACATTATTTACTTAAGTAGAAGCACAGATCCTTGTCTAAAAAAAAGACTGGTAAAAGTAGAAATACTGATTCAACTCAAAAGTAAAAAAATATTTTCAACTTCAATGATACACGATGCCTCATTTGATAACTTGGCAAAACAAAAACATTTTAACAACCTGCACAGTGATGGTACAGAGAAAAAGTCTAGTTTGGCTGCAAGTCAAATTTCAGACAGAATAATATAGGCGGAACTGTACCGAGGTCCTGCATGAGCACCTGGATAATTTTTGAAGGGAATAAATGGATGGGGAATGTCCTCGCTTTGATTAAGTCCCTGCCCTTTTTATACACCGCCGCTAGCTACTACCGATTGGATGGTTTAGTGAGGTCCTCGGATCGGCTCCACTGGAGTCGGTAACGGCCCTGCGGAGCGCCGAGAAGACGATCAAACTTATTCTATAGGAAGTAAAAATCGTGACAAGGTTTCCGTAGGTGAACCTGCGGAAGGATCATTACCGGTACAGCCGCTCGACCTCGGTCGACCACGGAAACCAGACTAACCTCCGGACGCTTAGGGTCTCACACAAATATTCACTTGTACTCTAGGATGAACTGATTCGAATTGTGGTGATCAAAGGTCAAGGTCAAGGTGACCTCACAAAGCACATTTTTCGCCTTGTGTAGTTGATATCTCAACCTGACAGTCGATCTCTCAATTGTGCATGAAAGCCAGTGTCTTTTGTATGGAACTGACAGTAGAGTTGTGTGAATGAGGAAACACATATACCATGAGATTATTTAGCTCTGTTAAACACTAGAGATTGATAAAGACATAAATTGTTTTGTCTAGCTATGCCTTTAAAGGTATATAGATAGAAAAAAACAAACAGAAAAAAAAAATGTAATGCCTTCATACTGCTCCTTTGGTGTCATCCAAGTGTCCGTAAGCCCTTACATTCAAATTTGACTAGAAGCAACATCATTTACACCATGTTTTTAGCCCAAATGTCTGCTACCCGAAGTAGCAATGCTAGCTAAATTAACGATGCTACCTCGCACCATGCACATACCCTTGGGCAAGAGCTTTTGTGCAGTGTGTGTAGTGTGTGCGGAGGATATCATATTTTGCCAAAATTAGGGCCTGGTTATTCCTAGAAAACGATCAATGGTTCTCTGATCTTTTTTGGCTTGAGTTTTTCGACCCATGAAGCCTCTAGTGTGTGTAACCATAATTCAAACACTGTCCCTGCAGGCCACAGCCATACCACTCCCTGAAGGACGTAGAGTTGAGAGAAGGTGGTGATCCTAGTATTGGGGCAGAGAGTCACACTGCTCCTCCCAGCCCAGTCAATGAGAAGTTCTCCAATGTCAACTTGCTTGGGGATATTTTCAGCTGCCAAGATGAGCCTGACATCCAACCAATTACCTTGGCTAAAAGTCTTGAGGACCTGAGGACTCCCAAAGACCCTGGGGAGCTACAAGCTACATTTACTTACCAGGTCAGTGGCCAGTGTGTTCTGCAGCGAAGAATGGCTTAACATAATTTTGTTATGTTATTTCCTAAAAGAATAATGAGAGCTTTCAGATAAAACATATTTCTTATTGCCAAGAGCAAAATACCAACTAATGTCCACATGTCAATTCTTGGGGCATTTTTCTCAACAGTGATAAGGCAGACAGGAAACGTGGCGAGATAGGAGTATAGAGAAGGGGTATGATAACAAAGGTCCATGGCTAGAATCAAACCATGAACCTTGTCATCTATTCCACCTCCTCCTGGATGTCTATACAATTTGTGTTGGATGTTTCATGGTCCAGAGAGGATGATTCCTTATGTTTGTTGTTGACCAAAAAGCGTTCATCCAACATCACTGCAATGTAAATTTATAACCAAGTATGATCTTGAAATCTGAATGAATTCTGAAATTCGGTTTTCATCAATCAGCATTAGTAGTGTGCTTTGCCACTTTATTTCTGCAAGTTTTACTTTTCCTTCATTAGCAATTATTGTCTGAATCACATTGTCTGTTTGCAGCGGATGGACCTGTGTGTCGATGAAAACTCTCAAACATTTCCAGGCCTCAAGCTCTCTAAGCCTTATAATAAGCTATGGAGTATAGGGCCGTATGAATCGGCCTTGCCCATTTGTGCACCTCCTACCTGTGATGCAGGTGCATTTATACAACTTCCTGTGCAGACAGAAGCCCACTCCCCAAGCCATGAAAGCTCTGCCCTGGGTTCTGACCCTTTCACGCCTTCCACCCCTGGCAACATTACCATCCCACGTCCCCATGGAAGAAAGACACCGGAGCTTGGTACTGTCCTTGCACCCCCCATGGCCCAGTCACGCTCTAAAGCAGCAGAAACTGGTGAAGGAAGGACTGCATTTGGGGGGAAAGAGTTTAGGCAAGCTCTGAGCATGACCACAGATGGAGAACTGCTGAAATCCACCAACATAGCTGAGGGCAGTATAGATCTGATAAGCCTGCTCGACCCCCTTAATAGCTCAGCAAATATTGACTCCACTTCACTAAATGATGGGGGATGCATTGGCATTTCGCCATCTTCCTGCAAACCAACACTTCCACCAAGGTACACTTACCCACAGGGCTTACCTATTTTCCCAATGCATCCTCACATGTCACTTAACCCTTTTGTCCAGTCTCTGCAACCTACCTCCCCTCAAATGCATTATTCACTGACTGCAAGAAGGAATCCCTTCAGTACAGTGTGTGGGCCTCCAGTAGGCTCTTACTTACACTCTCCAACCCAGCCACAGTCCATTTCCTCACTATCAGGGCTTTACAGACAGCATTCACCAGGCAGTTCAACTCTGCCACACAGCTATGGACCGCTCCAGTCAACCTTCTCCTCCTCAGAAACCTCACTGCTTCACTCCTCTGCCAGCAATCATGCCCTTTCCAGCCTGGCAGACTCAATGTCTGTCCCCAGTACAGCTAGGAACTTGGTGGTAAAGCCTCTTTCTGCAGAGGCAGACAGCCAGAAGACTCAGGATCCTTTTGGAGACCTGATGACTATGGTCAAGCCAGCTACACCCCCAAAAAAGAAGGTGGAGGACCTTCGGAGGAGGTGGGAAACGTTTGACTAATGTTTAAGGTGCCCTCTCTGTCACTACACAAACTTCCCTCACTATTGGATCCAGACCTTCTATTGCATTTACTGACACATTAGCCATAATACACTCTGTTCTGCTTACGCAACTCACTATCATAGAAGAGTTATAGCTTTACCTGGCATGTAACACTTGCTGTGGAATGCAACTTTAAAGTTCTGTAAGAATTGTCCTAATCCTCAATTCTTAAATGTTTGTTTTGTATTCAATGTGAACTCATGCTGGGTAAAGAAAAAAAGAGTAGATGACATCATATGTGCGTTATGCCAGTTTAACTTCAGGTTAATTCACAATTTATGTACTTCAGCAAGTCAGAAAACATTGTTTATGAATTGTAAAGTAGTGTCTACCAGAGATGGTAAATACAATACTTATAGGCATCAAAAGCTATATGAAACTAGTCAGGATTAATTAAGGTAACTGTAACATTGAAGGGAAATTCAGGTAGTAAGTAGTTGCTGTTGCCAACTTTATTAGACTGCTGTGGCAAGGGGAGACAGGGTGTATATGGCTCTTATGAACATGTATGTTTTTTTTCCAGTGCAATCTGAGTTGATGGTGCCTGAACATCTTTCTTCTGATGCTGTCCATTTGGCCATGGCAACCAGAGAAGCAACACAGGAAAACTATGTTAATTTTAATATCTGAGTTACTGAAGAAGTGTAAAAATTCTCAGGGTTCATAATGAAACTGTAGCGGGTCAAACACGGTCAATACATGGTCATTCAATGTCGTCCAAGACACGTTCACGTTGACACTGCTAAAGAAATGTGGACACTTATGTCCCAGTCCACCTCAAAATGGTCTGAATGATAGGATCTTGTTTCCGTTGTGTATGTGAGCATATACTTGTCCTCAGTACATCTTGGGTATGTTTGCCTGTACTTAGAGCTCTCCATTGTGATCAGATCACTCAGGACAGATGTTAATTCCAGGTCTAAATGCGATCTCTGTTTGCAGTCAGTCAGTAGATGCTGTGTCAGAGCAACACCTTGGTGCAATCCATCTGAAGTATATCAGCAATATTTAAGCAACAGCCTTTGAATTTGGATTCTTTAATTATCTCTTAATGTAGAAGTTTTACTTATTATTGGGAAGTCTGCCTTTACCTATGTGAAATTAATATTGTACCAACAAAAAAGGGATTCAAGGGAAACTATAGATCCACTGGACATGATGCAAATGACAACAGTTGCTCATTAGTGCAGTTTTACCATGTAAAATGACTTTGTTAAATGACTAAATATAGCATACCAAAATGAAATGTCTTAGCACCGTCGTTGCATAATGTACATTAATTTGCCCCCAATGAATAATAAAGGCATAATCTCATACAGACCTCTTTGTCCTATATTATGGTAAGTGGTCTGTATTTATTTAGTTCTTTTCTAGTTTTGCTGAACTCAAAGCAATTTACAGTACAGTTTTCCCACCTTTTCACACACAAATTTACACAATGCATCTATGTGCAGCTCTCTTTATCACCCATCACTTGTACACTGCTGGCACAGCTGTCAGTGGCATTTTGGGGTAGAATATTTTACCCAAGGACATTTGGAATGGGGGAGACAGGGATCAAACTGCTGACCTTCTGGTTAGTGGATAACTTGCTCTACCCCCTGAGCCACAGCTGCCCCCTGATTAATACGCCCCACTATTAAAACATCTTGCCATTAAATCAACCTTTACATCTAGAAAATTCACAGAATCAGATTCTTGACAAACTCTTCCAAAATCTTAAAATAGATAAAATCTTAGATAAAACACAACACACACACACACACACACAGCTTTCCGCTCCACTAACATTAACAGAAAAAAAAGAAATGTGTGTCTGCTGAACACTGCTGAATTTGGACATTTTGTGTAGTTTCACTTTCCAGGCATCCTACCAAGGAACTTGCACACAAAGATAACCTTGCTTTAAGATGTTCAGATGCCAACACAATTCATTGCACAGCACCCTCCCATGTCTTCTGTCTTTAATGCAACCACTTTCGCATAGTGCTTAATATAGTATCAGTATAGATTTGTGAATCAAAATAGCACACATTACCTACTGAGATACACTCACAACAACATTTGTCTTATTGATGTTGTACAATTACCATGTCTTAGTAATCTGCTGTAGTCATTTTACTTCTTAATGGCATTAGGATACCGGTTCAAAATGTGGTACATCTCATCTTATGCATTTAATCACCTTTTGATGTTTTGGTAAGTTTATGCACAATTCTGTTGTTTTTTGGCCTCCCTACATTTTTACAAAGAAACATTTTAAGAAGATCTTCAAACCTACAATTGACTGTAATGTCTGCCAAATTATAAAAAAAAAATATTTACTTCTAATTAAATACATGGGGACTTCAAAACACTTGTATGTATATTGTGTTATCTTTAAGGATGCTTTCACCTATGTTGCTGCTAATATATGCACATATCTGCCTTAGTCAATTCTTACTCTGTTTGCTGATAATGATGGTTAATGAGTTACAGACTTCTTACACATTGTGATGTCCATTGTACATAGAGTAGAATTAGCGGTTCTCACAATTTTGCCACCAGTTTCTAGTTCAGCTCATTTTGACTTTAACAAGAGAAATCATGTAGCTGTCACACCTTGTCAACCTTTACTGGTTTCCAGATGATCTTGGGACGTCTATGTGTGGTGAATGCCAAAAAGTCTTAATCACTTATAAGGTTCTGTACAGGTATACTTGCTGTTGTATCAGTGTACAGATGACATCTATTCTAAGACTGATTAAAGAGTGATGACTACTATCCTATTAGACCTAAGTTGCTTAAAATAGAAATCTTTATCATAATATATCAGCTTAAATTTTACAACCGACTTGACACAGTGCCTATCATTTCCCTGCTATACTTAATTCTTGTAATGACAATGCCCATAAGTTTGAGTCCTGAGATGGAAGTGCATCCGGAAAGTTTTCAAACCCTTTACAAATTTCCCCTCATTTTGTTGTTCAGACTCGTCTTCAAATGGATTCACTTAATTTTTTGTCTCATCAATCTACAACTGTGATTCCACAATGACAACGCAAAAACTGTTTTTTGGAGTGTTTTGTAAATTTATTAAAAATAAAAGAGTGAAATATTCTATTTACATAAGTATTCAGACCCTTTGTTATTGCACTTGCAACTGAGCTCCGGTGCATCCTACTTCTATCAATGGTTCTTGAGATGCTTCTACATCTTGATTGGAGTCCTCCTGTCCCTAATTGAATTCATTGGACATAATTAGGAAAGGAACACAACTGTCTATATAAAGTCTCACAGTTGATGGTATATGTCAGAGTGAAAGCCAAGCCATGAGGTCAAGAGAATTGTCTGTAGACCTGCAAGACAGAATTGTGTCAAGACACATCTTTGGAAAATTACAGGGAAATTTCGGCAGCATTGAAAGTGCCCAAGAGCACGGTAGCCGCCCTTCATTCTCAAATGGAAGAGATTTGGAATCACCAACAGTCTTCCTAGATCTGGCTGCCCAGCCAAACAGAGTAATTGGGGACGAAGGGCCTTGGTCAGATGGGTAACCAAGAACCCAATAGTCACTATGAATGAGATCCAGAGTTCCTTTGTGCAGATGGGAGAACATTACAGAAGGACAACCATCAGTGCAGCCCTCCATCAATCAGGCCTTTATAGTAGAGTGGCCAGACTGAAGCCATTCCTCACTAAAAGGCACATGGCCGCTGGGAGTTTGCCAAAAAGCACCTAAATGACTCTCAGACCACAAGAAGCAGAATCCTCTGGTCTGAGGAAATGAAAATGTAACTACTTGACCACAAGTCCCAAAGGCGTGTGTGGAGGAAACCAGACACTGAGCATCGCCACATTAATACCATGCCTACAGTCAAAAGTGGTGGCAGCATCATGCTGTGGGGATGCTTTTCTGTGACAGGGACTGGGAGACTAGTCAGGATAAAGGGAAAGATGGATGCAGAAAAATATAGAGCAATCCTGAGTGAAAACCTTTTCCAGAATGCTTTAGATCTCAGGCTGGGCCGGAGGTTATACATTTAAACAAGACAATGACCCGAAGCGTATCGCCAAGAAAACACAGGAGTGGCTTCTGGAAAACTCTGTGAAAGTCCTGGAATGGCCCAGCCAGAGTCTAGACCTGAACCCAATAGAGCATATCTGGAGAGACCTGAAAATGGCTTTGTCATTGTGGAGTATTGTGTGAAAAATAATGAGAATAAGAACGAATTGAATTATTTTAAGATGAGTCTGAAACATAACAAAATGTGGAAAACTTAAAAGGGTCTGAAAAATGTAGGGATGCACTGGTATCTTACCAAATGTTAATATTCCAAAGATATTTTATATGAATATTCATGGTCCCTGCAGAATATTTCTTGAATATTATAACTTTTTAATCACTGTCAATTCTTTTTTTTTTTTCGTGATCAATAATTTATTGAAAAATGCAAAAACTAAGTTTTCACCAATCACAAAGCACGAATAAATACAAATAAAATCCCTTCTGTGAACAAGAGCTAAATAGCAGGGATGAAAACAATAAGTAGCTGAATTAGAGAGCGCGAAAGAGAAAACAAGCAAGAAAATAGGGGGGAAAAGGTGGAATAAAGAAAATATGTATTTAGAAATCAGAAAAAGAAAAATGTTGGGGGTAATAGACCAGAATCCAGACACAATATGATTAAAAAAGAGGAAAACAGAGGCCCAATGTAAATGCATTAATATACAAAATGACACAAAATGACTATTCAGCAGTATTATGCACAAAACATTACTCAGTATTGTTGTGTATTGTGTATAATATTTTAATATTTAAACGAGTAGAGTGATGAATTACAATTTACAAAAGAGAAATTATATTATTGTTACTAATCCACGTAACTCACAGCTGCCGTCTGGATAGCTAACAACAGAAGCTTTGTAAGTGGTAAACACTTTACTGGAACAGCAGTTGAACATAAATGTCTTATTCAGAAGATTTGAATGTAGACTTGATGCATCAAGGAGACCAGAAGGTTGAACAAAATACAAACGCGATTAAACTGTCTCACAGATATTCAAAATTGGGTGGCACATAATTTCCTTCAGATGAACCCAAAAAAGACAGAAATACTTCTGATTGCTACCAACTCTGCACACACCGAACTCACGAACATGCTAGGTCCTTACTCACATCTCAATACTCCTCAGTGTAGAAACATTGCTCCAAGCTACATAACTGACCTTTTAACAACATGTAGACCATCACGAGCCCTGAGATCCTCGTATGCTGCCCTCCTGGCTGTTCCAAAGTCAAGGCTTATACATTTGCCATCCATGCCCCCATTCTTTGGAACAACCTGCTTGAGGAGATCAAGATGGCGAAATGTATCACCTTGTTTAAGTATCTTCTTAAAATGCACTTTTATAGACTAGCCTTCATATGATCCTCTCTTAATATTTTATTTATGTATTTATTTATTTTGCTTTCTTAAAATGTTTAACTTGTTATACTCCTCTATTGATACTCTTATTGTGATTACACTTTTATGATTCCTGTTTTTATCATGTTAAGCACCTTGTAAACCTTGTTTTGGAAAGGTGCTATATAAATACAGTTTATTATTATTATTACACCCAGACAAAAGTGCATTATTATGCCAAATGGGTAATGATTTATTATATTTACAATCAAAATAAATATTCTTTCCTATACTGCGCCATATGGATAGTGTATTAGAAATGATAGGTCCCATACATGATTCCGCCATTTTCTTTTTTTATGTTGGAAAAAGGCAGATCTGGAATTCTGTGATCACCAACCTTTTCGAGCCGAAGATCACTTTTTAATTCCAAACGTAAGCCGAGATCTAGCACCCTGATATCTTCCAAAAAAAACACAACTTCTGTTAAAGGCTGAATGTACGAGCATAAATATACACAAAGAAAGGCAGTTGTGCAACTTTATCTATTCAATGCACAATATTCACATTAATATCTATTCATATTTTCAGCATCTGTTCAGTGCACAATATTTAGCTTCAGTTCAACAATATGTTCGGCAGACGAGCTGCTACTGCAGCACAATGTTTTACATAGGCGTTGCCTTGAATATGTCCATAAAATTGACTTTTCCTTGTATGAAAGTAGTCCCTTGTACTCAAATAAATACAAGTACTATACAGTATGAAGCCGTGCGTCTTCCGCTCCTGCACATATTTCACAATAAAAATAACTTTTTCAACAAAAGAATGGATTCCGTCAACAGAAACGCTGGAGTGCTTTTATTTTGAAACACATACAGAAAGTGGTTTTAACATTTTAAAATCCATGTTTGTGACATAATTCCAACAAATAAACATTAAAACTCAGGTGAAAGATCATTTCCTCTGTTTATTCTTCTGTGAAACACAATGTTTATATGTCTATGACACAAACATATTTACAACACTTCCGGAACCCATTTCAAAGTAAAAGCACTCCAGCGTTTCACTTTCTTATTAATTTGTTCTAACGGGGCTTTGATTGTTATCGACAGACCGGAAGATGCACGTCTTCATACTGTATCCTGACATTTAGTTTAGTACATAAACCGACTTGTTTGAAGGAAATGCAGGAGATAAACCAGCTGCTCCGCCGCCAGTAGCGGACACACAGCGCGTGTGAAAAACAGACAACCGACACACAGCTGATCTGCGGCGCGGCCGCAGCCAGTGAGTCCAGAGAGTTCGGAGATCGACAGTGAAGACTGCGAGATCGACCGGTAGATCGCGATCGACGGGTTGGCAACCACTGCTTTAGTTAGAGCAGAAACAAAGTTATCTTTAACTATTTGAGTGAGTGTAGTTCTAATTTGAATACCTAAGTAAGTAAAGCCATGGTATTGTAGAGAAAGAGGAGGATGATCTAGGTTCATATTTGTCTTATGTAGTGGCATGAGTATTGATTTTACCAGTTTATTTTATAACCGGATAAGGAGCCGAATTTGTGGAAAATATTCAAAACGTGAGGCAATGAGCTATTTACTCCTGAGAGATATGATAAAACGTTAAACCAGCATAAAGGGAGATATATAATGTGATGTACCATTACTTATGATGGGAGATATGGCATGGTTCTCTAACGGCCTGGGCTACTGGTTCCAATGGGAAAGCAAAGAGACCTGCGGAAGGCGGGCATGCCTGCCTAGTTCCTCTTGATAGAACAAAGCCAAGTGAGCCAGGGTGACCAGTTTGAACATGTGCAATGGGAGAGGCATAAAGTGTAGAGACCATTTTTATAAAGAAAGGCCTAAAACCAAAGCATCGCAAAACTGGGTCCATTCCAATAGATCAAGCGCCTTTTCTGCATCTTACAATAGGATTGCCCAGGGATTCACATTGGAGGAATTATATGTAAAAAAACAGCTGACCTTGCATTGGATAATAATTTGTACCTATCCTCAGTTTAATCTGAGTTCTGTTCAAATCAAGGAAAAGGAAATACAAGCTCCTCTTATGTGACACTTAGTTACTTCCCTCAGTACGTGTGGGTTGAAACCTGATTGAACATCGTGGTGGATGAACTCACTTATACCCTTTGAGTCAGGTTAGTTAGAAAATCCCTATTTTGCAAGAGAGTACTATTAAATCGCCATCTATTGATTTTGGGTGAACCAAAGAAATTTTCCAAAGAGAAATGCCTCTTATCATAGAAAAAAGCACACATGCACAGAAGTGAAAAGTGAAGTTGAGAGGGTGTAGCTCCCTTGTCTAAAAGTTAACAAAGAAATCAGGCTGCTATAACTAGATGATTAAATGATTCAGTCACTGACCACGAGATAATATAGTAAGTGTTGAGGAATTTTGGACCATCCTCACACATTACTGTATATGCCACTATATATTATGTATATCACATTATATCTGTACAGGAGAATAGAGCCGGTCTAATTCCACAGATTCTCCCTTCTCTCGCTAAGCAGTACCAAGGTCAGGTTATAGATAAAGGCCCAACCAACAGTACATTGTAGTGTCTATGCTTAGGGACTTTCATATCTAACTCAGATGCTCCAGACAGAGAGACACCAACTTTAACTCTTTTGTGTATTTCACCAGTGGCAAGACGTAAGGACACAATGTGATTTAGGAATGCATACTTTAGGCTTAACTATCCAATAGGATGCGAACACCTACATGTAACATAGAGAGTGACAGCAGTTCTAGCCATTCATGGATGTGCTATTAGAATGGGTGACGCAAGTAGAGGGAGATATATGGGGATGTTGTGGGAGACATCTTCAGACTTGGGGGTGACAATTGCTCATGTATCTCTGTTAGCGTTTGTATATTGTTCCACCTTCTGGTCTCCTTGATGCATCAAGTCTACATTAAGACATCATTCTGCATAAGACATCAGCTGCTGCCTGAGATCTCCTTTCACCAGCTTCCACAAAACATCCATAACAGTAACGGGAATGTAATGCCGCCAAAGAAATCAAGGAAAAAGACTGAGAAGTTATTAAACCAAGGCGGTGGTCTATCGGAGGATGGAGAGACACAAAGAAGAAAAGCAGCGAAAGAGAGTGCCATGGAAAGTGAATCCATGCAGGTGAGCCACGCTGAGTTGTCCGCTCTAATACGCTCGATAATTAGAGAATAGATAGCAGAAAACTTCAGCTACAGTTTGAAGAATTAAAGGTAGGACTAGAAAAAATAGAGCCGATGGAAATGCACAGCGGAAGGTTAAATCTACCTGTATATTGACTGAAAAGGGATATTGAAAAGAGTGAGACCACTGCATTTATGACAAACCTTTCCAAGGAGGTGTTCAATGAGGAGCTCACCTGTGAGCCAGCTGTAGAGAGGCTGAGACCCATACCTATGCTTGTAAGAATAGAGATATCAGGCGAAAGAGAAAATCTTAAAGCTTGCAAGAAGTGTTGTAGAAGATTTCTTGTTAAGAATTCACTGAAGCATATACAGAGGCAGACTGCAGTGAAGCGGAGACGTATTATGAAACAACAATCAGTCCTGCGTCAATGGAAGTATTCACTGATATCTGACAGATATTTATTTCTTATTCATCCATCCAGTGTTCCTATCCGATTACTGCAATTTTTGTCTATATGGATAAACCCTGATTAAATTGATCTGGCTTTGTAAAATGTAACCTGAATTCAATACGAATAGTCATTGTTATGTTATTATGTGAGGGGCCACCATGGTGTAGATAATTTAGAATCAAATTTTTTTAGAATTGCAGCCAATTAAATTGGGGTTCCAGTATGTCATATTATTTTTTTGAGTATTGAGAAATGTACTTGTTCACAGGCTTGGAAGGTAGCAAAAGTTATTCCGCTCTCAAAGAATCCAGCCGAACCATTTTATGGGACAAATTCCGCCCTATAAGTTTGTTACCAGTTTTAGGAAAGGATGGAGAGGATTATTTTAAATACAAACCTATTTTAAAATTCAATAACTTACACAGATACTCAACACGCTTATAGGCCTAGTCATTCTACATGCACAGCTTGACACAAATGAAAGATGATTGGCAAAGTGAACGAGATAGAGGCAAGTTAGTGGGTGCAGTTTTACTTGATTTCAGTTTTGGTGTGTGATGTTATTGATCACTCTATGTTGTTTGATAAGATGAAACAGTATGGCTTCACTTTACTGCATTAAAGTGTATGGAGAGCTATCCAAGAAATCGGTGGGAGACAGTTTTCTTCAATGGCAGATAAAGATCAGAAATGTCACGAGTGGCGTTCAACAAGGGAGCTGTTTAGGGCCGCTATCATTTTCTGTCTTTGTAAATTATATTCCGTTAGCTTTAAAAAGGGCTCAAACTGCCATGTATGCGGGTGACTCCACAATATATGCCGCTGCATCATCAATAGGAATCTTGAATAATATTTTACTTAAGGATTTAAAGTTAGTGGTAGAATGGGTGACCTTGATAAATTGGTGCTCAACTGGCATATGCACACATACACATTAAATGAGGCTTGAGCCTCTGCCATTTTTCTTCCTTGAGAGCAATTGTGTTCTGTGCACAGCTTCCCTGTCAAACAAATATATTGATTGAATAAAATATCAAAATATCAGGTCGGGAGATTAGACTTACTTTCAACCATCCCTCCATGTCTCCTGCACAGTGATTAGCACACATATTCCCAGTCATAGACAGGCAGGACCTCCCACATCCCAGTTCCTGTCCCGGCTGTGGTGTTTTTTTTTCTCTTGTGTGGAGCTGAGTGGTGATTAACCAAAGTCTAAGCTACTAGTGCCTCCAGTTTAGAGCTAATTAGCTAAAACACAAAAACAAATATAGTTAACTTGTGTCTTGCCAATGTACACACGAGCTACTAGCTTATATAATAAGTTAGGGCACACAGGCTAATGTACTGTACTTAAGGGTAGACGCTACAGGTGAATACAGTCAAATTTGTGTCTAATAATGTCATCACAATCGCCACATTAATATGCAATTTAGATGTTAGCTAGAAAAATTTTAAATTACAAATTAACGAAAACATATCACCTCAGAACTTCCCCAGTTCATGACTTACATCCAGACAGTATTGACATATGAAATGTTATGTTCAAATATGCAGAGTAGTTTGTTTGGTGAATTTAGGAGAAATCTACTGATGCAGACAGACCCCTAACCCTAACCCAGGTTAAAACAAACACCATCTAAATTTTTATTTTTGGAAGTTTTCTTTCCGTTAGAGTGAAAGAAGACATGGAAGAAAAATAGACCAAAATCTCAAAATGGACCAGTACATGAAAAAACAGTAATGTTTTTGCCTGTAGTGTCCTGCTTTAAACAGTTACTGCATAATTTGAATTGTAGGCTCTTCATCTAATAACTATTCATTCTACTAGTTTGTTGATATATCTTACATATATCTAAAATGTGAAAGGATGGAATTGTAGGTACACTGGAACTAAGTAATCATCAGTTACTGTGTGTGTAGTAAGTGTAATAATAATAGTAATAATGGCAAAAATAATAATAATGTATTGGATCATTAATGTATTCAGGCAATTCAGTATTATGTTGCTTGGTTATAGTATCTGAAGGTTATCTTACTTGTGAAACACAAAATATTTTTATTTATAATATATATTTCAAATTTCAATTTTTTTTTAATGATTTCCATAAATTTGCTTTATTTTGCATTTTGTCAGTACCTTTTTTGCAGTATTTTTTCCCAGTAAATTAACTAAATGAGTTAGAGAGGAGAGCAGAATTCACTAATTTCTGCAACTAAACAGTAGTTTGGAGGGTAGTTTGGTTTGCTTATTTATGTAGAGAACTATCTTTTTCAGTTTTGTGTGAAATTTTTTGTTGATTTATTTGTTTAAATCCCACCAAAAGAATTCAAAGGATTTATTGTCATGTGAAAAAATTAACAAATTATTACTTCACTTTGTTCCTCTCCCTGGTGTCAGTTATTCTAAATATATACTAGAAACTAGAAGCATAGAAGACCTGCATATTGTGGCATAGTTTCCTTTGTTGTTGCCTGCTCTTGTGCTAAAACTAGTGAATACTAAAGACCATTGTCTCTGTGTGAACTGTTGAGTATTTAACAATTGTGTAAGGGTATTAAAATAAATTGGTAAGTAAGTCAGAGATGTGCTAGTATATTTAACTTTTTGTGTACAATTTTTGTTTTTTTATAAATAATTATGAGAAGTGCCCTTTTTTCTCATTTGAGCCCCTGCCCCCCAAAATGTCTTATGTTGAGCATAATGGGGAAAGGTCTTGTAAGAAGAGTCTGAAAAGTTATGCCACAAAACATTATAGACAAGTTCTAAATGCTTTAGTTCTGTCACAGCATGATTACTGTTCCATGATTTGGTCCAGTGCCTCAATGAAAGAGATTCAAAAATTACAAGTAGCACAAAATAAAGCGGCATTCTGCTCTACATTGCTTTTATAGAACTAATTTAATGGGTATGCATGACAATTTGAGTTGGCTAAATGTTAGTCAGAGATTAACCTATGCCTTGTTGAATTTAGTTAGAAATGCACCTGTGACACGATCACTAAACATATTACATAAAAGGTTACTCTCTCATCCAACACGATATGCTACAGAAGGTTTGTGCTACCTAATGCTGAAACAAGTATGATGCAGAAAACTGTCATGTATAGAGCCATGGTAAGGTGGAAGGGTTTTACAGGGGATTACATATTGTTCAGTGGTTCAAATGTTTGGTAAAAGAGCATCTCCAAATAACTCTGGAACAGTAATTGACTGGTGTCTTTGTGTAAACTGGTAAAAGATAATATATGGATTGTATATTGACCTTGTTTCCTTGGAATTTAATTTTAAGGTGGGAATTGTGCAGAATGGGTAAAAAACTAAACATAGAACTGAGATATCAATTTTTTTCAAGAATTATTACTTAACTGTGTGAAGGTAAAGGGGAAAGTATGTAATGAATTTTAAAATAATTTTAAATGATCTAATATCTTGTGTTTTGCCTAATATCTGTAAAAATAATAATAATTTTGTTTCTCTTCTATATGTACTTGAATGATTTAATGAGATGAACTGTTTTGTCTGTTTATGTGGCTGTGTTTCTTTCTTGTGTTTAATGTCTAATCAATGCAAGAGAATGAGCAATCACGTGTGGAGAAAAAAGTGGTGTCTGAAAAGTCCAGCAAAGTTGACTTAATTGAATCAAAGGAGTTGCTATTAAGAGTATTAGGGGCATATATAGAAGCCATACAGATTTTGGAACCTTTTAACACGGCAATTACAATTACAGAATCTGCCTTCATTATCTTTACCAGAAGCTTTTAATGTTAGATTTAACATCTTTCTAACCAATATCAACATCCGCTTGGTCTTTTTTGGGGCAGAGAAGAAGGCTGCCACCCTATTGTTCTGGAATCTACTGACCAGAATTTATTATGGGTAAGAGAACTTGCCAATAGATCATTAGTACTAAAGGCAATGTACACTAATAAGAAGACACTAAGATAAAACATGAAACATCAAATAAAGTCCCTGCAATATGAGTTACAATATACGAACACGTGCAAATGAGCAATTTACACAAAGACAAGACAAAACAAAAAAGGAGCCAGTATGCCAAGGGACCATAAGTAGAAGGTAACTGGTTAGAAGGATTATATTAGGACCCCTTAAGTACCCTGATAAAAGGTGGGGATTCTCAGTCTGAGCCTGCTTTGCCCGAGTTAAGAGGAAAACGAGGGAAGAGAAAGGTAGGGAGTAAAAAAAATTAAAAGGACGAGTTTAATTTAATTTATTCACTATTTTCCTTAGAATACCTTCCCTTATAAATAATATAGGTATTCCTTGATTGGGAGGGTGATAACCTATGGGCTTAACTGAGAATTTCAATATCTAACTGACAAAAGAGCCATGTTTCAACCATACAAGTAGAATTCAAAATAAAACAATCTGTCTTAACTATATTCTCCCCTAATATTTTCCCTTCTAGCATACTTCCATCCCCTCCTACTGTCTGCCCTTACCATCCTCATTTCATACCTCTACACCTCTAACCTCCTCTGTTAGTCAAACACTCTACCCCCCTGCCCATTACGACCCTGCCCCACTACCTTTATATTGTAGAGAAAGAAAAGAGAATCGAAAATATACAAAGGGTTCAAATAACTAATCAATTTCATATCAAATGCTTGAAGGGAAAGAGTTTCTGATTATACAAAACTAAAATCTGAAAAACTCAGTTTTTCTTCTTTTTTTTCAATGTTATTTGATTGCCTTGGAGAGACTGAGTGAAACACAGTTAACACCCCCGGTTTCACAGGGAATTGTAGAGCTTGCTATAGTGAGGAGTCTCACTAAGGGGGGATAGGGGTTCCAGGCTTACATATTGTGAAGGTTAAAATTACGACAGAATTATGACAGAATTGTAATTTAGTATCACGCCCCAGTGTCATTAACCTATTCTGACAACAATCTAGTTAATAGCCCACCGCGGTGGCGCTTTCAGTCAAGTTTGCTTCAAGACCCCGCATTTATAACTTTTATTTTATGAACAAATTGAGGTATTCTTTGAGTTCAATTCCTCACTGCAATTCAATATTAAACGTGGAGCTCGCCAAGGCTTCCTTCTATCTCCACTTTTATTTTAGCCTTATAACTTTTTGTAATAGCAATAAGATTCCACAATTACATCTCTGGAATAAAAACAGGACATATTTCCTGTCGAAAATCTTCGAGAATGTTGTAGCCAATCAGCTGTGTGAGTTTCTCCAGTAAAATAATCTATACGAAGACTTTCAGTCGGGGTTTAGAGCTCATCATAGCACGGAGACAGCCCTGGAAAAAGTCACTAATGACCTTCTAATAGTTTCAGACCAAGGGCTTGTGTCTGTCCTCATCCTGTTAGTGCAGCATTCGACACTATCGATCATCAAATTTTATTACAGAGACTAGAACAGTTAATTGGCATTAAAGGAACCGCCCTAAACTGGTTTAAATCCTATTTTTCAGATCGATTCCAATTTGTGCAAATTAATGATGTCATGTGCGCACCAAACTTAACCACGGTGTTCCACACAGTGCTGTGTTCGGCCCAGTTTTATTCTCGTGGCTGTGGCTGAGGAGTAGAGCGGTCGTCCTCCAACCAAAAGGCCAGCAGTTCGATCCTCAGTCTTCCCCACCATAGAGGTTGAATGCACTAATTGTAAGTCGCTTTTGATAAAAGCGTCTGCCAAATGACAGAATTAAATTAATATGTAATTATATATGCTTCCACTAGGCAACATTATCAGGACACACTCTGTAAATTTCCACTGCTATGCGGACAACACCCAATTATACCTATCAATAAAACTAGAACAGTGTAATCAACTAACTAAACTTCAAGCATGTTTCAAGGACATAAAGAACTGAATGACCCTAAACACCTTAGAGATACATTATCTAATGATATAGCTATTATACCTTAAAAATATGGCACTATCCTACCTTAAAGAGCTCATAGTACCATATCACCCCACTAGAGCACTGGGCTCCTAGAATTCAGGCTTACTTGTCGTCCCTAAAGTCTCTAAAAGCAGAGTTGGAGCCAGAGCTTTCAGCTATCAAGCTCCTCTCCTGCGGAATCATCGTCTTAGACCTGCTCTTAGTTATGCTGCTATAGGTCTAGAATATCGGGGGACACATGACACATGGAGCTTCTCTTCCCAGCTTCTCTTTCCTCTTCTACATCCTTATCACATCAAAGAAATTAATATCTCATCAATACATGTTACTGACTTGACTTCTTCCCCGGAGTCCCTTTGCCTTATCGTTCGCAGATCCAGAGATCGTGATCGTAATGGCCGATCCTGTATCGTGCTGGCTGATTGTGATAATAAAGGCGGATCCTGTATCGTGTTGGCATCTGATAGTGGTGGTGGACCACGATCGAGGTGGCAGCTGATGGTGGATCCTGATGGCGGCAGTGGATCATGATTATGGACTATAGTGGCATCCGATCTTGATGGTGGATCTTGATCTTGCTGGCTGCTGACCATGGACTATGATTACAACAAAACTGCTTGATATACAATATTTCTCCTCAGATACTCGACCATTACTGACAATAATCCATCAATTCATTTACTTTCCATTATGCTACAAACTGTTTATTCTAATCAATGCTGTAAATACCCTTATCTTTCTGATGTTCTCCTTTACACTTGACATCTATTGCACTTCTGTCCGTCCTGGGAGAGGGATCCCTCACATGTGGCTCTCTCTGAGGTTTCTACATTCTTTTTACCCTGTTAAAAGGGTTTTTAGTAGTTTTTCCTTACTCTTGTTGAGTGTTAAGGGCAGAGGATGTCACACCTTGTTAAAGCCCTATGAGACAAATTGTGATTTGTGAATATGGGCTATACAAATACAATTTGGATTGATATTTACAAATGAATAGCTCTATACGCCGATGATGTACTTCTTTTCCTAACAGACTTAACAAGAACAGTCCCAGCTCTTTTGGACCTTATCAAAATCTTAGGGAATTTCTCAGGATATAAAATAAATCAGTCCAAATCCGCAATAATGCTATTAAATAAAAATAAAAGGATTAGTCCTACGGCACTTGTCTTCCTTTAATGTATCAGACTGCTTCACCTACCTCGCCATCCGTATTGTACCTAACCTGAGACTGATAAAAATGTAGCAACCAATTATGATCCTATTCTAGATTCAATTACCACTAGACTGATGGTCCAATCTACCTATTTCCACTACTGGTCAAATCTGTATACTGAAAATAATGTACTTCTGAAATTACTTGACCATTTTCAAAATTAACCCATGCCCCCCATCTCCAACAATATTTAAAAATCTAAACAAAATTTGCACAAACTTCGTCTGAGATAACCAACATCATAGACTCTGCCTTACGACAGGGGGGTATCCAAATTTCCAATGGTTCTATTGGGCCACTCAGCTGCATACCTTACTGTTCTATTTCTCCTCAGCTCCATCCCCCACATGGGTAGACATTGAAGCAATATCAACAGGACACAAACAACAAAGTCTCTTTATGATTAATGTTTGGTATAAGGTAAGTGAAGTAATAGAAGAATAACACTCCCTTTCCTGATTCAGTCCCATCTGAGGGAATTATTATTTCAGAGCAGGGAGAGCTGATCCAGTAACCCTTATGGGCTGTTGGGACCTGGTTTTTGTGAGACAACACTTCGGTATCACATGTTCAGTCAAAAGCCTGAAGCCGCATGTTCCTCCAGGACTCATCAAAAACCAGAGCAGGGAACTCAGTCTCCCAGGGGGCATCAACTTCACACAGAGGTGTGAAAACCCCCCCAGGGACACAGGTTTCAACTCCCATTGGTCACTCTGGACCCCATGACCTGTGAGGTCACCGGGCCAATATAAGGCCAGGTCTCCCCCTCTTCTCTCTCTTCCTACAATCCTTCCACAGGAGGGAAGGCTGTCGAGCCTCTTCTCCAGCTCACATCTTCTCTTCCCATCCAACTCTTCGAGAGGAGCACCAAGGTGCAGCTTCCAGCTCATCTCACCAAGGAAACCTCCTCGTAACCCAAGCTCTACCAACCCTTCAAGCAGCGACTTGATGTCCTGCTTGCAAACTTCAGCCAGCAACTGAGCTGCACAGCTCAACAGAATCACTAAGGCGGGAGCCACAACCAGCCAGAAGACTTCACAGAACTTCCTTTTTCCCCTTTCCACGGACGGGTAACACAACTGGGCTTAATAATTATACTAGGCTAAGCAAGACTGTTTATTCGATTCTGTATGATGTTTATAAGTTTGATTTGTGTTGTGATATTGTGGTTACAAGTTGTTGAGAAAGTTAATGCTAGTTATGCTCTTCAGTCCTTCCTTGCATACATCTAGCAACCTTCTCTAATTTGGCACACACACAGACACACGCATAACTCTTCACCTCATTATCTCTACAGGTCGTAAACATTCCAATAGGGGGGGAGGGTGTTATATTCAATTGGCCAGCCACCATTTTGAAAGCACGCTGACTCACACAGATGCACACACATACCTATCTTTGTTTAGCAATTAGACCGTTAGTAATTTGTGTTTTTATACTTTATTATATTCATAATAAATGTTTTTCTTTCACAAATGTTTTTTCATTAATGTTGCATAAGTGAATTTTGCCAACCTCTACACTGTCAAGAACTCCATATCCTTCAACTTAGCTAACTATCTATATGGTAATTTTGGTTAGTTATTAATTTAATTGTTAATCAGAGTTCCAAATTTGTAGTTAGAACCTTTGAGACTTAATCAATAAATTGGCTATCTTTTCCCTTCCTTTGAAGGGTGGTGCCACGAGGTAACTTTAATCAATTCGTTATTTAATATTAATAATAAAATATTAATATTTAATATTTTATTTTGATAACCAAATTTATTGAATGCCGAAAGGCACACCATTTTATGATATCACGTTTAATGCATTATGGCACAACAGAGCTATTAACGGGTTGAGTAAGATTGGGGATTTATGTCATGGTGATACTTTGATGACTTTTGAAAGCCTTGAAGCTGAATGTAATATCCCCGATAAACACTTCTTAAAATGTATGCAAATGAGGAGTTTTATAGCAACAGCCAAATGCCAAAAACTAACTGTCCCTCCTCCGTCGACCTTGGAGACAGCGATCTCCAGTCATTGCCATGGTAGGACAAATCTCTTTATTGTACAATTTACTGGTATCTGGATCTACTGAATCTTCCATGGGCCGATTGAATGCTTTGAAGGAGGACATACAGGAAGATATCTCCTTGGAAGAGTGGAGCAATGCATGTCTGAAAGCCCAGACTCAAACCAGTCAACTCAAGATTACAGCTATTATAAAGTTAACTAGTGGCTGATGCACATATATATAACCCCAGTCAAATTACATTAATTCAACAGTAATAAGCCAGATACATGTAATAAGTGAACAAGAGAAAGGGACATTGTTTCACTGCCTGTGGGAATGCGGGAATGTAAGAGAGTTCTGGTGTGAGATATTGCATGCAATAGGTCGGATGATTTGCATATATTTACCCTCAGTTATTTATATTAGGAATATATCCAACTAACCCTACTATTAAAGAAAAAGGGAAATCTTTAGTTAATATATGTTTCCTTCATGCTAAGCGCCTTATATCTCTAGCGTAGAATAAGACAAGTGGCTTAAGGAGACGTCTTCCTATCTCACTGGAGAAAATGACTTGCATCCTTAAAGGTAAAACGGAAGCTTTCCATTCAATTTTTGAATCTTTTTTGGAGCGAAAAAGTATTTGGATAAAGCGCAGAGTTCAGGCAGGTAACAAGATTGGTGCTGGCTGAGACTGAGCCTGTGATCCAGTGAGCTGGATATAAGTAAGGCAGGTTGGCTCTGGCGATCCTGAGGAAAAAAGAGAAAAAGCATTAGGAGGATACAGAACGTACATAAGAAATAGTTTCCAATAGAAGACAACTTGAGATCGGCAGAGAGTGTGTACCACTGAGGTGGGGGAACAATGTGGCGATGAGTGGAGAGAAGACCTGGGTTCTTGATGAGTTGATTGCAACCAGGTGTGGGTCTCGTGCCAGGTGCCAGGACTGTCGCGAGCGCACACACACATACACACACACACTCACATGCACAACACACATACTCACATGCACACACAGGGAGGAGGTGAATAGGAGGGGAGCAGAGAGAAAAGGGGAAACACAAGAGGAATGGCCTGAGCTGTGACATTAGCAATATTATTACAGAAACAGACATTTTAGAGTATTAAACTGACAGCTAAGCTTGTCCACTAGATTAATTTTAGAAGTCAGAATTTACTGAATGTCAGTTGTATTTTCATTTGCATTTGATTTCCAGTGGATAGTGGATCTTCAAAATGAGAACTGGTTAATTCTGTGTCAAATCATCACACTTTTAGGTTGCAAATCACAGATATTAATATAAGATATCAATATAATATAAGATATCCATTGAATATAAATTGCATGTGTTTTGGATTGCAATTAAGGGAGGCTTACGACATTTCAACTCTTTTGGCTCTTTGATTTTGACTGGCAATATCTCTCTTAATATAGGTCATAAAGAAATGTTTCTCATATTGTTTTAAAGCTATTTTTTAGCTTTATATTTTTCTAAATACCTGAAGTGTTATCACATCAATAATTTCTTACAATGTTTTTGAACAGCAGTTAGTGAGTATTGTTTTTTTTTACATGGGTTGAGATCCAACTAGCTAACTAAGAGGGCCCTGCATGTACCCCCAGACCTAACCCTAACCCAAGAAGAAGAGATTATATTACTCGTGTCTTAGCTTCCCTGCATTGGCTCCCTGTAAAATTCAGAATCAAATTCAAAATCTTGCTCCTCACATACAAAGCCCTTAAAAAATAAAGTCACATCATATACGGTGACTTTGGGTGACTGTGATGGCCGCACCAGCAACCACACACACTGAAACTTGGTAACATGGTGGTAACCTCTCTTGATTCCTAATTTGCTGAGTTTGTTTCTTTTTGCACACGCATCCACTTCATTTATTAAATAACTGGACACATTTTGGTTTCATACAACATACTTTTATTTATTAAATCTTTTCTTCTCTGATAATTAATCAAGTTTTCTTTGAGTTACCAGTTCCTGGGGGTTGCTGCTGGAGTCATCTGGCCATTCATCCAAAGAAGGCCCAGCTGCAGCAGACAACCTTAAATGGCGTTGAGCACTAATTGGACTGCACCATGTCTCGTGTAATCATTGGGAGGGACATTATTTCCTTATTTCGATTGTTAGTTGTTAATCTTTGATTATTGTTTGCTATTTATATTTAATTAATTTCCCTTAGTTAATATTATATGGTCTTATACTGGAGTGTTATGTTGTGGCTGTAGTTTGTTTTCAATGTTGGTATGTCTAAGTCTATCCCCCTTTGTTGTTTTGAGTGGCTTGACCAGCCACCATATATGTTCCCCTGTATCAGTTGAGGGGCAGTTTCCTTTAGGCTGTTAACTGGTCGCCATCTGTTACTGGAGGCTAGTTTTGATTAATTGACCTTTTTACTGGTTGTGAAATTTATCTTTTTGGCAGTTTTGTTAATGGATCCCAGATTAAAAGACCGGTTGTTCAAAGAAACTATCTGTGGCTCTCTGGTCTTCCTGCTTGGTCCCTGACAATGACATTTTTTGCAATTTTGACTTCTGTGATTTACTCTGATATCTGTTTTGCATATTGGATCAACATATTATACATTTCTGTTATCCTCTAAATGTTTTCTAACCACACATGAAGAAAGAATGGAGATATCATACCCAGAGGAGCCATGGCACAGCTTTTAGTGTTCTTTGTGTATAAAATTCTGCCTGAATTAGATAACCTGGGACAGCTCAATATGTAATCTGGGACACCTGGATCAGGCTTTGAAAAAAAAAGACTAATTCACTTTGCTTTATGCATGCCAAGCTCAATATTACCACGTTTTAAGCATTGTGAAAAAATTACAGAAAGCTGAAATAGAAAATGTACATTATTCAAAGATATTATATATTCATATTAACATGTTAAGTCCTTTTTTTTTCATGAAGAACCCTAGCCTAAATAAAAAATTATAAAATTTATTAAAAACATTCTATTAAAGATAGATTTTTAAAATTCAATCAACAGCGATTAAAAATAACAGATGAGTCATAACTAATTCATCACTCTATTGGGGCTACTCAGGGAACAAACAAACTTTGCAGATGAGAGACCATCATCATCATCGATCAGCCCATTGTCTTCTCCACATGTTTGGTGAAACCAATGGCTGCAGACGACAGGGCAGGCTCTTCTTTGGATCATCTCTGTCCTAGAAAGCTAAGTGATTATGTGTTAGTTAGCTAACCAGACAATTAGTTTAAACAGACAGGGAGAGACTGTATGTACCATTAACCCGTGTCTGACAGCTGCAGACCATATGCTACATCTCTTTAGTTTATCTTTTTTTTTTACTTCAGGAAGTCTGAATGTATATTTCCCCATTTAGAGAATTTAAGTGACTGTCCCAGATTGGAGTTTAAGTGTCCCAGCTTACCCAAATTCACCATATAAAATGGTAACTGGTCTGTACTATATAATCCAAATAGTTTCTCTCTCTCTCTTTCTGGCTCTCTTTCCACCCACCTCTCTTCTCTCCCCTTTTTTCTTCTCCACTCACCCTAACCGGTCGAGTCAGATGGCTGCCCACATTGATTCTGGTTCTGGTAGAGGTCTCTTCCTGTCAAAGGGTTTTTTCTCTCCACACTCAGTTATACTTGCTTGATGTGTGAACTGTTTGTTTTCTCTATAATATTATCTTAACCTTATTATGTAAAGTGCCTTCAGATATTGTGCATTGTGATTCCATGAAATACTGAAATATTTAATTTAATTAACACTTGAAGTTGAGAGCCATTTCAGGATGAAGGGATTTCAGGGATTTATTGCACACATCACATGTCAAACAACTTTGCTCGTGTGGATCTTGTCTTTCAAGTTCAGATAATCTCACCTTTATCATTTACTTTAAACATTATGAAAACATTGATTTTGTGTTTCAGTGTCATTTTCAGGCAGTTTTAAATTCACCAATGACTCATGTTTTGATTTTGCTTCACCACAGTACTTGATTCATTCACCCATATCAGATTGTAACTTTTTTGCATTCTTATTTGATTTCCTAAGCCCTTTTATCGTTTCCATTAACCTTTTAGCTTGCTTGAATATCAAGCTACTTGTACTTTAACAGTCCCCAATCAACAGTTCCAAGCCTTAAGCTGTATGTTTAATAATCCTTGAAAATTGAAATGACGAATCAGAACATTTCACTTGAATAAAATATCTGCATTTTGTACATCAAATAAAGAAAACAAAGAGAAAGGAAAGCAGAAAACAGTGACATAATGTGTAGCCAAGACCTTAATTCTTTAGAATAAGAACATGTTTGTCTAAAACACAACTGATACTAATACTGTACTTTTTTACATTAAACTGTGTTAAATGTTTTGTCCTCCAAAACCTGAGGATTACTCTATATTTCCTTTCATTAATTATTTATGCTGGAATATTTCAACCATATATTCAAAAATCTTTTCTTCATGTTGATCATACTGAAAGCTTAATTTCTACAAAAATAGTGTTTTCATCACCCAGAAAACAAACTTGAGTTTGCCTGGGTTTCACATATTTGTTATTGATTGCAAACAAATTTGAAGTTGCTACTGAAGAGGCTGAGATAAATATTAGTAGATACTCACTTTGTGCATGTGAGCTGTTAAGAATAATTCTCAAAACCCAACAACAGTTAAAACTCAGAAAAAACATAAATATACAAACTGTAGAGCCAAAGAGAAACAGCTGTTCAAGGTTTTGATGCTAGTAACACAACTACTTCTTAAATTATTTTTTTTGTTGTTGTTTGTTTTACATTTAAAATATGCATCAATTTAAAAAGAAATTCTGTATGGGAAAAATTGCTGTTGATAACAGTTATTGATTAAATAAAGTATTGCTTACACTTTGGAATTTTCCAACTGATGTCTAGCAGTTAAGCGCTGCTTACCTTGAGTGCCTTGACAGCACCCCACTGGTAAATAGTCAAGTTTCCAAATTTTAACCCAGTTTCCAGAAAATCTGAAAACCAAAATCCAAATTAATGCACTTTTCCATCCATTACTGTTATGTGGATACAAGGAGTTGGTTTAATGAAAGTAATCATTTGACGGAGCCAGTTCCCCAGTTGGTGTTGTTAATCCACTGCAGAGGAAGAGGCCATTACAAGATGAGATGTTTAAAAGAGCTCCAGTCAAAGCTGCAAGTTCAAAAACCCCATGAGAAACCCATGATATAAATGTGACATCTAATGTTCCAGTTCTGATCTGATTTTCTAATTTGTGACGTGGCATTAAAGTTATGTATTCAAGTACATGTTTGTGTCTACTACGCTTTGCATTAGAGTACACTCATAAGTATTCTTAACTCTCTTTAAGACACAATGGGCCTCATTTACCGATATTGTTTTTTTTTTGTTCTTACATTTGTTCTTAAGAATGTTTCAAAGAAAATTCTACATCAGATTCATGACGTGTTCATAAACTGCTGAATTTTTCACACCTGTGATCTTATATTGATGAAAGCTGTTGTCTTTGTAAGTTGAAGGCGTATGCCTGTAATTCCAATGAGAATAGGTCAACACCCTGCTAATGGCCATAAAAGGGCATGAGGCTGCAGTGCTGTGTGCACACACAAAAATCAAACAAACTGAAAAGAAAGTTTAAAGAGTCAGCAATGCATTCACAAATATTTAAAGACGGTGGGGCACCGGTCTTAAACCATAAAAAGCTGTTATATTAAGTCATGTCAGCAGTGGCTATAAAATGATACATATATAGGGATGCACTTACATGTTCTCCTCTTCAACACGTCCATGTGTTTAAAATCGTACTTATACTTACACACAGTGAGTGTCAGGATCTTTGTAAAATCTGCAAAGGTGGGTTTAAAGAAGAAATTTCCTCTTAAGTGAATGAAAGAGGCCCAATGTCTTCTAAGTAGAACAGTATTTGTCAAAATGTTAAAAAGTTTGATTTTTCCAACCAGTCCAGTCAAGTCTGACATTTTTTTGTAGCCAGTCTGTTTCAAGTAAATGACAGAGGAGCAACACTTGTCAGTACTTGATCTTTACCAATGTTTCTTCATACAAAGGGGACATTATCCTACAATATCTGTCCTTCACACCAGCCCAGGTATTCAATAAAAGTTTCAGTTAATCCTGCACACCAACTCATAGTGCTAGTATCACCTCTAACACCCTTGGTTTCTCAGCCTTTTTGTCAGATGAGTCTTTCCTCTGGCGGCACTTTGAGCATACTGTCCATCTCCAGCCGGGCACCTGCCAGCTCCTGAGCACTGGGGCTGTATACACCCTCCGACTGGCGTTTCTTTCTGGCCGTGAGCATCATGAAGGTCAAGCTGATGGTCAGTGTTAGAACAGAGAAACAGAGCAGCGGGATAGCTACCACCAGCCAGGAGATGCCTTCTTTGTGAGCTTGTTTCTGCAAAGAAACAGAGGATAGAGATTGTGCCTTACTGATGTAGACATTGACTTAATGTCATCATTAGAGCCCAACCACTGATGGTGCTAGATCCAAAACAGTCCCTAGCAGTGAAGGTGCAAGAGAACAATAGTTTTTGTTGAAATTATTATTAGTGCTTGAGCACTGATGATGCAAGGGCCAGAACAGTCCCTATCACTGAAGGTGCAAGAGACCTATTGTTTTTACATTAAATATTATTAATCTGCTTCGGGCCGATCAAGCAAATGTGCAAGAGACGTATAGTTTTGGTAGGGATTATTATTAGGGCCAGAGCACCGGGCTACGTGAAAATTGCAAAGTAGTGGGGTGATTAGGCTTGGGCATGGTCAGGGGGCTCCAGAACACCCCTGAAACAGCTAAATGGCAGAGTATAAGATGCCTAGATATAAATAAAATTGGGTGAGATTCTTCAACTCACATTGAAATTTTAAAAACATATTTATTTTGAATTTTTTGACAGACCGGAAGTCTGGCCTTTTGAGTTACCTGGGACACTTTTCATTTAACAATAATGCTTTTGAGGCCTTTAGCCTGCATGAAAACTCACGAAACTTTGCATAGATGTTTTAAATAATAAATTATTCGATTTAATATGACAGTTGGCCATGGGCATGGCACAGACACTCCAAAGTGCCCCCTTATTACTTTTAGCATTTATCAATGGCAAAGCGTATTCTACAACTCACGAAAATTTGCACATTCATCAAGATTGGTTCAACTTAATTTTATTAAATGTGGTTGAGCATGGGTGTGAACAAATGACTCAAAGGCACACTCTAGTGTCTGTGGCAGTGTGGTGGATTTCAATGTCTGGACATGATAGTTGAAGTTGTTCTAATTCTCATATAAATTGTCGAATCTTCCACGAATTTAACGTTTGATAAGAGTCCTTGCCCAAAGATATGTGACTACCAATATTCAATAGTCATAGCACTATCTACTGGCAACAGGAAATGACATTTATTAAACTGCTTGATTATGGCGGCATGGAGAATTTCTTTGTTTCCCCATTAAAAAGGTATTTTGCTCTAACTCACATATAAATTGTCCTAGCTTGAAGACATCCAAATGGTAATATTCAGTTTTAGTGCCATCTACTAGCAACAGGATTATATGTTCTCATATTTTTTATATCTTAAAGCAAATTGACCACATCCACCTCGAATCCTTACTCTATTGTTGATTTCCCCTAGTGAAAATTGGGATTTTTCATCAAAAACATTTGTTCGTAGTGGCATGGTGGATTTCGAAGCTTCGACATTAACAATGAATGGTTGTAACTCACATATAAATTGTTCCATCTTCTCGAAATGATGCATGCTTGATAATAGTGCTGGCATGAAGACATCTACATGCCAATATTCTGTGTAAGTTATAGCCCACCCAACAGGAAATAACATGTTTTTATACTCATTATCGTCACAATGATCATTCCGTTTCTGGTCTGCAAGTTTTACATGGCAACAAAGTGCATGTTTGGGGCATGCTCTAACTCATTTGTGCAATGTTCAATAGTAGTGACAGCACGCCACAGTGTAAACCTGTGTCCAGCCTGTACCCCATACGTAGAGGGGGATGAGGGCTGCGTCTTTGGTTTGACTTTTCATGCATCCTAAGGGCATGTCTCAACTCCCTCAAAATAGCCCTAGTGTTGTCCCATATTTCAATGTGATCTAGGAGTAGAGGCCTTCTAGCCTTTTTAACACCCCTTCTACCATAGTATACTCAGGATCACCCTAAAAAAACAAAGGGGTAGAGGAAAATTCCCCAATGCTTAACTAACGGACGAAGAAAATCAACATGGCAACCACTGCCAGTAAAATGTTCATAAATGTAAGCATGAAATTGAGCCAAATAACCATGAAAATAGTTTTCAATCCCCCGGAATATGTTATTTTAATTTAGTAGCAAATGAAAATGTAATTGAATCACTCTGACAAGCGTTTCAGGAAAATCGCTATTCAAAACAAGCATGTACACAGTCTGAGTGAGTGTAATGAGTAACGTATATGAATTTTGAAAAATTGCCAAGTCGCAAATTTTGCAAACTTCCCGTTCACGTTAAACCGTTTTCTCTGCCAGGCAGAACTTTCTGTGGGCAGGACTAACGTTACATTTAAATAGCAGATGTAAATTGCTAACTGATCAATACATCAATCTGTCCTGCAAAGTGGTCAGATGTGTCACTATTATAATGTCGGTTGATAATGATTGTTAATATAATAACGTTAGTTGATATTGTTTGTCACTGGTTGGCTGCTGACGTAGCAAGTAGTGTCCCAATTCCTAGGGGGAAGATTTTATAGCTCTACCCCCTGTAGCTTCGTTTGTTGTGGACACTCCCCAGCAATGAGCACTTTATATTTAGGGGTAGGGCTGAGGGAGAGGAATTGGGACAGGCCCTTAATCTTAAAACACATGGACGTAAAAGACAACAGTCTTGTTCACAATTTCTTAGACATTTAAAAATTTGATTATTAAAAAGAAATGATAATATTGCTAGGCAACACATTAAAAAGTTAAATCTCTTGACCAATTAATGATTAATAAGACTGTAATAATATGTTGTAAAAAACATTGTAAACATACGTTAGTGTCGCACACTGGACCACTGTAGCCAGGGGGGCACTCGCACACAAACATGTTGAACCGATTCAAACAGGATCCACCGTTTCGACAAGGATTTGACTCACATTCATCGAGCTCTGTTTCACAACTGCAAGACACAAAATACATGTCAAATGCACATCACATATTAGCAGAACATATACATACTTGGAAAGTGCTGACATACAGTTACATCGAACCTGTACCATTAGTAGTTTTCAACTAAAAAGTCTTTGACTGTTTATTTTCCAAATTTTAGAAAGGTTCTACCCTAAATGGAATGTTATTTGTGTGTCTCAAATGATTTAAATATTACATAAGTACAATGATGAATGTGTTTGCAGCTGCATGATATGCCTCCATCATGCTATGATTCTTACATTGTCAATGTTTTGTTTTTCAATATTGTAGTTTGAGAAGATGATATTTTAACATTGAAGAAAAGAAAGACAATGGAATTAGAATACTAAATCCATAGAATTACACACACACACACACACACACACACACACTCACTCACAAAAGTATCACCAATATTTCTCAACATTTCACAAATAAAATTAAAATGTATCTACTCTTCTGGTGGTAAAGCCTAAAAAACAAACTTTTTCAAGATATTCTATCATCCAATATTTTGTAAGTTCACATAAGGAGCATACAAACTAAGCTTACCTGGTGCCTGTAAAACCTGGCATGCATGTACAATTAGCTCCCCAAAGCCCATCATTGCAGATCCCATCATTTGCACACTGGACATCTTCACCACACTGTAATGGGGGATAGTCCCACCTGTTGGAAATTCATTTTGTATTACTTTGTGCATTGTATACTAAAGCAGATATTGCTGTCTGTAAAAACATATAAACTGATTAATGAGTGCGTGCTCACTGGCAGAGAGGACCATTGTAGTCTTTGGGACATGTACAGGTGTACATATTGGGTCCGTCCTGACAGGTGCCTCCGTGTTCACAAGGGTGATGTTCACACTCATTGAGATCCTCATCACAGAGTTTGCCAGTATATCCTTGGTGGCAATAGCACTCAAAACCAGTTAAGTAGTCCTTGCAGGTTCCATGAACACAGGGCTGAGATGCACAGTCATCAGTGTCAGTCTCACACTGATCTCCCTCCCAGCCAGAGTCACACACACAGCTAAATTTATTGAAGAGGTCCTCACATGTGGCTCCATTTAGACAAGGACCTGAATCACAAACAGGGGTACTAGTACAGCCTAAATTAAGCTTTGGTTTCCCAATGAAATGGAACTGGGATTGCTGTGGGGCTTTATAGTTATCAGTAAAAGGAAGGTGAACTCCACCAACTCTCACTGTACCCAAGCAGCCAGCAAAGCTCTCTGCAATCGCCAGCATGGCCCCCTTCTCATTGATAAATTGCAAACTTTTCGTGCGCTCCGGCAAGCTGCTGGTGTCTATAATTCCATCCACAGTGATGACCCAGGGAGAGGGTTTGCGCTCCTTCTCAGCCATTGAGACGTTAACACGATGCCAGCTCCCGTCAGCCACTCTGCGAACTCCTGTAAAGGTCAGTGTCTCAACACTGTTGCCAATGTGGATTTCTACTCGTACTGAGGAGTTCAGAAGACCCACTATAAACAGGTCAGAGCCCCAAGAGGCCCTCAGAAGCAAAGCATTCTCTGATCGAGTCCGAAGCTCTATGTATATATTAGAGACAGGTTCAGCCAGGGAGCCTCCAGCGCTGTATTGCACAGGATTGTTCTCAAATGTGGCATTGTGTAGACCTAGGTTTCAACATGGAGAAATATTTGTATTATTATTCATTGTTTTACCATACTGTCTTGCTTTCACCAACCTTTTTCTTCCCAATAATGCCTCAATTTAGGTTATCTGTCCATACATTGCAGGTGTGCAGCGCTGGCCCCACCGATGCAAAATGCCAATCCTGAAGCATCTGCTTCAGTATTAAGTCTGACACATTCTTGATCCAACTCCATTAATTAATAAATAAATCTGATTGTCAGTTTGTGTCTGAAGAGAGAGAGATGAGACACACACAGACACACAGGCTGCAGACAGGAGAGAAGTCCGTCCTGCAGATTATCACACAACGTAGTGTTCCTTCTAACTTCATTGTTACAGAACAAGCGATGCCCTGCTTATCCAGGAACATATACATATTAATTCAGAAGATTATTATCAAGATAGTTAGATAGATAAAGAGTAGCTCTACATGATTCAAATTATTACATGCATTTCAGGAGAGTAATATATAAATAGGAGAGATTTATTTAGCTGTGGGCTTCCCCTACAGCTAAATAAATCTTAATGGAAACACTGTCTAGTCTAATATTGAATCTTTATACTTCACTGATTGGAACTCATTGAGCATCATTTTATTGTAAGTTCATTTGAGGGCAGGGGTTGTATGTCCAAAATTGCTATGATTTAAATGAGATTCCAACACTAAACAGGAATTCCTGCCAAAATGGGCTTACCTGGGAAAAAGTCTACCTTGTTTTCTGTATAGTTTGTGTATTACCAGAACTGTATGTGTGTGGATGCATAAAGTTTTGGTTAATGCAATAAATGTCCTGTGCCCCTGTTTGATGGGCAAATCCCCCATGAGTAAACTGGGCATCCTTACATTCCTTGTTAAATAACCACATGTTCATTTTTGGGCAGTGATGTCTATTTTCTTTGACTTTAACCTAACCATTGAGTGAGAATTAAAACACTGACTCAGCTTTAAGCAGTTTGTGTTCAACTCCATTCTGACTCAATAGTGGAGCAACTGCAGTCACCTATTTTACATATTTTACCTAGGGCGAGTTACACAACAGTCGACGAAGACCTGGTTTGTAAAAGGCAAAACTGTGGTGTGCCCTAATTAAAATAAAAGTACCAAGAAGCGTGATATAGCATGACTGCTGTCATGCCAGATGTCATATGTTTCTTTGTGGTCAAACCAGCCACCCATAAATATGGATATCGCTCGAAATCAGACCCCTATGGTACATATTGAAACGGCCCTGAGCAGCTGACAAGAGTGACTTTATCTGTCATTTTTCTCACTCTCTAAAGACACATGTTGCAGTATCAGAGACATACTTGAAAAGAGGCCATAAAATATTTACGGACCACTTGTCATCCAAGTGTCTGCAAGCCTCGACATTCATATTCGACTCGAAACAAGGTCATTTACACCGTGTTTTAAGCCTAAAAGCCCACCGGAAGTATATGGTGTAAATGATGCCGTTTTGAGTCGAATATGAATATCGGGGCTTGCAGACACATGGATGACACCACACAAGCAGTATGGAGGCATTTTATCTTTTCTCTGTTGTCTTATTAGTCTGAAGAAGAGGACAACAATGACTTCAATTGTATTGAATTCTGCTGCAACAAATTTGACCCCTGAGACTCCCAAAGTGTTTTGTGGACCCAAACAATTCGCCCACCCCTCCATCGGCATAGTGGTGAGTATTTTAATTGTTTGGTGAAGGGATGGATTTACACTCCCTCAAATGTATCTATGTTGGGGTTTCAACTTGTGTCTTTTGTTTTCTGAATGATTAGAAGAGTTTGCATACCTCTATACAATTTACAAATATATTTATGCTCATCTTGTTTTTTTGTCATGGCCTCTACTTTATTCAAAATACTTAAATTATCATTCACAAATGTTTCCTACACTGTTAATGGGTTAGGAACTACTGTGGCTACTATTCTTTACTGCTCTGTAAAGCTCAGTGTTTGTGAACTTGGGATCTATTTTTCGCAATCCCATGTCATGGTTATGTGAATGCAGCATTATTTAATTAGCATAGTTACTACATATGTAAAGGATTACTTGTTAAGGTGCAATGTTTTATGTATAATTTCAGGTATGTTAAGAGGTGAACAACAAATGCAATTGTCCACTGAGTCTTCAGGATTCATCAAGGTAATCAGTCACAAGAAGACTTTCAGTTTTGATTTGATTGATTAGATTGACCAGCAAAATTTTCAGTTTTGTTCACTTACAATTAAATGCACAACACAATTAAGTGTGCAAAAAGTGAAGGGGTCCAAACACTTCCTGAACACAGTGAATATGCCATAGGGCCTGTTAATCAAAGAAATAACAGTTTTAGAATTATGCAGATGTTCTTACATTCATATCCATCAGGGAGGTCCACACAATGGCCACCATTGACACAAGGACCGCTTATACACCAAACACGTTTTTTGCAGGTCTTTCCGGTGTATTCCGCCAGACAGGAGCATGTAAAATCATTGAATGTGATGGTGCATTCTCCTCCGTTTTGACAAGGCTTCATCTGCAGAGTGAAGCATTGTGGTATACATCACATATATCATCTGTACACAAAAAACTCAAAAGCAAATTAAACTGTATACTTTACAGTGTTAACTTTGGTATGTTGAGACAATAGTTATCCATAACTGTCAATCTAAGGGTCGGTTATGTGTGCCATTTTGGGGTTCCAATGTTTTGATTGTGTCTTCTGACAAGTTACCAATGTTATCCCTTTCGAAAGGCTCCTCTAAATTCAATTCAACTTTATTTTTATATTTGTAAAAATGTGGCCAAGAAATGCTTAAGAATGTTTAACATTACGGCATAGATGAAATAAGTCCATTTATTGTGTATCAATTTGACCAGGAATAAAAATTATGTTTGACACTATGATGAAATCCCTGTCGAAGTTCTTTGAGAGGAGGTGCGGGGTGCAGTTGCAGCGATTTTTTGCCACCGGTTGTTGCTGACTTTTTTTTGAGTCACGTGATCCATCAGAAATGTTTTGTATTTCTGATACAGAATCACAACATTGAGGCAACCAGGTTGTCGCCCACACAACTGCATGGATCATGGAGCAGAGCGAGGAACTATTTCTTACCTTGCAAGTATCATCACTGACACACCCCTTCTTTACATTTTCAGCATCACTTGGTAAAAGCACTTTCTCTTCATCCCAAATGTTCCAGGCATCTCCATCGAGATACACTGAGGCTAAACGAAGGTCCTGCAGGCAACCTTTGTAATAGCCCCCCCACATATCCGAGTGAAAGTCTCCTGGAAGCCCTCCTACATAGGCCTGATCTCCACTGTTAATATTCACTTCAGGAATCTCTCCTATTCCATAGCGAAGGCCTGCATGCTCAAAGATTACTTGTCTATGTTGGACTTCCACCTGCAAAAGTTGCCTCTCACCAGTGGTCACAAATACTGGCGCTGTCAGTGGGACAGTGTTAGGCAGAGAGCTAACCAGAACTCTCCCCATCCCTAGATGGATTGAGAAGTAGACCTCTTCCCCCTCTTCCTCTGTAGGTCTCCTCAGCTGGAACAGCAGTCCATCTGGCTTTAATGACCTCAGGAAAAAGGACACATTGAAGTTGTTCCCAAGGCTCTTACTCACATTGTAGGCACTGAAACTCACTGTTTCCTCATGGCCATATGTCCATGAAGGGAATTCTGTCAGGGGAGAATTGGAAGATTGGATTAATCACATGAAAAACACAAAATTAGAACATAGTAATTGGACTTCATTATTTTTTTAAGTAGTGGACAGTCGTTACAGTTGTTAGTGCAGAGCTCTAGTTTTATCTAGTTTGTATTTATGGGATCTCTGATGAAGAAACCAGAGCTGTTATCTCTAAGAATTCAAGTGCCATACTTTTTTATTTGCCATTGATACATTTTCAAGTCATTGAAATAAAAAACAACTGTCAAGGTAGAACAATTATGAAGATAATCAATGCTAATCCTTTAATATACAAGTTAATTTATATTTGTTAATTTATTTATTTAATCACTATATTTGTGTAGTTATGGAATATAACTGAGTACTTGTACTTCAGCAGAGTTGCAAAGTATTACGCTCAATTATTTCCATGTTATGCTACTTTATACTGTACTTTCCTTAAATTCCCTAAATTCCAGGGTAAAATATGACATTTTTACACTATTAAATTCCACAGCTGTAGTTAATAGCTACTCTAAATAACATTCTGCACACCACCATTTTAAAATATAAATCAAGCGTAATTTGTACATGCCCAAAGAGTCCTGAGAAATGTCTTATTAGGCAACACAGGTCACGTTACATCAAAATATGATTTAGCGTTATATATAGCATATAAAAACATAACACATACCAGGTCCACCCTGCATAATGACTTATTTTACCTTTTAATTTTTCTGATAATACTTAAAGGGGCAGATTGTAGAATTTCCAAGGCTCTCTGCAAAATTTGATATAATTCTTATATTTAAGCTACTGTAATTTTGTTGGGACCCTTCAATAAAAAGATTGTGTTTTTGTCACAGTAGAATGGGCCTTATATATTATCAAATATCTACAGTATATGTACTGCGTCCCTCCCCCTCTTTCTCTCCCTCCCCTCCTTGAGTATGCATAGGCAGTAGACGCGTCAACCATAGTCCTAATAATCCTAATAAATTCATATACTGTGAACCTCGTAATAACTTGGACTCATTTAGGGATGTTACATAAGCCTTCTAAAGAGCCAAGAGAAAGTAGGTCATCGAGGAACCCCATCTCAAACTCCATGGCTAACTCTGAAACTGATGCTAATGATAAAAGAACGGATATTTTAGCAAAGGCCTCAGGTAATTTGAGGCTATAGAAGCCCTCCTCTCCACGCCCTTTTACCGCTACAGAAGAAGACATCTAAGGTGACGGGCCAGGCAAAGTGACTATTGTTTATCCATATTGATATGCTAATAGAGCATATGTGAAAAAATAAAAGACGGTGATGTTATTGTTACGAATTAGGTTAGTATGTTTACATTGTCTGTGACTCATGGTCATTAATAGGCTATAGTTACTAGAAATTTGATTTTTTCCCACTTTTTTCCCCGACTCACAACTGGTTTGTACAGTACTTGTATACAATAGCCTGTTGGTTTGAAAAGTGACAGTAAACGCCGGTTAGGCAGCACATTCTTTTAGAGGTTCCCAGTGTTAGAAATAATATTTGTTTAACCGCAGGAAGGGTGCAAATGGGAGATTGCAAACGTTTTACCTGTTTAATGGGGGGTTTGCCATCTCAAGGCATAGGATATATGTTTTGTTCATTACTTGTTACATGTAGCTGTACATATATTGTGTATGTTTTATGTTTTGTTTGTACATTCATTAATATTCTTTATAACTCAAATTGGATGGACACTGATATATTTGAAATGATTAGTTCTAATGCCACTTAATAATTCATATTCAATCCCAGGTAATGGAGAAGTGAATATAATAAGTTGGAATGTAAAAGGTCTTAACCATGTGGTCAAAAGAAAGAAAGTTCTATCCAATTTACCTTGGGTTAGGCATAGCATTGATACAGGAAACTCACCTTAGAAAAATAAAGACCATTCTAGGATTCATAAAGATTGGGTGGGTCAGCTCTTTCATTTAAAATTTGATTTTAAAAGCAGGGGTACAAATGGTAGATATGTAGTGGTGGTTTGAAAGCTGTTCCAACTTCATGTAATACTAGTTAGTATCTATGCCCCTAACTTTGATGATAAAGACTTTTTTTAAAGATCTGGGCAGCTATCACCTGATTCTATCTGGGGATTACAACCTAGTTTATGGACCCGGTTTGTGATCATTCCTCCAACTCTGTGCCAATCAGCACGAATAATCCAAGCATTCATGGATTTGCATAAACTGATAGACCCATGGAGATAAAAAAATCCCACTAAAAGGGATATTCTTATTTTTCTAATGTACACAAACCATTCTCTAGGACATATTTTTTCTGGTTGATCATTATTTACTGAGTGCAATCACAGATTGCGAATATAATTGATTTCATGATTTCTGATCACGCCACTGTAGGTATGAATATGAAGTTCCCAACTCAGAGGACAAACAGACATGGCGACTTCTATTTAGTCTATTAACTGAAGGCATTTCTTAGGGGACAGATCATCGCTTGCAATGCATATATCAGTAAAATTAATCTAAAAAATGTTGATAATGTGTCCTCAGGGATTAGGGATTTAGACCAATATATATCAGCCTCTCCGACCCCTGACTTGATTAAAAAAAGAATAGGTCTACAAACTGAAGCTGATCTATTAGCCACCACCCAAGCAGAGAGGCTAATATTTAAATCCCAAAGTAGGTTTTATGAAGAAGGGGATAAACCTTTCAACTTCGCCAAAAAACAGCGTCTCACATCATCTCACAGATTATATTATCTGATGGTTTTTTTTACTGAAGATCATCAAACTATTAATCATCAATTAAAGAGTTCTATTCCAAACTATATTACTCAGATCCAACACCAGATCACAGCCCATTTGACACTTTTTCCCCCACAAGTAAAATTAGAACAGACTCTCACACAGGAATAAATTGAGACGGCTGTTTAACGTAAACTACACTAAATCTGACACTCCATCCTCAGAAGCAATAATATAACGATGCAGAGAAGGCATTTGATAGGGTTGAGTGGGATTATCTCCTCTATACACTGAATAAACTTGGATTTGGCCCTAATTTTATTTAATTGATTAAATGTATCTATACTGACCCAACTGCTTCAGTTTTTACAAATTCTACCTCCTCTGATTATTTTCCTTTTCACAGGGAGACCCATTAAGCCCACTCCTTTTTGTCCATAGCTATAGAACCACTATGACAGCAATGAGAATATACAAGGTATTGTACGTGGTGGTGTAACACATACTGTCTCACTATTTACTGATGATTTATTAATATATATCACCAACACCGTCACATCTATAACTGTCCTTAAAGTTCCAGAAGACTTGGACAATATCAGGATACATGTATAAGCTTAACTATAACAAAAGTGAGTACTTTCCCATTTGCAACAAGGCTAAAGACAATCCCATTCTGCCATTTAAACTTTCAGTTGATTACTTTATACACCTGGTGGTAAAAATCACAGAATCCTACTTTTATTATTATTATTGTTTAAAGGTAATTTTACTCCTCTTCTAGAACATTGCAAAAAGGATATCAAGCGATGGTCCACTTCACCGTTATCGCCTCTTGGGAGAATAAATTCTGTAAAGATGAGCATTGTACCCAAATTTCTATATTTATTTCAAGCAATACCTGTTTTCATACCACAATCTTTTTTTAGGCATACATAGAGATGATCTCTTCCTTTGTTTGTAATTATAAATCAGCAGATAGAATTTATGGAAATACCAAAAACCTTAGGTGAACTGTCCCTTCCAAACCTCCATTCATATTACTGGGTTGCTAATCTGTGATTAAGGATTAACTTCCGGCGTTACTCTGTGCATCTTTGCCATCACTGGCTAATAATATTGATGGAAATATAATCGTAACCCAGTCAATGCAAATTGTTAAACAGTTTAAAAAATGCCTGGGCATTCAGAACATTTCTATTTACTCACCTATAATTAATAATCACCTTTTTCAGCCATCTTTATTAGACAAAGGCTTCCAGGGTTGGCATGTCAAGGGTATATGTAGTATTGGGGACTTTGAAGCTTTGAATAATTATCCCCATAATTTGAACTAGTAGTAATTTCTTCCGCTACTTACAAATCAGGGATTTTGCACATAACAAATTTACTAGTTTTCCAAGAACCCCTCCTTTATCCTGCCTGGATTCTTTGTTAAAGGTTAATATGGTAAATAAGGGCAGATTGTTATTGATTTATGCTGAGATTATGGATAAATACCTTTATAGGTTATTTTAGAGAACAATGGGTCTGTCAGATGAGGTATGGGACATGGCCCTTGCGAGGGTTCATTCATCTTCTATATGTTCATGGCATGCCTTAATACGGTTTAAAATGCTACTTCGGCTACACTTTTCTTAAGCTTAACTGGCAAAAAAAATTCCTAAATCTAAACACAATATGTGACAGGTACAAACAGACCCCGGCAACCATCTACCACATGTTATGGTCTTGCTCAAAACTTGTTTCCTTTTGGTCATACTTTTTTGAACTCATTTTCAAGACATGTGACTATGACATTCATCCTTCTTCTTTATTTGCTATATTTGGTGTATTCTCAGCTAATGATTCAGCTGATTTCAGTCTCCAACTCACTTACAAAAGGTAATTGCCTTTTCTTCTTTATCAACTAGACGCTCAATTCTATTTAAATGGAAGGATACAACCCCTCCAACACACAATCAATGGATCAGAGACATGATGCAGATCATAAAGCTTAAAAAAATTAGATGCACCCTCAATGGCTCCCTTAAGAGATTTTTTTAAGACCTGGGATCCATTTCTAAACTATGTGAATAGTTTACCTGGCCTGGAACTATGAACTTGCATCTTTATGAATGATGTGTCTTATATGTGCTTGAATACTTGCTTGAATAGATAATGTGATGCACTTTTATTTATTTTTAACTTCCTGTCATCTTTCTGTCTTGTTGTCGCTGTTGTGCTTTTCCCCCCACACTTAGCATTGTGCTTTGATTTTTACCATATATGTAAATGTTTGTCTGGGAAAATGTGTTAAAAAGTGTTAAAAAACAAATTCAGAATGTTTTATTCTGGTGGAGGTGGAACTTTCTATAGAGTGCTGGAGTGATTTAATTTCCATAAAGTATTGATCAAGAACATTTGAAATTGTATCTGAGAACTCTTTGAAAACACATTGTCTTGAGATGGAATGCATATTATTCTGAATTCAGACTGAATAAAATGAATAAAAAATTATTCTAATCTTGGGAAAGGAAAAGAAAATAATCTGGGGGTTATTGAAGAGAAGAAAATTAAAAGTTGTATAGATACTTGCAAATGAGGCATTATATAGAGCAACTATTAAGAAGGGAGACTTTAGAGGGGATTGAGTTATCCAAATATTTATTTTGGCATATGAATCAGATTTGAGTAGTCAGTTGATTTCAAAATTATTTGCAGATGTAGAAGATCTAAAAGGAAATGACAGATTGTATATATATATTTGAAAAAATGGGAGAAAGAGGCAAATATGAAGCTGTCAGAAGATGAATGGAAAGAGATTAATTAACAACAGGGAAAATCAAAATGCCCTTTATTTTGGAAAGAATATGGATGGAGCAACATTGTTGCAGAAAAAATAGCAAGATATAAATTGTTGGAGATTACGCGGGACTGGGATTGCTCCTCAATTAACCTCTGAGAGTCAAATGTATAAAGAAGGATGTATGTATGTTTAAAGAAAGTATTGAGGAAATTGACATACTGACATTTGAGGCAATATGCTTGTCTAAACTAGACATAAGACTATTAAGCATTGGGGACAAATACACATTTAGGGTCATGGATAACTAAAAAAAGCTATAATTAAAAAAAAAATTTGAAGACAGAGAACTGGAATAGGGGATTGAGTAGAGAAAATGCACAGCATAGATAAAATGGAAACGTTTACTTTTCTTACAGATTAGAACTGGACAAATTCAATATAATCTGGGTAAACTGGATTAAATATATGTCAACAACTAGAGTGGACTTTGTACAATAGAGTCCACACACTAACTAATAGGTTCAAGTAAATTCTAGGAGCTTGCTTTCCCCTGAATATTGTACTGGACTTTGCACTGTCACTTTATAAATGTGGGAAGAACCTAATGTTTCCCAGGGAGGGACAAACATGACCAGAACAAAACAAAAAAACACACACAGGGACTTCATTCTCTTTTCAGGATGCCATTATGCCACTATGTGTTTACATAGAAAATAGTTTTTGGCTGTTATATATAACTTTGAAGTAACTTTAAGGTTTTAAAGAATTTGCTGGTGGTAACAGTGCTTACCTTTAGAGCAGCTCTCACTGTGGAAGGGACGGTAACACTCACACTGGTAGCTGGTCCACAGGTCCACACAACGTCCATGCCCATAGCAGGGATCAGGCTTACACCATTCATTCTTACTGCAGCCCAGCTCGTGGCCTTGGTCCTCTGGTAGTGTTTGGGGTAGGATAAGGTTCGAGTCTATCATTAAGTCTTCCATACATCCAATGAATCCCACCTCACTTGCAGAGCCCTCCAAAAGCTCCTTTGGTGCTCCACCTATATAAATGTTAGTGAAGGCTTCAGAGGGCTGGAAAGGTAATTCATTTGTGCTAACATCCATAACCCTACACCCATCACCGTCACATCCAGGGCCTTTTATAATCAAAATTAGACCTTGATTATCTAGAAGAACATGAGCATTCCACCAGGCCCCATCATTAACCAAGCCTGGAAATGTTACATCAAGATTAGATTCCTCAGAAAAAGCTTTAACACTAAGACCACCATTCACAATCTCTAGGATAAAGTGGTTGTCCACATCCCCTCTGTAGATGAGCAACATATTGGGTATAGTGGTCCTAAAACGTAGCTGTACCTCGAAACCCTTATGAACATGGTGCTCAACTTCCCTTCGGCTCCTTTCTTTTAGAGCAACCTGAATGTGAATGAATCCTGGAGTGGAGAAGGAGAATGTTGTACTTGTGGAGCACTGCTCATCATAGAAGCCATGAGGACACAAGCACGTGTGATTGTGTTCTCCACTCTCCAGCCATGGATGACAGGTGGCTCCATTCTGGCATTCATGGTCCACACAGCCGTGGAGTCTCACATCGCAGTGATATCCTCCCCAAGGTAGTTCACCTGGCTCTGCCTCAGGACAGTGGCAGATGTAGGACGCTCTGCTATCTTCACACCAGCCACCATTCTGACAGGGTTGGCTCGCACATTCATCAATGTCCATGTCACACAGCTCACCTGGAAAGAGATAACAGCTAGATATACATGTTGCTGACTACTAGTGGACACTTGAGATTTAAACGAAGAAAAGAGGAGAATAATGCTATGGTTCTCTTTGTTTTTTGTATATGCATGTAGAGATTTTTCTTACTGTCAAAAGATCCCATGGACCAAACAAAACTAACAATGTGCTGTTCCAGAATTAAATTTGTATTAAATTTTGTATTAAGTTTTAAAGGCTCTGT